>NW_027397068.1:591646-684912 GCF_003265705.2 Callorhinus ursinus | reverse complement strand
ACGTCCCTCAGCGGAGCCACTTCTAAAAGGTCCGATTTTGTGCTCCACGGCTCTATCACTTGCCAGAAGCGGCCGACGGAGGCCCCCTCCCCCCGCCGTCTATCCTCCCGAATATCGCCTCGGATTCACTTCTCCGCACGTCCTACCTTCCAGTAAGTGGTCGCTTCTCTGTTCAGAGAGTTGTTGCTACTCTCTTCTTCGATCTCCTGTTGAGTTCGTAGGTGTTCAGAATGGTTTGATCCCTATTCAGCTGAATTCCTGAGACCAGACGAAATCCAGGTTTCCTACTCCTCCGCCATCTTGCTCCGCCCCCCCAATTTCTCTTTACATAGCTAATCTCTAGTGAAATATTGACTAATGGCAATGACATTGGGTACCTTGTCTCATCCCTAATGCTTCTGGTGAGAATATTTCTATTTTGACCATAATATATGAAGCTTATTGTACTGTTTTGGTGCTACCTTTGTAGAGTGAGAAATTTTGCTTGTGTTCCTAGCTTATTGAAGTTTAACTTTTTCAAAAATTATATGTAAACCTGAATTCTAGCTTTTTATATTAAATCTTCTCAAAATCGTGGAATAAACCCTGCAGTGGCATGATGTTGTCTGTTAATATCTTGTTAGCAGAACACGGATGGGCATTATCCTCAGAATAAACTAGCCTTAAAGCAGGTGGTACTGTGAGGACCCACGACCTTAATCTGTGTGCAGGGCCAAAAAGAGATTATGTTCATGTTTCTTATTCTCCAGATTTTAATTCTAAAAAACATGTTTGTGGTAATTATACTATCATTGTGCTGGTGAGATACAAAAACAAAGGCAGTGAGCTAGTTAAATGAAACAACAAGCTACTTCTATCTAATAGGTCAAATATGGGTACACTACATTTGGGAAACTAATTTCCAACTAACTCATATGTCAGAGACTTGTTGCATCTATGTTCATGAGAGGTACTGGGCTGTAGTTTTCTTTTTTGGTATTAGGTTTATGATAGTAGGGCAAGCGGGTATTGCCTAAGAGAATGAACAAGGAAGTATTCCCTATGTTTCTATCCTCTGAAAGAGGTTTTAGAAAACTGGCATAATTTCTTCCTTAAAGGTTTTGTAGAATTTACTAGTGAACCCATCTTGGCCTGGTACTTTCTGTTTTGGAAAAATATTAATTATTGATTCAATTTCTTTAATAGATAAAGACCTATTTAGGTTCTCTATTTCTCCCTGTGCGAGTTTTAGTAGTTGTGTCTTTCAGGGTTTTGGTTTATTTCAATTGGGTTAACAAATATGTGACAGAGTTGTTTATGGTATATCTTTATTATCTTTTTATTCTCTATGTGATCTGTAATGATGTCCCACTCTTTCATTTCTGATATTAGTAAATTGTGTAAATTTAGTAAATTAAAAAATTAGTTAATTACTATCTTTTTTCCTTAGTTACTCTGCCTAAAGACATAGATTTTGTTGATCTTTTTAAAGAAACAGCTTTGGTTTCATTGACTTTCTCTATTGATTTCCTTTTTCAATTTTTGATTTCTGCTCTAATTCTTGTTATTCCATTTCTCTGCTTACTTTGGATTTAATTTGCTCTTGTTCTCATTTCTTTAGGTAGAAACAGATTATTAAAATCCTTATTATTTTCTAATATATGCATACAGTAATATAGTTTTCCTTTTATTTTTTATTTATTCATTTTTTTAGAGAGAGAGAGTGGGGGCAGGGAAAAAGGGAGAGGGAGAGAGAGAATCTTAAACAGACTTTACCCCCAATATGAAGCCTGAGGTGGGGCTCGATCTCATGACCCTGAGATCATGAACTGAGCCAAAATCAAGAGTCAGACACTTAACCAACTGAACCACTCAGGTGCCCCAGTATAGTTTTCCTTTTAAACACTGATTTAACTGCAATCCCACACGTTTTGCTAAATTTTCATTTTCATTAAGTTTAAAGTACTTTTAGATTTCTCTTGAGGTTTCTTCTTTGATCCATATGTAATTTAGAAATGTGTTGTTTAATCTCCAGATATGTTGGGATTTTCCATTTATCTTTATTATTGGTTTGTAGTTTAATTACATTGTGGTCTGAGAGCAGACATTATATAATTTCTATTGTTTTAAATTTGTTAAGATGTGTTTTATGGCCTAGACTGCCGTCGATCTTGGTTAATATTCCACATGAGGATGAAAATAAGTGTATTCTGCTGTTGTTGGATAAAATAGTTTATAGATGTCAATTATATCCAGTTTTGATTGTGTTGTTAAGTTCAACTATGTCCTTACTGATTTTCTGCCTGTCGGATCTATCCATTTCTGAGTGGGTTGTGTTGTAGTCTCCAAATATGATAGTGGATTTATCTATCTATCTATCGATCTACTATCTATCTATCTATCTATCGATCTACTATCTATCTATCTATCTACTATCTATATATCCTTGCAGTTCTCTAAGTTTTTGACTTGTGTGTCTTGATGCTATATTATTAGTTGCAATACATATTAATAATTTTTATGCCTTCGTTACCATTATGTAATGCTCTCCTTTATTCCTGGTAACTTTCCTTGCTTTGATGTCTTCTCTGTCTGAAATTAATATAACTAGTCCTGTTTTCATTTGATTGGCAACATATATTTTTCCATCCATTTACTATTAATCTGTATGTGTCTTTTTATTTAAAGTGAGTTTCTTGTAGACAAATAGAGTTGGATCTTGTTCTTTGATCCATTCTGACAATCTCTTTAAATGGTGCATTTAGACCATTGACATTCAAAGTGATTATTTTTATAGTTTGATTATTATTTGCTATATTTGTTATTGTTTTCTATTTGTTGCCCTTGCTTGTTCCTACTTTTGTTTTCTACTCTTTTCCTCTTGTGGTTTTAGTGGGCATATTATATGATTCCATCTTCTCTTCTTTTAGCATATGTTTTACTTAATTTTTTTTTTACCTTTTTAGTGGTTTCCCTACAATTCAATACACATTTACAAATAATCCAAGTCCACTTTCAAAAGACACAATACCACTTCAGAGATAGTGTGAGTACCTTATAATAACAGAATAATCCTAAATCTTTTTTCCTGTCCCTTGTATCATTCTTGCCATTCATTTCACTTTTATATAAACATACATAAGCATATATATAATACAAGGGACAGGAGGAAGGAATATATATATTCATGAATATATGTAAATGAATTTGTATATGCATACATAATTGGGTACATCATTGCTATTATTATTTTGAACACACTGATATCTGGTATCTGTTCAATTAAGAATATGAAAAATAAAAGTTTTTGTTTTATCTTTACTTATTCCTTCTTTGAGTTTTTCCTTTTTCTGTGTAGATTTAAACTTCAGACCTATATTAATTTCCTCTCTCTAAAGAACTTCTTTTAACATTTCTTGCAAGACAAGTCTACTGGTAACAAAGTCCTTCAGTTTTTGTTTGTCTGATAAAGGCTTTGTTTTTCACTTTTGAAAGATAATTTTGCAGGGTGTAGGATTGTAGGTTGGTGCTTTTTTATTTTTTGTTTTTATCTAAACACTTCACATATTTCACTCGACTCTCTTCTTGCTTACATGGTTTCTGGGGAAAAGTCATGTAATACTTTTTTTTGTTCATTTATAGATAAGGTGTTCTTTCCTTTGGCTTCTTTCAATATTTTTCTTTATTTTTGATATCCTTTAGTTTGAAAATGATATGCATGGATGTAGTTTTATTGGAATTTATCATGCTTGATATTCTCCGAGTTTCCTGGATCTATGGTTTGGTGTCTGACATTTTTGAGGAAATTCTCAGTCATTATTGTTTCTCATATTTTTCTTTCTTTCTTTCTCTCTTTCTTTTTTCCTCATTATGTATTTTATACCTTCTGTAATGGTCCCACGTCTTTGGAGAGTCTGTTCTGTTTCTTCCATCTTTGTTCTTTTTGATTTTTTGGTTTTCAAGGATTGTACTGATATATCCTCTAGCTCAGAGATTCTTTCCTCCATTGTATCCTTTCTACTAAAAAGCCTATGAAAAACATTCTTCATTTCTGTTACAGTGTTGTTGTTGTGGTCTCTAGCATTTTTTTGTTCTTTCTGAGGATTTCTATCTCTCTGCTTACTTTGCACATATGTTACTGCAGTCTGTCTTATTTATCCATTAGGTCCCTTAGCATATTAACCATAGTTTTTTAAAAATTCCTGGTCTGATAAGTCTGTCATTACTGCTATATCTGGTTCTGATGCTTGCTCTGTCTCTTCAAATTGTATTTTTGCCTTTTGGTATGCCTTACAAATTTTTTTCCCCCTGATAATCAGACATGATGTACTGGGTAAAAGGAATTGCTGTAAATAGGACTTTAGTAATGTGGTGTGAGGTGTGGTGCGGGGGAGGGGAAATGTTCTGTAGTCCTATGGTTGGGTCTGTATTTTGGTAAAACTCTCTGTCTGGACTGTGAACTTCATAACAATTTTTCAGGGGTTTTTTTGTTTTTGTTTTTGCTTTGTTTTGTTTTTTCTTCTTCCTTGGGTGGGACAAGATGGGCAGAGTGGGCTGGAGTTGAGTATTTCCCTTCTTACTCATGGAAGGCTAGACCAGCTGGAGTTTGTTAGAAAGAGAGAGAGAAAGAGAGAAAGAAAGAAAGAAAAATATGAGAAACAATAATGACTGAGAATTTCCTCAAATTAATGTCAGACACCAAACCATAGATCCAGGAAACTCAGAGAATATCAAGCATGATAAATTCCAATAAATTCCAATAAAACTACATAGGATAATGTCCTAAAAGATTAGGCTCTGTTTAACTGCTTTCCACTGACATTAGTCCTTCTTAAGAATAACAGAGTTTTCTACCATATTTCTTTTTTTCCTTTTTTAAATATTTTTTATTATTATGTTATGTTAATCACCATACATTACATCATTAGTTCTTGATGTAGTGTTCTATGATTCATTGTTTGCGTATAACACCCAGTGCTCCATTCAATACATGCCCTCTTTAATACCCATCACCAGGCTAACCCATCTTCCCAACCCC
The DNA here is from genome assembly GCF_003265705.2 of Callorhinus ursinus. NCBI lineage: Eukaryota > Metazoa > Chordata > Mammalia > Carnivora > Otariidae > Callorhinus > Callorhinus ursinus. Next base: position 679,895 of record NW_027397068.1, on the reverse strand, counting down.
TCCCCTCTAGAACCCTCAGTTTGTTTTTCCAAGTCCATCCTCTCTCATGGTTCGTCTCCCCCTCCGACTTACTCCCCCTTCATTCTTCCCCTCCTGCTATCTTCTTCTTCTTCTTCTTTTTTAACATATAATGTATTATTTGTTTCAGAGGTACAGGTCTGTGATTCAACAGTCTTACACAACTCACAGCACTCACCATAGCACATACCCTTCCCAATGTCTATCACCCAGCCACCCCATCCCTCCCACCCCCACCACTCCAGCAACCCTCAGTTTGTTTCCTGATGTATATATATATATGTATATATATACACACCACATCTTCTTTATCCATTCATCTGTCAATGGACATCTTGGCTCTTTCCACAGTTTGGCTATTGTGGACATTGCTGCTATAAACACTGGATGCACATACCCCTTCAGATTCCTACATTTGTATCTTTGGGGTAAATACCCAGTAGTGCAATTGCTGGATAGTATGGTAGCTTTATTTTCAACTTTTTGAGGAACCTCCATACTGTTTTCCAGAGTGGCTGCACCAGCTTGCATCCCCGCCAACATCTGTTGTTTCCTGACTTGTTAATTTTAGCCATTCTGACTGGTGTGAGGTGATATCTCATTGAGGCTTTGATTTGGATTTCCCTGATGCCAACGATGTTGAGCACTTTCTCATGTGTCGGTTGGCCATTTGGATGTCTTCTTTGGAAAAATGTCTGTTCATGTCTACTGCTTTTCCCTTTTCCTTATCAGAATCCTAAAGAGATTTGTCTCTAATTTTTACTGTGGGAATCTGGTCCAGGTCCTGGTGGCAAAACTCACAATATTATGAGGTCCCTTATGGCTGTGTTCCTCTTCAGTTGTTAACTCTCAGACTTGACTGCATGGAGCTTCCATCAGTTTTTCAATTACAGTTGAGGTTTTCCTACCCCTGGCACTGGTCCTCAAGGCAGTTTCTGCCCAAAGAGTGTCTGCTCCAGTAAGCCTCTACTGTCTGTATTCACTTGTCTGATTCTGCAGTCTTAGAGGAAGTGGTTTGCCCTGTGTCCTCTCCTCTTTTGTGGTTCCAGGAAGGATTGTTGGTTTTTCAGTCTGTTCAGTTTTTCACTTGTTGTTCAGATGGAGTGGCAGCTTCCAAGGTTCTTATGTGTAAAACCAGAAGCAAGAAGTCCTTGCCATGTTCCATTTTAAGAGTAATGTCCTTCTTTTCATATGTCTGTCAGACATCTGTATGTCTTCTTTGGAAAAATGTCTATTCATGTCTTCTGCCCATTTCTTAACTGGATTATTTGTTTTTTTGGGTGTTGAGTTTGATAAGTTCTTTATAGATTTTGGATACTAGCCCTTTATCCAATCTGTAATTTGCAAATATCTTCTCCCATTCTGAAGGTTGTCTTTTAGTTTTGTTGATTGTTTCCTTCACTGTGGCATGTATATATATATATATATATATATACACACTGTGATATATAAACAAGTGATATATATATATTATATACAAGTGATATACAACCAGAATATTACTCATCCATAAAAAAGAATGAAATCTTGCCATTTGCAATGACGTGGATAAGCTATAGTGTGTATGCTAAGCAAAATAAGTCAGTCAGAGAAAGACAAATACCATATGATTTCACTCATATGTGGAATTTAAGAAACAAAACAGATGAACATAGGGGAAAGAATAAAAAAGAGAGAGAGGCAAACCATAAAATAGATTTTTAACTATAGAGAACAATCTGAGGTTTGCTGAAGGGATGGGCTAAATGAGTGTTGGGTATTAAAGAGGATACTTGTGTTCACCATTGGATGTTATATCTAAGTGATGAATCACTAAATTCTACTCCTGAAACTAATATTATACTATATGTTAACTAACTAGAATTTAAATAAAAACTTGAAACAAAAAAATATGGATAATGTCCACATTCATCATAGATATATACCTGAGTTTGCTCACCCCTATTTTGACATAGTATAAATATAAAGGGGCTTCTATAGAACTTGGGCACCTCATCAAGAAAAAAAATTTGTAAGAAGAAAAATTTCCAACAAAATGATTTTCCAACAAAAATCTTTTAGTTAGATTGAAACACATAATAAAAGTGTATTTAAAAAGTAGAAGTTTTAAAATTTTTTTATTATGTTAATCACCATACATTACATCATTAGTTGTGATGTAGTGTTCCATGATTCATTGTTGTGTATAACACCCAGTGCTCCATGCAGTACATGCCCTCTTTAATACCCATCACCAAGCTAACCCATCCCCCCACCCCTCCCCTCTAGAACCCTCAGTTTGTTTCTCAGAGTCCATCTTGTAACTACCCTGCAAAACAAGAGTCCGTTATTAGTTTTATAATTATAAGCATTACAACAACAGATATTTGGTTTTATTTTCAGAACCCTAAAGAATATATTTTTTTAAAAGAACCCTACAGATGAGATAGCATATTAGCCATTCCAATACTTTCTCAGGAATAATGATAGATGATGAATATTTCAAGGCAGTTTCTTGTTGGTTCTTAAAGCCATTTGCAAAACTTTTTTCATGCTACATGGGAGCACCCATAATGGCAGGAATAGTATGGATCAAACTTCACAAAAATATTGGTGGGATAATTTTCTAAAAGATTTAATGAATGACTGAGTCTTGCCTTATCTATAATTTGTTACATGAACTGAATTTTCTGTACAAGTAGAGCAAGTCTGGTAACTACTTCAAGGACCATTTGAATAGTTACAAATGGATATCATTTGTGCAAATCACAAGCTGTTGTGCAAATCATAAAGTTTGGGATATGTTTTAGAAACAGTTTTTAAATTTTATTGTTGGATTGAAACTTTCTCTTACCAAAGGCTAATTGTCTGTTTTACAAAACTTATGGTTTATCATTCAAAAAACATTTATCAAGCACCTTCTATATGTCTGACATTGGGTGAAAGAATGTGGATATGATAATTAGGAAGACAAACCCATTTTCTGCTCTTACAGAACGTATCATCTCACGTGTAGTAAAAATTAACCATGATAGCTATCCAAAGTAAATGTTAAAATACTATACAGATATTTTTCCAAAGAAGATACATAGATGGCCGATAGACACATGAAAAGACGCTCAACATCAGTAATAATCAGGGGAATGGAAATTAAAACTACAATAAGCTATCATCTCACATCTGTCAGACTGACGGTTATCAAAAAGCCCAAAAATAACAAGTATTAGGATGTGGAGAAAAGGAAGCCCTCATACATTGCTGGCAGAAATATAAATGGTGCGGCCACTATGGAAAACACTATGGAAGTGCCTCAAAAAATTGAAAATAGAACTACTGTATGATCCAGTAATTCCACTTCTGGGCATATATCTGAAGAAAATGAAAACTCCAATTCAAGAGATATCTGCACTCCTCTGTTTATTGCAGCATTATTTACAATAGCCAAGCTATGTAAGCAACCTAAGTGTCTACTGATAGATGACTGGATAAAATATGTGTAAATAAATACAATGATATATTTTTCAGCCATAAAAAAGAATGAAATCTTGCCATCTGCAACAAAATGTATGCTCCTAGAGGATATTATGCTAAGTAAAATAAGTCAGGCATAGAAGGAAATATACCATACAATTTCACTTACATGTGGAATCTAAAAAACAAAACAAACGAACAAAGAAAACAAAACAGAAATATAGTCATAAATACAGAGAACAAACTTGTGATTGCCAGAGGGAACAGGAATTAGAGGACAAGCAAAATAGGTGTAGGTGATTAAGAGGTACAAACTTCTAGTTATAAAATAAATAAGTCATGAGGATTTAATGTACGGCATAAGGAATATAGTCAATAACATCATAATAACTTTGTATGGTGACCGATGGTAACTAGACTTATCGTGGGAATCATTTCATATGTATAAATATATTGAATCACTATGCTTTACACCTGAAACTAATGGGATATTGTAGGTCAATTATACTTCAATAAAAAAGAAAGGCTATTTTAAAAACATAATCGGATATAAGATTTGCCTAAAAAGCTAAGTGCACTATTCAAATTAATAATTCTAGATTTTCCTGGCAATATTTATGAACAACTGTTCTTAGTTAAATATAAGACTCAAAAGAGTATTGAATATTCCACTGAAGAATAAGCATATTGTTTCTTAAGGAGCGGTGTGCTTTAGAATCACCTGGGTATATCTTAGAAATACCTATGCCTAGTCTCACTCCTAGAGATTCTTCTGCAAACATCTCTAAGTTTCCCAAGTAATTCTGATGCTCACATCTACCTAAGAACTGTTAAATTATTGAAAATCCTTATTGGAAAGGCATGTGGTCCATATGCCTCCACAATAGCAATAATTTGACAGAAAGTAAGAGAAGGATAGACATGCAGTGATTAACTACATTGATCAATAAGAAAAGAATAAGCAACACTCAGTGCCCCAAGTAAAAGATGATTTTTGACTGGTTAGTGATGCTTCTCGGTGTGAAACTTTAGAAGTGGTTGATGCCTGAGATCAGTGAACTGGTAGAACAAAGGGAAGGATACTTCCCCTTGTCCATGGATTTGAATAATTTGAGAAAATGACTAAAAGATTCTATTAGGCACCATGTGATTTCCAAAAGGTCAAAGGAAAGGTAGTAGGTGATAGTAACTGCTGTATTTGAATTGTTCCATTTTGTTTATAAAGATCCTAAGAAAGAAAAGAAAAAATAGAGGAACCACTAAGGATCTGTGACCACCTGAAAAATGCTAGGAAAAAATTATCCTCAGGATAAGTTCTGCTAATCATCTAACCAGGAGAAGTAGCAAACTCTTATCAGATGATCTGATCCAACTGAAAACCTTACTTGGGGTTTATGCTTAAATCTTTTTAAGTTGACAAGAAGGAACAAAATATATTGGCTAAACGATGCACTTATATTAACTAGACGGTTATTTATGCCCTTATAAATTATGTTAGAATAAAATATTTCTGTACTTTTGAATGTTATATTTAATAACATTGCTGCTTGCTAAAATTAAACACATTTCTAAAGGAGTTTGTCCCTGTGAATGTGCCAATTTGATTTCTGTTGTCATTAGAAATGCAGATGGTGTGGGGGTCTGAGAGCCCAAATCTTTCTTCTTTCTGTTTTGACTAGAAATAATAAATGAAGCCTTAATTAGTATACAAGAAAATACGTTTCAGTCTGTATTACAAATGCATCATGTTTACTAGGTTAATTATATTATTACTAAGGAAACCATAAAGCTTTGTGTAGAAAATCTATTCAAAGTGAATCAGTGAATGAAACAAAGTGGGCAAAAGAGGATTTGAATTTAGACTGGAAGAGTATTTGTGTTCAATATGTGTACTTCTGAAAAACAGCAGCTCTTTCATTTAATTAGGTACACATAAAATATATAAATGCTTGCAAATACTTGACCTCGGGGTGTTTTGGGGTTTTGTTTTGTTTTATTTTTTAGGGACAGAGAGTGCACCCATTTGCGAGTGGGGAAGAGGGGGTGGTGAGGGAGGGGCAAAGGGAGAGAAAGAATCTCAAGCAAGCTCCACTTAACCAACTGAGGCTTAGCCAACTGAGCCACCCAGGTGAACCATGGGGTGTTTGTTTTATATCTTGCACATCTTTTCACTCCTTATTAGGTCTTTTGTCTGTTTATTTTTTGGCACTGTTAGAGGGGAAAAAAGAAAAAACGCCTCTCTCTAATTCTTTAAAAAAATTATTAAAAAAGAGGAACTCTTGCCATTGCTACTTTTCTATATTAAATTCCAATTAACATGTTTCCCTTCAACAATTTTTCTTTTCATATCAAATTTTAAAAGAGGAAGTGAATGAAAGCCCATATTTGGAAGAATAGAGGAAATGAGAATACAATACTCGTATTTAGATCTGAGTCTAGAGATTTGGTAAGAAAGTTGGTAAAGAGAGGAAAATTCAAAATCATCAGTACAGTTTGAGGAAAGCTCTGAGATGTTCTCTCCAAAGAGGAAAGGGAACTCAAAAGAAGAAAGAAAACTCTTCTCACTTTCTCCACATACTGCCATTGAGATCCAGTTTACTTTTCTGTCTAGCTCTGCATATTCCTGAGATAAAACTCACGTCATTGACTTAGAGGTTATGAGTATATCAGAGCTTTTCTTGGTATTTGATGTACTGTATGAGAAATACACAACCCATATATATGAAGAAACATTTTATTCTTTTTATCAAAGACACCCCTCCCCATAATAATAAATTTTTCAGGTTACATTTGTTGATCAAGAAATAAAATTTTTAAGAAGTTCTTTTCAGTTTTAAAATTCTAGATCAAAATTCTGTTTAAAACATTTCTATATAAGTCTAAACACTTTATAAAAAACTATTGAGAGGAGGAAAGGGTTGATTAGTAAAGGACCCTTCTGATTACACTAGCATTTTCTGCTGATGATTCTGTTATTTATATATTTTGTAGATAACCTATGGAAGTTTTACAAGATTAGTTTTTTTCATAGGGACTGTAAGGTCAAAACTACTTTCATAATAATAGTAAGGTATTATCTGCCTTTTTTCGTGGTGTTGACATTTTCAATGATGACAGAAGTTAATGGTGAACAAAATTGCAGATGGCTTGGCCCAGAATTCAAGCAATGGCATGAAACTGAAATAGTAGTTCTTGTTTACTATCATGCACCCATAGTTAAAAAATTAAAAATACATGAATAGTTTCACTTAAAGGGTCCTTAATGGAGCAGGAAATTTTATTAATTTCATTAAGTCTCTAACCTTGAATATAGCACTCTTTAATATCCTGTGTGAGAAAGTAGGAAATATGAATAAAACACTTCTGTTGGTTAGCAAGGTAGAATGATTGTCTCAAAAAAGAAAAAAAAAAGCATTTGTGCAATTGTTTGAGATATGACCTGAAATAGCAGTTATTTTTTTAATGGGGCACCGCATTTAGATAAATATACTTATACAGACTTGGATATTAGGCAAACATTTTCTTGAAAATGAACAAGTGAGCCCAACATTTAAAAAAAAAGACAGTATTTGTTACCAATGATGAAATTTGAGCTTTCAAGCAAAACTTAGAATTTTGGAAAATGATCCACCATCATGAGCATGACAGTTCCTTATTATTTAAAAAAAAATCTGATATCTGTAGTAGTATTAACAAATGTGATTTTTCAAAATTACATAATGAAACATGAAAACATTTGGACAATCTGTATAACTTAGTGAACCAGTATATCTCAAATGACAAATGCCTAACATTATAAAATCACGTATGGGTAAAATATCCATTTAAAGTGCAAGATGGGGTGCCTGTTAAGTTAAGCATCCAACTCCTGATTTCAGCTCAGGTCATGATCCCAGTGTCATGGGATAGAGCCCCACATTGGGCTTCCACTCAGTGGGGAGTCTGCTTGAGATTCTCTCTCTCCCCTTCCCTCTGCCCCTTCCCCAATGCTCTCTCTCTAAAATAAATAAATAAATCTTTAAAAAAAGTGCAAGGTGGACCAATGGGTTTTATTGTAATTATGAAAAGTTTTTTGATATGTTTTTAGATTCTATACTGCAACTGATGTCTAAGGAACAATACTTAACAAATTTTGCTGTAACTTCACAGAAAAATATTTAAAGTTATCTGAAAAGGTTATTAAATTGTTCTTTCTTTGCCAATTATGTGTTTAAAAGGCTGCATTTTCTTCAAATATTTCACACAACACAAGATATTACAATAGATTGAATGAAAAAGCAAATATGAGAACCCAGATTTCTTCTAGTAAGCCAGAAATTAAAGAAATTTGCAAATATTTTAAAAATGCCATTCTTCTAATTTTTTTAAAGTAATTTTATTAACAAGACTATGTTATTTATGTTAACATATAATGGATTTATTATTGCTATAAAGAATTTCTAAATAAATATTTTTTAAATTTATATTTTAATTTCTAGTGGCAAATATCAATAGATATAACACACATAAACAAAAGCTCTTTGGAGTTCTCAATAATTGGAGATTTGAGACCAAAGTATTTGAGAAATACGGAGCTAGATTCTTCTGGTGTCCTATGTCAATCTGGGATCATCTCTCTCTACTTCTTAATATCTTATAAATTCGGGGAGAAAATTTCAAACCTATGCATAGTATATTATATTATATATTAACTATATAATTATATAATATATAATTATATATCAATACACAGCTTTAACAATTATGAACATTTTGGCACTGTTGCTTCAACTATTTCTTCTTTCCATTGATATTTTATTTTGTTTAAGTGTTTTAAAAGCAAATATCAGATATTATGGCATTACAGGGAAAGACTTCAGTACGTATATATAGCTGATAAAATGTATATATACACACAAATAGGTACATCATATTCATATATCTGCATTGTAAGATTATAAGATAAAAGCATATAAATACACTTAATAACATCAATAATTTTCCCTTAATATTACTCAACATGTAGTCTATATTAAAATATCCCCAATTGTTTCAGAAACATGTGATGGTGTATTATAGTTGTTTTGTCAAGTTAGAATCTAGTTAGGGGTTAAGGTCTTCTCATTTTATGGATTATGTCTCCTTTTTAACTCTAACTGTGTCACCTCCCCATCCTCACCTCTTCATGTTGCCAGTGATTGGAATATTGGAGAAACCAAGTCTGTATGCTATGTTGGAGAAACCAGTTCTCTTGTTCAGCAGTATGTTTCAATTTCCACATTTGACTGATTGCTTCATTTGATGTTATCAACTCTTCCTCTATTCTTTGTAAGCTGGTAGTTAGATTTGGAGGTGTGATTAGATTCAAACATATTATTTAGCAAGAATGCTTCCTAGATGGATGCTTTCAACTTCCTTTTGAAGTACCTCTTAAAACACAAAGTGTCTTGTTACATTTTTAATGAATAATAAAGTTAATCAGGGGGTACGTGTGGTCACCCTGATTTCTCCACTATAAAGTTCTTCGTTAACACTTCAGTTAATAGCTTTAGAATCCATTTAATAATTGTTTCTTAGATTTATTATTTCACGTTGGGTGATTTTCTTAATCTGTTATTCTGCACTTTTTAAAGCTGAACATTTTCTATAAAGAATAATTTTCCTCATTTACTATTGGTTATTTTGAAATACCACTGTTCATGAATTACAGGATAAATGCTTAATCATTTTTCTTTTTTTTCTTTCAAAGTAATGACTTGGTGCCCTAGTAGCCAGCATTATTGGCCAACGAGGTTTTTTTTTGTCATTATAAATATATTTTTTTATATAATGTATGTTAATCAATTGCAGAGAATGTTTTATTTGATCAAATTGCACCAAGCTTGCTTAGTGGGAACCCTGTCAAGTTGACTGCTATGTTGCGTGTCATGACTTCATTAATCATGTGAAAACTTTCTTTCTTTCTGGCAAAAGAAGATAGTTCATTTTGTATATTTCTTGCCACAAATATGGAAATATCATTTCTGTGTGGAGACTTGTTTCTTTCCATAGGAAGTAGTAACAGAAACTATAATCTAAGTGCAATGCCACTTCATTTTTAATTTCTCATATTAATCTAAGCAATTAAATTAGTAATTAAATAGCTACTAAGAAAATCCCACCATATATCTTCCAAAATGAATATTGTTTGGTCACTGGAGGAATTTGGAGGAAAGCATTTGATTGATTAATGTTCATTTTTCCTTCATGAACTATGATATTTAAGAATTGATCACAAGTTTGAAACACATAATGTCTTTCAGTTGCCTAACACAAACTCATTTAATTCTTTTAACATCTCATAAAAAACCCAGAAAGGACAAAGTATATTTAAAAATTGGCACCTAGTTTAATATTATAGTATTAATGATATGACCACACTGAAAGCTTGTTCTCCTTATAGATTCTTTCAGATTTAAATCTCTGAGTGCCATAACAGTCCTACATAGGACACTTGGGAATTTTCTAAGGACCTAGGACAACAAAGATGAATAACATAGGCCCTTGAAATTTCCAGATTTTGAGATCGTATTTAATTTAGGTTTTCCATCTGATTAAAGTAGTCAATTTATAAACTCCATTTCACTTCCGCTAAGATATGGAAGATGTACAATTCAGTGCTTTACCATCTTGATACTTTTTTATTTTTTATTTATTTTTTTAAGATTTTATTTATTTGACAGAGAGAGACACAGTGAGAGAGGGAACACAAGCAGGGGGAGAGGGAGAGGGAGAAGCAGGCTTCCCGTGGAGCAGGGAGCCTGATGCGGGGCTGGATCCCAGGACCCTGGGATCATGACCTGAGCCGAAGGCAGACGCTTAATGACTGAGCCACCCAGGCGCCCCTTGATACTTTTTTAAACTGACAGTTTTAACCCTTCTTTCAAATGAGGTATTACCCATCATCCCAATATTCACAAAGATATAAAAATAAAACATGCCCAGCTGTTCTGTTTGAAGCAGAGATGGGTGGGAGTGAAGCTCTAACTGTAGTTGGAGAGCAATAAATTCATGTCAGTTACTCTCAAACTGTGCTACCCAGACCTGCAGCATCAGTATTCGCTGAGAACTCAGAAATGCAAAATCTCCAGCCCTATGCTGTCCCCACTGGGTCAGAGACCCAGGGAATGGAGCCCAGCTACCTGTATTTTAACAAACCCTGAGGCACGCTAGAGATTGAGAACCACTGACATGTAGCCTTCTGCATTTTCCAAAGTGCATTTCCCCATACGCACTCCATGTATCTTTATAACACCCGTAGGGGTAGTTGCAAAACCTGCTTTAGAGTTGAGAAACCCGAGAGACTCAAGCAAATCTATAACCAACATTCTGATCTTCTTACCTTTGAGTTGAAACACATTTTACCATACCATGTGGCCATATGATAAGTTTCCTCTGTCATGGAAGTTCTGTATTTCAGCTGCTTGGACAGATTTTAAAGTGATGCTTGGCAATTATGTAATGAGAGCAAGAAATCCTTTCCCTGTGAAACTTCCTGTAAGACAATAATCTGAATACAGAAGTGACATTTATCTTGTGAGGCTGCAGTAGCATCTTTCGAAATCAGACCTGGGCTCTCCAGCTAGAGACAACAGTGTGTTGGGCACATGCATCAGTTTAGCTCTCATAATCCCTCATCTTTTCTTTTCTTTTCTTTTTTTAAGTAATCAGCTATTCAGGGAATTGGTCACAGTGTAAACTGCCTCTATTTTAAGTGACCTTCATTCTTGAGGTATCCCAGACTATGAGAAACTCTTCAGTTGCTCCTTGTAAGACATGGAAGAGATTGAGTTTAAAGATAAGGGTTTGTTTCCTCTTCACAAGAGACAAACTGTTTGATTATTTGTTCAGGTCTCCTGGGCAGCTGGAACAGCGGTAGCCACGGCAGCCAGCTGCAGTGCGAAGTGCATCATGTGCGGTAAGAGGGAGATTTGGTACCCAAGGAAATGAAAAAAATATTAGAGCTGTTATTATCTGTACTTACAAAGAAGTACCGCATGGCAGATAACAGCATTCGAAGTTCTCTTTTTTATTTATCTTACATTACATCTCCTGAACAAAACCAACGTGTAGACAACTGAAGCTTGTTCTAATAACAAAATTGTTGCCTGAAATGAAATTCTTGACATACCAATCATTCTCTGTAGCCAAATCCTTTTTTCCTATAAAACATGTTTGGAGAGTACTTTAATGAATGTTTTGCACTTAGTCATCCACTTTATTTTCTGTGCTAAGAGATCCTTCAGTAGCCACAAAAGAAAAAAGCTTTTCTCGGCTGTATATTTCCTGGCATGTTATTAGCAAAAGGTCTTCCCAGGGAGTTAAGGAGAAAGAAGCTGACAATGACAAAACAAACGTGACTTTTTTTCCTTGCAATTAAAAAGAGCAAATGAGAAATTTTGGTATTGCTGTTTTTGACACTGTCCCTGAAGTTTTGAGTGAGAATGTTCTAGGTCTGAGAAAAATCTGAGACCTAAGAGATCTGACAAAGGCCGACTACTAACATAACTACTAATTGATGGAAATAGACCACGCCAAATTAAGGCCATGGTCCTTGAGTTTGAGGTGGATGACGGAAGACACATTTTAGGGGAGGAGGAAGTGAATCTGGGCTTGGTCCAGATAAATCAGTTTTGCAAGTGTATGATAACTTCCCTTGAGCAAGGCACTCTTTTCATCTCATCCTGAACCTCCCTCACCTAACACTTGAACTTTTCATCCCACAGTTAGAAGTAATATCTTACATGAGCTACGCTTGAGTAGAGTAACACTGTAATTATCTGTTGATTTTGAACACTAAGATCAAGATCAGCCTCTTTTCTGAGAGCGTGTTTTGGAAACTAGGTAGGGGATGAGACTCTAAAGAACAGTAACATTAAGGAGGTAAGATCTCCACTAACGTATAGGTTCCCTGAGGGCGAGAGCGGCATCTCTTCCTTACCGTTGAGCTCCACATGCCCAGGATGATGCCTGAAGCAGCATATTTGTTGTTGGAATGAAAGCACATGTGGAGGATGAAGGCTGCGAAGAAATGTCACTGAGATTGGAAAAGGTGCCCCAGACAAACTTTAAGGGTGTCACAGGTGTTTAGACTTGAACTGCTGTTTCACTTAGTAGTTGCTGGGCAGCTGGTCCCACTGGTTTCTTAAAAGGAGCTAGAAATGTTGCTAGAAAAGTCATCCAATTTACTGAAGCAATGCTTCTCAAAGTATCTGTCAAATAATTTTGGAATGCATTCTGGACACGTAGACTATTTTGTTAAGAGAATCAGGATCCTATAAAATCCTCTGGAGAATGTTGATTTGCTGCCGATGCTGCTGTTGTTGTTTGGCCAGGCAATTGACTTGCTCAAGTTCAACAAGTTCTTTCTTGCCTTCTGCCAGCAGTGATTCCTTTGTCAGCTAATTTTTCTTTTCTTTCTTTTTGTTTCTACCTAAGCACCTGGGGGAAGGACTGTGGCAGGGGCCAGCTGTGGCCCCCAGGATGCCCGCCTCTCTCCTTCCCCATCCCAGCCCTGGACTGGGTTGTCAGTTAATTTTTCAAAGCATTTGCTATGGTAATTAGATCTGATCCATCTATACCACTCATAGTTTTCTGGGATTTGGCAGTAGTTCTCAGTCTTTCCTCTGCTTTTGTGAACCGGTTCCACAATTGTCCAGGTCGGGGGTAAGTCCAATACTTGTGTTGATTCATACACATAACTGTGGAATTTTCTACCCAGTGGTAACTTCTTTAAGACTTCACCTACAATTTCAGGTTAACACTGGCCCCCTTTCCAAGTTCCTTTGACCTGAAATTTGGACTTTTTTCCAGAGTTTTAGCTTCCTGAACATTTATATTTGACTGACGCGTGTCTCCTTTAGGGCAAAATGGTGAGGAAATAGAAAAATATTAGGAATTCCATAGCATACATTTTTTCAAACAACAGCAACCCCTTTTTCCTAGTTCATCTGGTCAGAGATAAAAGTTTGACTTTGGGATTTTATATGCCCTTGACTCTACCTCCAAAACTGCAGCAGCCATACATCTCTGCAATAATTTTACCCTGAGGCAGGGCTAGAGAAGAAAAAAATAAATAAATAAAGACATGAAAGAAAAGAAATTCACCTAGAATTCTCAACTTTTTCTGGCCCTATAGCCAGAAAGAGGATGTTTCCCTTAAAGTTTTTGCTGTTTGCATCCACTGCACAGTTCCATAACTCTAGGTACTGGATCTTCCTTGGGTCAAAACTGGGAAAAGAAGGAGAGAAAAAAAATTAGAAAATGTGCTGGTGTTGATTATTCCTCAAGTTTTGACCCTCTTTTATCTGCCTGTTGTTTACTTTTTCAGAGTTCTCAGATAGTCACATTATTTATTCTTTCAGGTTTTATAGTTGTAACTAGTCGGAGAGATAGGCCCTGTGACATTATAGTATGGCACTGAAGTCTTCATTCTTACAGGAAAATCTCCTGAAATATTAAGTGGGAAAGGGTCATATTGTATGTAACCTAATTTCAAATGGCCCAGAAAAATTAATTATATACACACAGATCTAAATATGGATATAGTTATAGAAGTATTTTTGAAATTATTGTATTTCCATTATATTCAGTTGCATAAAATCTCTGTAACAAAATAAGCAAAATAGAGATGCGCATAATGAGTGTCCTCTCTTCTAGCTGAACTGTGATATCCTGCTGAATTATAAAAATGTCACAAAAATTTATTCTTTAAAGAAGTTCATCAGTTATTCCAGGTGTTGATTTTGGATTAGACAATAGTGAGAACTGTGTTTTTGTAGCGCTTTTTTCATAAAAACACTTGTTTCAAGGTCAGTGGCATAGGACTTGGAAGATTTTTTTATCTTCCTGAAAGTCTATGCTTCTTCCTTTCCTCAAAACAAACAAATGAACAAAAAATAACAAACTGTAGTATCACAGGGTCTTAGAGTTTTTTAAGCAACATTTCCCTCGGAAAAATATTGAATAATTTCTTTTATTATAAAATGTAAAATTCTATGTGTTACTCTATTATATTTAAATGACTTTGGGTGGTAGTTTTGGGGAATATACGCTTTCATTTATTCTTTCTGATTGACCATTATTACACATTTGGTTGATGATAGTATATCTGAATTAGTCCAATATAGCTCCTGCCTTCATGGAATACAAGTCTAATGGAGGAAACATACAACAATTCACAAAAAGATCAACAGAATAATTCTAAATGGTGACAAATAGGGTGTTAGGATAAAACATAAATGAATGAGACCAAGGAATAGGAATGTTTCAGGGAGAGGAGACATCCAAATGTGTAAGGAAAGAAAAATCTTTGGCATACTTGAAGAACCAAAGGAAGATCAATGAGGTTGGAGATTAGTGGGTGGGGGAAAGAGGCGGAAGATCTGAATGTAGCCTGGGAAAATCATATGGGACTCTGAAAGCCATGATAAAGGATTGAGATTTTATTCTAAATGCAAAAGGAAGGCACTATTTATTAACATATAAAATTTACAATAAGAAATTTCGTTGGAGGCTATGGAGATGGAGACATGTGAATGAAGTGGGGACATATTTTTTAGATAGAATCAGTAAGAAATGATAATATATTAGATGTTGGGTTTTGAGAGAATATTGAGACATTATTCCCAGGTTTTTAGCTTGAGTAGTTGGTTGGATAATTATGCAATTTATTGGGATGATGAAGAAGAGGAAATAAACATCTGAAAGGAATTTAATCAAAGATTTGATTTTGCTTATCTTAAATATCTCATTGGAGTAGGAGAGGGTGATATTTTGCTCACAGATACACAGGTTAACCTTGAAATAGAGAATGATAATGAAACAAGAATGATAATCTTTTTTTTCTTATAGTAGTGGCTGAAGGACTCACTCAAGTTTTAAAGAGAGGTATATTTTGAATAATTGTGAAAATTTTACTAAATAATGATAATGAAAAGAGAGGCTGACAGAGAAATTTTGAAGTCTCAGTTGAAGTCAGATATCATGAATTTGCAATGAATATCTTAGTATATACTAAAAATGTACATCATTAGAGATGTTTTTTGAAATATCATATTAGTGATGTATTCTTCATCATGGATTCCTTTAGAGGTGCAGACAACATTGTTTTTGAGTAATTAAGACATTAGTGCTTTACATGCACACACAGGGAGAGTGGGAAGCCATGTGAAGTCACTAACAGCGAGACACCCCACAGCGGTTTGTGGGTCTGGATCAGTCCCTGCCTTCTATCACTGGTTGACACTAGTGCCCACCTGCAACTAGTCCCCACAGCTGTGCACCTGCATGCCACAGCCTGACTCTATCACCAGACTCCAATAAAGTGTGTACACCTAGGGGGAGAGCATGCAGCCACAGAAGAGCAGACGGAAAGTCAGGGTCTTTGCAGCCTCCAGTGAGCCTATGGTTGGCCCTGGCCCCCGTTATTTACCCTGGCCCCCATCACTACAAGTATGTCTACATCTTGTCCCTTCAACTATATAGGAATCTGCTAGTGGCCTCAATAGCTGAGTGTGTGCACACCACTGGCTCTGATCACCATTGCTGCCTGCTCTGATCCCTCGCTACTAGATGAGAGGTGCCATTTTAGGACCCCAAAAGTCCTTGTAGCCACTGTGGACCGATGCAGTGCTTGCTAAGGACCACACAGTTGTTGATACAGTAGACTCCAGAGACCTGAGCTAAAAAATACCATGTCCTCCTGGGCCCAGTGCCACCATGTGATTTCACAAATTGGCATCTTGCATCACTAGACCTGGGGTCAAAGCACAAGCCAGCATGACCCCACTGAGAGATGAAACGCTTCCCTTACCAAAGTCAGTCCATAAAATTTGGAAAAGGTGGGTGCTTCTCCAAATGCACAGAAAACTACAGAAGACTCCAGAGATCATGAAGAATCAAGGAAACATGTTTTCACCAAAGAAATACAGTAAACTTCTAGTAACTGGCCCCAAAGAAATGGAGATCTAGAAATCTAGAAATTCTAGATCTAGGAATCTAGAATTCAAAATAATTGTTGTACAGATGCTCTGAATGCCACAAGAGAACACAAATAAATAGTATAGTAATAGGAGGAAAACAGCACAAAAACAAAATGAGAAGTTCAACAAAGGGAGAGAAAACATAAAAAAGAACCAAACATAATTTGGGAGCCAAAAAATACAATGACTGAACTGAAGAATTCAATAAAGAGTTTCAATAACAGACTTATAAAAGTAGAAGAAAGAACCAATTAACCAGAAGACAGATCAACTTAAATTATCTAATCAGAAGAGCTAAATAAATAAATAATGAGGAGAAAAGCATATGGGAATTATGGGACATCAGCAAAAAAAAAAAAGAAAGAAAAAGAGAGGAAGGGGTAGAAAGCTTATTTAAATAAATAATGGCTGAGAACTTCCCTAGCCTGAGGATAGATTTGGAAATTCAAGTTCACTAAAACTAATAGGTCACCTGAAAATTTTAATCCAAAATGATTTTCTTCATAGCACATAATAATAAAACTGTTTAAAACCAAAGACAAACAGAGAATTTTAAAAGCAGCAAGAGGAAAAAAAAATTCTCTTGAAAGGGAACCCCCGTAAGGTTATTAGTGGATTTCTCAGCAGAGTCCAGGAGAGAATGGTATAATATTTTCAGAGTGCTAAAATAAGAAAACTACCAACCAAGAATACTTAATGCAGGAAAGTTGTCCTTCAGAATTGAAGACTAAATAAAAACTTTCCCTAATAAATAAAAGCTGAGGGGTGCCTGGGTGGCTTAGTGGGTTAAGTGTCTACCCTAGGCTCAGGTCATGATTCCAGGGTCCTGGGATTGAGCCCTGAGTAGGGCTCCTTGCTCCACGGGAAGCCTGCTTCTCCCTCTGCCTGCCACTCCCCCTGCTTGCGTGCTCTTGCTCTCTCTCTCTCCCTCTAATAAATAAATAAAATATTAAAAAAAAAAACCTGAGGAAATTTATTGCCATTAAACCTGCCTTACAAGAAATGCTGAGAAGAGTTTTTCAAGCTGAAACAAAAGAATGCTAATAAGTAACATAAAAACACAAAAATATGTAACACACTGGTAAAGGTAAGCATATAGTGAGATTCAGAATATCTAATACAGTACTATGATGATGTGTTAATTGACTACTTAAGTCTAGTATAAAGGTTAAAAGAGAAAAATATTAAAAATAGCTATAGCTTCAACAAATTGTTAATGGATACTAAAGGATGTTTTATATAGCTTCAACAAATTGTTAATGGATACTAAAGGATACTAAAGGATACTAAATGGATATTAAAGGATGTAAATTGTGACATCAAAAACATAAAAGGGAAGTAAAAAATAGAGATTTTTATATGCAATGTATGATAAATTGTTATCAGCAAAAAATAGACTGTTAAATACATTAGAAATATATAAGATGTTTTGGGTCAGCCTCAGGAGAACCACAAAACAAAAATCTACTATAGCCATGCAAAAGATAAAGAGAAGGGAATCATAGTATACCACTATGGACAATAATCAATTTACCAAGGAAGACAGCAAGCAAGAAAGAAAAGCAAAATGGAACTACAAAACATCCAGGTAACAATTAATAAGATGGCATTAGTAAATCTTTACCTAGCTACTTTAAATGTTAATGGATTGACTCCTCTAATCAAAAGGCATAGAGTGACAGGATGGTTAAAAAAACAAGCCCCAACTACATGCTACCTCTACAAGACTCACTCCAGGTTTAAGAACACATAGACTCAAAGTGAAGGGATAGGTTATCCAGACAGAAAATCAATAAAGAAACATTGGATCTGAATCATACTTTAGACAAAAGATATAAACAGAACATTCCATCCAACAGCAGTAGACATTTTCCTCAAGTGTACACACAACATTCTCCAGAATAGATCAAATTATAGGACACAAAACAAGTCTTAGCAAAAACAAATAATACATTGTATGTTAAAAAAAAGAAGATAGTAGGAAGGGAAAAATGAAGGGGGAGGGAATGGAGGGGGAGATGAACCATGTGAGACTATGGACTCTGAGAAACAAACTGAGGGTTCTAGAGGGGAGAGGGGTGGGGAAATGGGTTAGCCCGGTGGTGGGTATTAATGAGGGCACATATTGGATGGAGCACTGGGTGTTATACACAAACAATGAATCATGGAACACTACATCAAAAACTAATGATGTAATGCATGGTGATTAACATAACATAATAAAAAATAAAGAAAAATAAAAGACTGAAATCATACCAAGTATCTTTTCTGACCACAATGGTGTAAAATTAAAAGTCAATAACAGGAAAAAAGCTGGAAAGTCCACAAATCTGTGGAGATTAGAAAACTTGCTACTAAACAATTAACGGGTCAAGAAGAAACAAAAAGGGAAATGAAGAAATATCTTGAAACAAATATAAAAGGAAGCACAACATATCAAAACCTATGGGAGGCAGCAAAAACAATTCTAAGAGGGAAGTTTATGGTGATAAACAACTATATTAAGAAAAAAGAAAGATCTCAAATCACCAACCTCACTTTATACCTCAAGGAACAAGAAAGAACAAACCAAGTCCAAAGTTAGCAGAAGGAAGAAAATAACAAAGATTATAGCAGAAATAAATAGAGACTAGAAAACAATTGAAAAAAAATAAATGAAGCCAAGAGTTGGTTTTTGAAAGGATAAAAATGTGACAAACCTTTAGCTAGACTACCTCAGGAACAAAGAGAGGTAACTCAAATAAAATTAGAAATGAAAGAGGATACATTACAAGTGATATCACAGAAATACAAAGAACAATGAGAGACTACTATGAATGACTATATGCCAACAAACTGGTAACAAAAGAAATGGATAATTTTCTAGAAATATACAAGACTGAATCAAGAAGAAATAGAAAATCTGAACATACCAATAATGAGTAAGGAATTGAATCAGTAATCAAAAAGCTCCTAACACACAAAAGTCCAGGCCCAGATGATGTTACTGGTAAATTCTATCAACATCTAAAGAATTAATGCCAATCCTTCCCAAACTCTTCCAAAAAATTGAAGAAGAGGTACTATTCCCAAATTCATTTATGGAGCCAACATTACCCTGATACCAAAGCCAGAGAAAGACATTAGGAGAAAAAATTACAGACCAATATCCCTGATGAATATAGATGAGAAAGTTCTCAACAAAATATTATCAAACTTAACTCATCAGCACATTAAAAGGATTTCTCATTGTGATAAGTGGGATCTATCCCTGGGGTGCAAGGATGGCTCAACATGTGCAAATCAATAAATGTGATATACCACAATCAGATAATGAAAGAAAAATTAAATGGTCATCTCAATAGATGTAGAAAAAGCCTTTGATCAAATATAACATCCTTTCATGATATAAACCCTCAACAAATTGGATATGGAAGGAATAAAGGCCTTGTATCACAAACTCATAGTCAACATTACACTCAATGATAAGAGGTTCAAAACTTTTCTGCTAAGATCAAGAACAAGACATATGTGCCTACTCTTACCACTATTATTCACAGAAGTCCTACCTAGAGCAATGAGACAAAAAATAAAATAAAATAAATAAAATAAAAGGCATCCAAATAGGGAAGAAGTAAAATTGTCTCTGTTTACAGATGATACGGTCACATATATGGTGAATTCTAAGACTCCACCAAAAAACTGTTAAAACTAACTCATCAAAGAATTCAGTAATGTTGCCAGACATAAAATCAACATACAGATAAGAGTTGTGTTTTATACACTAACAACAAAACACCTGAGAAAGAAATAAAGAAGACACTCCCATTTATAATAGCATAAAAAACAGCACAATACTTAGGAAAAAGTTTAACCAAAGAAGTGAAGGATTAGTACAGTGGAAACGATAAGACTTCAATGAAAGAAAGCTAAGAACACACAAACAAATGAAAGGATGTGCCTGGTATGGATTGGAAGACTTAATATTGTTAAAGTGTTTATACTACCAAAGCCACCTATAGATTCAATGCAATCCCTATCAAAATTCCAATAGCATTTTTTCACAGAAATAGAAAAAAATAACTATAAAATGTGTATGGAGCCACAAAACAACCCTGAATAGCCAAAGCAATCAGGGTTGCTTTGAGAAAAAAGAACAAAGCAGAAGGCAGCACATTTCTTAATTTCAAACTATTCTACAAATTTCTAGAAATCAAAACAGTATGGTATTGGCATAAAAATAGACAGACCAATGAACACAATAGAAAGCCCAGAAATAAGGCCCACCTTTATGTTTAATTAATATTTAACAAAAAAGCAAAGAAAACCCAATGAGGAAAGATAGTCTTTTCAATAATGGTGCTATGAAAACAATGAATCATGGAACACTACATCAAAAACTAATGATGTAATGTATGGTGATTAACATAATAATAAAAATAAATAAATAAAGCTGGATTTCAAAAAAAATAAAAATAAATTAAAAAAATAAAAAAACTATGCTAGGATTTGCTTCTAAATATATAATAAATCTGTAATATGAAATAAAAAAAATAATGGTGCGGGGAAAACTGAATAACCACATGCAGAAGAATGAAATTGGACCCCCACTTAAACCATACACAAAAATGCACTTGAAATGGGTAAAAAAACTTAAACATAAGACTTAAAAGTGAAAAACTCCTATAAGAAAACATAGGAAAATAGCTCCTTGACATTGGTCTTGGCAGTGATTTGTAGGATATGACACAAAAAGCACAAGCAACAAAAGCAAAAGTCAAATAGACAACATCAAACTAAAATGCTATGCAGCAAAAAAAAAAAACAATCCACAAATGAAATAATCAACCTACAGAATGGGAGAAAATATTTACAAATCATATAGCTTTTAAAGGGTCACTATTCAAAATACATAAAGAACTCACACAACTCAATAGGAAAAAAACAACCCAATTAAAAAAAATGGGCCAAGGAAGTGAATAGACTGCTTTCCAGAGACAACATACACGTAGACAGCAAGTATATGAAAAGGTGCTCAACATCAGCAGTTATCAGGGAAATGCAAATCAATTCAACAATGAGATATTACCTTACACCTGTTTGAAAGGCTATTACCAAAAAGACAACAGATAGCAAGTGTTTGCAAGGGTATAGCGAACACTTCTATACTATCGGGGGGAGTGCAAATTGGTAGAGCCACTTTGGAAAACAGTATGGAGTTTCCTTAAAAAATTAATAACAGAACTACCATATGATCCAACAATATCTCACTTCTGGGTATACATCCAAAGGAATTGACATCAGGATCTCATGAATGTATCTGCACTCTCATGGTTATAATAACACTAATCACAATTGCCAAGATATGTGACTAACCTAAGTGTCCGTCAACAGATGACTCTATAAAGATGTGGCATATAAATTTACATTTTAATGTATATATAAAATTCAGCCACAAGAAAGAAGGAGATCTTGCTGTTTGTGACAACTTGGATGAACTTTGAGGGCATTATGCTAAGTGAAATAAGTCATATGTAGAAAGTCAAATACTGTGTAACTTATATATGGAATCTAAAAAAGCCAAACTCAGAGAAACAGAGTAAGGTTGTACTTACCAGGGACTTGGATAGGGAAAAAAATGGATATTGTTCAAAGGGTATAGACTTCCAGTTATAAGATTAACAAATTCTTCAGATATAATGTACAGCATGGTGATTACAGGTAATACTTTATTTTATATTTGAATGTTGCTAAGAAAGTAGATCTTAAATGTTCATATAACACAAAAGAAATGATAATTAGGGGACGCCTGGGTGGCTCAGTTGGTTAAGTGTCTGCCTTTGGCTCAGGTCATGATCCCAGGGTCCTGGGATCAAGCCCCGCATCGGGCTCCCTGCTCAGCAAGGAGTCTGCTTCTCTCTTTCCCTCTGCCCCTACCCTTCCACTCATGCTCTCTCTCACACTCTGTCTCAAATAAATAAATAAAATCTTAAAAAAAATGGTAATTATGTGACAAAATGGAGGTGTTAGCTAGTGCTAAGGCGGTGATCATTTTGCAATACATAAATGTATTAAGTCAACAAATTAAATACCTTAAACTTATAAACTTATAAGATGCAATACATAAATGTATTAAGTCAACAAATTAAATACCTTAAACTTATAAGATATAATTGAGTCAATTATATCTCAATAAATCTGGAAAATAAATTTTAAAAAAGATAAACATTTGAACTTTATTAAACATTTTCAAAAGACATTGATATTTTAGTGTAAAGGACATTTTTAAAAAAAATTTTATTTATTTATTTGAGAGAGAGAGAGATCACGAGCAGGGGGAGGGGCAGAGAGAGAAGCAGACTCCCCGCTGAGCAGGGAGCCCAACGCGGGGCTCAATCCCAGGACCCTGGGATCATGACCTGAGATGAAGCAGACCCTTAATGACTGAGCCACCCAGGTGCCCCTGTAAAGGACATTTTTATCTTATGTCCAATGAATACCGTAAGGTGAAGTTTCACTAGAGGAAAGCTTATGAAATCATGATATTCGTGAACAGATTTGGAAGTTGATACCTTCTTGACATTTCTGGAAAACTTGCACTGATGAGAAATCCAAGACAGACACTCTTTTCTCTATTACTCTATGTTATGACTTTTTGCTTGTTGTGGTGAAATTGGAATAAATCTAGGGACACTCAAAACTCTGACCTGTTCTATGATTTCTGTTAGGCATTAGGGTAAGGTTTTAATAGTGTTAGATAGTATTATAATCAAGGCTGTGAAAAGAACTTTTTTTCTCCCCATGAAGTTTCTGAGAGGATTGTAAAGTCAGGGAACAAAGCAGATTAGAAAATAGATCTCTGTTACTAGCTCACTTAGAGCGCTGGTAAAAGGCTGCCTGCCTTAAAGCTGTCTGTGCCTTTCCACTCCTACAATGTGTAGGTAAACCAGGTTGTGCCTTCCATGCCTTTTCTTTTTGATTTCAGACTTAAATATTTGTTTTCCTAAAAAAATCTTACCAATTCTTGCTGTAGAGTGCCCCACAGAGAAGCTTCCTGGACCATCTTCAGTGGGGTTATACCCCAGGAGAAATTCTCTCAGCTTCCTATGTAACCTAGGCCTAAATTTGATATTTTGTAGCATTTCTATTCCTTTTATCATGTTTTATTTTCCTTGTTATCTTTCCCCTATCACATACCCAGGCTCTTACCTGGAATCACTGTGAAACTCAGCTAATAAGGTCTGAAATATTCTTTGGTGAAATCTTGATCTACCCTTTTTTAAAGCCATCCATATTTAGTATAATCTCCTAGCTGATCAAGCAAGAGGGATTTCCTAATTTCCCTTGCTATTTTCTCCCTATCTGTCATTCTCAGAGGGTGCTTCTCCGTTCCTTGGATCCAGGCTTTTGAGGTGGGGGATGGTGAGACATGGCTCTCTGAGACCTTGTTTCATCAACTGTTGACTTTCTTTGGGACTTAAATATACCCATATTCCTGGAACTATCTCTAAAAGCAATAGCATGTGAGCATGTCTTTTTTTTTTTTTTTCATTCCCTGCCATCTAGGCTTTGTTTTAGAATGAGTTCATTTGGTATAAATCACTTTGGGTTCCTATACATAGCTTAAAAAAAAAAAAACAAAAAAACCCCAGCATATTCAGTTAATGCTTAATCTCCACAATTTTTAGAGTGAAAAATATTTTTTCTTATTTTTAAGTACCTTGTAACATTAACTGGAATGATATTGTAAGCACCCTGGTTCTTGTGGAAAGTATCCCTGGGAAATATGTTAACACATTCTTACCTTGAGAATCCATGGCATCATGATAGTTTCAAGTGCTTTCAAGAGTCATTTCTGCCGCCTCCTAGTGAGTATAAGTGGAAAATCTCTGTGAAGTAGCTACACTTTATAGTCATAACATAATGTTCAGTAATGTCTACTTAACGACATTTTAAAGTATTCAGAGTACTTCGACCATGTTGTTAAAAAACCTCATGAGGAGATATTTAGGAAAATATCTTTACTGATGATTGACAAACCATAACAAAATCAAGTTTTATCTTATATTCACATGTGTGGCAATGCTGCAAATTCTCCTATATCCCAGGAGATTCTTTAGTGACTGTTCTGCATATGACACAAACCCTGGGCTTTGCTATAATGCAGAAAATGAAGATTACCTGAGAAAGGTAATATGAATAGCTGCACAGTTTTGATGACTTTATTCCAAGTGATTATCGGCCGTGTCCTTTTAAATAACAAGGCTTTCATGTCTCTTGCAGAGTACAACTATGCACACTTGAAATTTCAATGAGAATGTTATATAATCTTCCGGCACTGGGTTGAGGAGTTACATGAATAAGCATGATGATATTCTGCAGCCCAAATTACCTATTTTTCTGATAATTTTGGCAAGCCTTTGCCTTACATGTCTTGAGCAGTATTTACAAAAATGTCTTTAACATTTTTGGGCACCTGGGTGGCTCAGTCGGTTAAGCGACTGCCTTCGGCTCAGGTCATGATCCCGGAGTCCTGGGGTCGAGTCCCGCATCGGGCTCCCTGCTCAGTGGGGAGTCTGCTTCTCCCTCTGACCCTCTTCCCTCTCGTGCTCTCTATCTCTCATTCTCTCTCTCTCAAATAAATAAAATCTTAAAAAAAAACATTTTTGTAACTTGGAATAATTTGTTTCCTCAGGTAAGGATTTTTAAACTCCTTCCTTTTGGAGCCTGCAAGTGAGGGAAGCTTGGGGACCGGGCTCTAAGAGAGGACCGTGTTGAAAACAAATGAAGAGAATTTGGGGTGACTGTGTAACTACTGAGAGTGTGTTGGGGTCATGTTCGTTATGGCTATGTGCTTAAAATATAGAATTATAACAGATAACATAATTCTATATTATCAAGTCAAAGATCTTGAAACTTTTCTGGTCTATATCCCTTCCGTGGAATCAACTTTGGTTGCCATTTAAACGCCGTATTGATGGGGTAGGCCAACCATTTGTTTAAGGCTGTGGAGTTGTATGTAAAAGTTGGATGTGGAGAAAAGATTTAGATTCCTCAGGGAAGCTGAAAGTAATGAAAGATGGAATAAATTTGCATCATTTCAGTAAATAGTGGTGAAATTTAATGCTGATAATCTTGAACAGATCTAGGAATAAGTCTTCTTTTTTTTTTATAGATAACTGGGAGTACTGTGCTTAAATAAGATCTCTAAGGGGAATATTTTCACATAACTAAGTTTGTTTACATGTGCCCCTGTAGTTCTGCTTAATATGTTAGGGAGTGACCTCAGATCCTTCTAATACAGGGCAGTGACTGGACTGTAGATGTATTGAGGTTCAGGTGTGAAGAGACCATAAGATAACCATATAATGTTGTGTTTTTATTATATCTCAAGAAACATGACTTTTAAAAAAGCCAAGTCATATATTATTAAACATAAAAATACATTAATTTTCAAAATTTAAAAAAAGCTGTGTTTTTCATAAAGGATGATACAACGTTCCATACTAGTTTTGTAGTAAGCAGACAGGTCATTTTCCTCTTGTCATATGTACCAGACACCAAAATGTATCAATTAAATGATTCTGGACAATTGATCTATTCTATCCAGCCATTGAGAGGAAGTGCAATGTTATAGTTAATGATAACTCTGGAACCAAACCACCTAGTTTTGAATCCTGGCTGTGTCACATATCCACTGAGTGATCTTGGAAATATTTTTTTCATCACTTTGGGCATTGCTTTCCTCATTTTAAATTGGAGATAATACTGATACCTTATAGGCTCATTGATGGGATACATATTAATATTAATATTCAATATTTTATTGCATATAGAGTGGTGTCTGAAGGAAAGGAGGCACAAAGGAATCCTGCACAATCATCATACTGATGAGAAGAGAAGCTAGAATGGGTCTGGAGGCTTTGACTAGTGCCTCCTCCAGGTATGACAGCACTGCACAGTGGCTTTGGCAACAGTTCCCACACTCCTTCCATTCATGCCACTTCTCAATTTTCTTCACTGTGGAATGTGTTTACCTCAGGTACCTGCGGCACCTGGCTTTCAGCTGATCCAACAGGCAGAGCATTAATGAGAACAGGTGAGGGCCAGAGATTATTTCTGCTTTGAGGTAGACACAGCGGCCTTGTCAAAGCTGGAACTCCTGATTTCCTTTTTGGATAAAAGCACAGGGCTCCAGTAAAGGGGATTTTAGTTTAATGAACTTGTACTGAAGGAAGACCTTTGCCTCCCATAGTGCATACACTCCATTAGTGGGGATGTGGTCCCATGCCACTCACTGGATTAATCAAATAAGCCTAGTCCTGATGTGCAGGTAACTTAGTGGTAAAGCAAGCAAGCTCCACACATAGACTGTTTGGATTCCCACACTGGTTCCTTTGTATCCTTGCTGAGTGATTGGGGCAGGTTACCTAAGCAATCTTAATTAATCTTAAACCTTAAATTTCCTCATCTATAATATGGGGGATAATAATATTTCACTCTTAAACTTATTCTGAGGATGAAATGAATTAGTGCATACAAAATAGAACAGGGCCTGGCATATGTGTTACTCACTATTAAAGAGATACTTGAAATTATTAGCAGTATTAACTTTACTACCCTCTTCTTTTCAAGATTCATGGGGAAAGATCATGGCAATTGATAGAGGTCTATAGGCAGTGAATACAGTGCCACTCCAGGTGCTGAAAGAAATAGTGGGATGATGACACCAGTGTCAGGGAAATATGGACAGAGGGTGCCCCAGCAGGAAGCACCCATCTGCTCTGTCCACATCTATGAGCACATGCTTCAGCTTTCCTACAGATGAGCCACTGCCTGAAGCCAGGCTCGAGGAGCTATCCAGTTCCTCTAATGCATGATAGAGAGGCAAGTTCTATCTTCCAATGGTGTCAAAGCAGGGATTTGATGAGAGTTCAAATCTGGACCCAGCCTTCTTATCTCCTGGAAGAATGTGAAATTCTTCACTGGTGAGGTTGACATTCTAGGGTCATCCCACACACAGAGCGGCCTGTCTTACTATCACTACCCAACCACCTATTCTATACTCCTTCTGTCAGTGGGGTATGAGTCCTTGCACTCCATGACACATTTTGCAGTCATTAACATTTTCCTGAAGAGTGTATAATGACATGGGAACATTAGTTATGAAGTCAAATGGAAGAAAAGATGAAAATTTACATTATTTCTTTTTTCCCCACCCCATTAAAAAATGGCCCCATCATAGTACCTATTTTTATCACAACACAGATGAGTGTATTTTAAGACACATATCACTTTTTAATAAGGCATTTGTTTACAATTGCACTTTGAATTAAAAATGAGATCTTTAATATAAAGTCTTACTCATTTTTCTACCTGAGCCCCTAATACAATGTTTAGCGATGGTAATTATTTAATAAAACCTCAGTGAATGAGTGAATAAATGAATAAAAATCTCAGCCAATAAGGCTTATTTGCATTTTTTCAGCATTTTGAACATCATTCTTAGAGGAATGGAGATACTTCTTTAGTTTTCTTTATCCCTAAATCTCAGTGGGCAGTTGATTTGTTTTCATAAGCCCACATAAATTAGACCGATAACATCTATCTGTCTTTGGAGAAGTGGTATTACTGCTGAAAATCATGGGCCTCTTTGTCATTACATCACCAATCTACACACATTAAGTTTCTTAAGCCTAACTTGGAAATCGATGCTTCCCCTCCCCAGTCATTTCTGTTGCCTACCGCCCTATCGATAGGGTTATATTACCTCAGACACTGTTATCAGATGTGTCTCCCCAGAGCTTTGTAGAAAAAAGCTATTATTTTCCCATCCCAGGATCAAATGTCTCTTTATATGCAGCCTTGAAAATCACTGCCTGTTTGGGTGCTGTATTACATTGTGTGTGCAATTCTAATTTGTCTTCAGTTTTCAGCCATTTGTCTCCTTTGGTGTTATTGATTTCTAGGGCAATTCTGCTCATTGATTTCCGACTATTTTCTTGAGGTCTCTTCTTGCTTGTTCTCTTCAACATTTATGGAGTACTCCAGATTTTAACATTCACATTCTTATATACACACTTCATGGTAAGTCTCACAACATCTCTGTATTCTTTCCTTGCCTTTTACAAATGTATGTGAACAAGTCACAGGAAGATAAAATAAACCTCTCTGGAAGGAGTGAATTTTGGGGACAAACAAAATTAGGAAAATGCATCAGGGAAGGTGGGTGGAGATGGGGATTACCAAAAACTCTTGTTTCCTTGCATGCCTTTGCACAAGTCAATCAACATTCTTAAATCTCAATTTGCAAATTATAAAAAAGGAGAAGGGTAAAAATAAAGACAAAAATTTTCATTTTCCTTATCCACAATCTATATTACAACTTTTGTAAGAACCAGCTGAGATAATGGATATAAATATTTCACAAATGATGAGTTTATATCAGGATAAAGAAGTAGTGATCATGTTTGATATTATCTAAATCAAATCTTTTTTTTTAAAGATTTTATTTATTTATTCATGAGAGAGGGAGAGAGAGGGAGAGAGAGAGAGAAGCAGAGGGAGAAGCAGGCTCCCAAGGAGCAGGGAGCCCAATGTGGGACTCGATCCCAGGACCCCGGGATCATGACCTGAGCCGAAGGCAGACGCTTAACCATCTGAGCCACCCAGGCACCCTATCTAAACCAAATCTTGATAAGAAGTGCTAATAATGAAATAATCACTAATCCTGACCACGGGTTGAAAATTTCTTTCACAGTTTTTTCAACCATGTGTACATGAGAATCATCTACATGTTCAGTGAAAATGCATGAAATTCACAGAAAATGCATGAAATAAAGCTCCTCTTAGATGTATTCTACCTCCTAGAAATTAAAATTATTTATGAGATTTAAAAGTACCAAATCAGACAGACTTGGCTTGAGTTTCAGTGTCATTATTTACTATGTGATCTTGGAAGAGTTACTCACCTATAGTTTCCTCAACTATAATGTGGGGTAATGTGCCATAATCTGTTTGAGGATTGAATGAGAATGCAAGCCATGCATCAAAAGCAGTGTATAGCACATCTCTAGTTTCAATCAAGATGTGTTATTATTAATTTTCCTTTTAGATACATTTGACTATAGGTATTCCTCTTTTATTTAGCTACCTATCACTTGAAAATGGCCTGTGGTTCTTTATTTCCTCTATTTTCCAGGTTTGTATGTTAGATACTAGGAGTATAAAGATGGATGAGATTGAATCTGTACAGTCACTAGCTGGGATAGGACTTGCTCCTTGGTGCAGCCCACTGAATAACACTGTATCTGGTACATAGTTGATATTCAAAATTCTTTTAATTAAATGAGTTAATGCCTCACAGTGCTTTGGATAAGCAGTGGAGATGATTATGTAAATAATTTTGTAAAGTGCACCATAATAAGTGTTATAATTTAGGAGTCTACTGTCTCAATTTAATTTCATCATGCTATCATGTTGTTTAGTTGAATTTAATTTTCTTTATTTTTCCCTTTATGGCTTCATTGTTATTTGTTCTTAGTCTTTTCCAACATTTGCAATGCCTCCTAATTTTGTATCATGTAAAAATTTTATTAACTTGGTATTTATTCCTCTGCCTGATGTTGACTAAAAATAATTTTATACAACAGTTACTAGCACTCACTCTCATTCTGTGGCTGCCTCCTAACCTATTAAATACTACATTTATCATTTGCTTTGATCTCTGGCCTTTGAGCCATTTTGAATCTTTACAACTATGATTTTGTCAAATACAATTTTATTTTTCTTATCAAAGACAATTTTATAAGTATATTTTTCAGTAACATACTTAGGAAGAAACTTATGAGACCTACACCAGTGCATATGTGTGTGCCTGTGTATATTTGTTTGTGTGTGTGTATGTGTAAAAGAGATTGAGGGAAAGAGATTCAGTCAAGTAAATCTGAATTAAATTGAATGACTTATATCTAGTAATAATGATCTCAGGGGAAATTATTTTCTAAAGCAGAATATACTTTAGATCATGAATAAGGACTTTCAGTCCAAATAAAATAATATGAGCTACTGTTTTTGAGTACTTACATAGTGTCAGGTACTGTTTTAAGGTTTTTTTTTTTTTTAATGAATTAAACGAACATTTTTTGGAGATAATTCTAGAATTTTCTTTCATTTACAGATGAGGAATCTGAAGTACAGATCAGTTAAATAACTTGGTCAAAGTCACAGAGTCAGCAAACACATGGCAAAGTTGGGATTCCCATCAATCATACTGACACCAGAGCTCATTTTCTTCCCAACTAGAATTTTTAGCTGTTATAACTTTGCCTATCCAGAGACCTATCCTCCTATTTATGGTAACAGTACCGTGATTTAGTTTTGGGTACCATCCCAGAGCTACGGAAGAAAGACTTGGTAGAGATGTCTTTCAATTTTCTTGACCAGTTTTTCCAGAGAGATGTGCATGACCTGAGAGCAATCAATCTCTCTCTTCCCCCAATTTTTATCTTGATTGGAGAACCACAATGACTAAAAATGATTGGAGCTCATTCACCTTAAGTGTGGCACCCTCTCAGAGGTCCTCCTTGATGCCCTACCCAAAGGAGCTCACCTGAAAAGATATTATACTTCCAGATTTAAAGTCTCTGACTTTTGGCCTTCCAAAGTCTGGTTTTTCATCATTTCCTTCAGTTTTCCCAGATTATGGGATAAGGCCATGGATTATGATCATACAGGTTTTGCATTGTCTAATGCTAGTGGGTACCAAGGTTCAAGGAAAGGCAGCCTTGTCCCTCATGTCTTTTGTCTTTGTCCCACACATTCCTTTTTGTCTAAATTAGTTATGGCCAGTATTGCTTGTGATTAAAGAACCCCAATCAATCTCCCAAGATATAATGGCTGTTATAGACTGGATCATGTTCCTTCAAAACCAGTATGTTGAAGCCCTAACCCCCAATTTTACTGTATTTGGAGATAGATCTGATAAGGAAGTAGAACCTTATTTAAGGTTAAATGAATCATAACAAAGAGTCCCTAATCCAACAGGATTGGTGTTCTTATAAGAAGAAGAAGCGACACCAGATCTCTCTCTCTCTCTTTGCACACACATAGAGGAAAGGCCATATGAGGACATAATGAGAAGGCTGTTGTCTACAAGTTGGAAAGAAAGACCTCACCAGAAACCAACCATGATAGTACCTTGATCTTGGACTTGTAAACTCTGTAACTGTGAGAAAATAATTTTCTGTTGTATAAGCCACCCAGTTCATATTTTGTTATGGCAGCCCTACTGGGCTAATATGACGAGATTTTCAGGGTAATGTGCTATATCTCCTGCTCCTACTGTCCAGACGCTAATATCTACCATGTAAGGCTATTTTGGTTATTCCTCCCAGAGTGCATCATTCTGTACTAAATAATAAGGAGTTGATGGTGAACAAAGCAGACCCAATTCTTGCCCTCATGGAGGTAGTTTAAAGTATATAGTGTTCATCAAAAACTAATGATGTAATGTATGGTGATTAAAATAACAATAAAAAATTAAAAAAAATAAAGCATATAGTGTTAACTTCATGAACAACTCTCTTACTTCCTTCAGATTGCTGCTAAAATGTTAACCTCTCAGAGGTCTTCCTTGATGACCTACCTAAAGGAGCCGTCTCCTAACTGTGAGCTCTCCTTATCCCGCCTTGGTATTTACCTCCTATAACATTTACTCTCAGTTGACATATTATATATTCATTTCTTCATCTCCTCATCTTCTTTCCCCGTGAGAATGTAATCTCTGTGGGTGCATGGGCCTGGTTTTCTTTGCTGATACGTCTGTTTCAGTTAGACAGTGTTGGGCATCTGAAGACACTCAACATATTTTTTATTAAATTGAATCAATTAGATAATGAATAAATGGGGTACATAGAAGTGAAACTCAACATCAGTTCAAATTTCTTTAACTTCTCTCTGCATGCTTTCTATTTTGTGAATTGCTTCTTTCTTCCATGATATGATTCTTTTCAGCATAATTGTCTCCTCTGACTTTTTACTCTCTCCTTACCTCCTCTTTCTTTTTCTAATATTCAAACCTGCTTCCTCTGCTTCCTGTCCTGTTTCTACTTCTCTCCTTTTTGGTTACCACCTTAACGGCTGATTATAATATAATGTATAAAGTATATTTCAAATTACTTGATTAAGTGGCATGTCCATTCTTATTAATTAAAAGGTTGATGAAGTCATTTAGTTAAAATTCTATCTGTAAGAAAAGGGTAAGCCAAGTTATATTTGATTTCCAACTTAATTGATTAGTAGGCCATGAATTGAAAGATGATGTTTCCTCAGTCATATAACAACCCTAGTGCTTCACTCTGGAGTCACTGATAATCCCACGAAAATGATTTTTAAAATGAGATCAAGTTGCTAACATTAAAAATTATTTAATGCCATACTTTAAAAACTCTCCAAACCTGGATTTCTGGCTCTTGTTGAGAAACCACATTCTGGAGAGGCTTCTATTGCGGACTGTGAAGCCACTGTCCTGTGTGGTCTATAGCTCTCCCATTCTCTTCACCCAACACTCCTTATTAGATTCCTTGCATCTGACCGCATTTGTCCGTTTGCATCTCATGAATGGCCGCTTAAGATATGTGATATCATAGCCCTGATCTACCAAAGGGATTTTTTATAGGAGATATAATGATTGCTTACATAGAGCTGTTGCATGAGTTAAACCTTTCTAGGTTATATTAATGGAGCAAGAGAAATTTTAAATTGGAATCAATTTGGAACAGTAACATGATTAATTCTCTGTCAAATTTATGGTCTTACTTATGACCAACCTCTTTTCCTGACCTCTAAATGGCTACGGCAAAGGTCAAAAAATTCCTCACTAAAATATCAGTGCTTCTTCACGATCTGATCCTAGTGTTATCCGCCTCAAAAAGGGCTTTCATCCAGCATCTCAATCTTATAGCTAATTCTGCTTTTCCTTTCCATCCTAAGTTCCAAGAGCTCAGATTTTGCCTTGTTTCTGGTGCCAAAACCACAGCTTGTAGCTCCATTTAAGTAACAAGCCTTTATTCCTGGCCTTCTGCCTTTGCAATAGTTCCAGGATTGATGTCCCACCTGCTCTCATCAGTTCTTGTAGAGACTAGACTTTTGCCTTTGAACTCATATACATACATTTTATATACTCTTGCTTGATGGAAATTTAGGAATCCTTCATCCTTTATGTTCTTTAACAAGTTAAAAAATCAATGCATAGTGCCAGATGAAAGCAAAGTGCAGCATCAGTCCTAATTCCTGTGGTTGTACTGGAGGCTGTGGCTATGATTTCATTGAAAAGGAGGCTTCTCTCTTTCCCCAAAGCTAGATTGTGAGACATTTGTCCAAAAAGTTAGCATACAGAGATAACCTTTATACATGAAGAAGCCACATGACTTCATAAAAATATAATGTCCTACAGAATGGATAGATCCAGAGAAAAAGAAAAGGTAGACACCAGGTAGGCCTCCAGGCAGACCTTCAGAAGGTATCTGGTTTGCTACCTGTGTCAGCATGATAAAAGCTTTCCTTAGTGATTGCATTAGCAGAAGAGAGATAAAAACAGGCCCAATTCCTCTTTTTTTTAATGCAGTGACACCACTCAAGGTTAATGTGACAGTATGTATTAGGCTTTCCCCATATTCAGTGGCATGTTATTTCTCTGTATGGATGAACAAGGGATAAAGTGTTAAAAAGCAGAAATGTTCAACACTGCCCTCTCTTTGGGTTACAGGGATCAACCAAAATTGAAACAAAAGATTAAGACAATGTTTCCTCTGACATCCACAACAAAGTAAGTATACTTACTGTGTCCATTTTACAGGTGAGGAAACTAGGACTTAGAAATATTAAGTAAATTGCACCAGGGCATAGTAAATAGAGAGACAGAAATTGAACTTGACCTCTATTCCTTGTGGATTGACTACCTTGATTAAGAACACCTGCCTGCTTAGCATTCCATTTTTACTACAACCCTTGGATGGAACCAAAGATTCTTCCTTATCTCCCAGTTTGTTCACATCGAGCATCAGTTCTGGCTATTTCAACAAACTAATATGTTTTGGATACAATATGAAGCATTAGAGAAGAAGAAATGAGAGTAATAACATTAATGTTTCTGCTTAATTTCCAGGGTCCCAGAATGAGAATAAGATTCTTTGCTTAAAGTCATTAAATGTTTATTTTGGGGAGTAGCATCATGCAGAGAGACTGGGCTGTGCATTTTTAACAAGAGAAAGAGATGCCCTGGCACAGAGAAACAAATTCATTTGTTCATTCAGAGCAAAGACACATTTGTAAGTGATAAAAGATTTTATTTATTTCACCAAATAAAATGCCCCATAGATAGGGGCCACTTGTAATCTGTAAGCAAAACTTCCCTGTGGCTTTTGGATAGGTCTATGATAGATCTACACTATAAGAAATAGTGTAGTGAGGTTCAATTTAAAGGACATATTTTAAAGCTAGATATAAATCCCCTGAATGATTTTTGTTCATCTTGTTTGCAGCTGTTACCCCAGCACTTAGTATATTGGGTGATGTGTTTTAGACACTTAATAAATATTTGTTGAATAAATAAGGAAAACTTTGGAAAACTAGTAAGTCATAGGGTATTAAGGTATAATAGTTCACTAGAATATGCAGATAAACAATCAGTTCTGTGAAAAGGTATTATTTAGAATTTATTTCATTTTTGTGTACTACAGTTAGTCCTGAGCATATCTCTGAACTGGCTAAAGTTTGTGTTTGGCCTTCGGTACATTGGCCCTTGAAGACATGTTCTTTCCACTCACTTTGGGTGTCCATTTCCCTTACGGTCCTTCCTTTCATTTTCATTTTACAATTCCTGAATCTAAACATGTGCTTTGAAGAAAGCTTCTCTAATAAATATTAAGTTTTGCTTACACATCCTAATTTTTTAAACTGTTGGTAGGGATGGACACATAAATTTATTTAAAAGAGAAAAGAAAAAGAAATCCTCTTGGTTGAATTTCATGTAAATGACAGTAATTATGGAACGCATGGATGGAGCCATCAGATACTTGATGGCTTTTTGGTCATTGTTGTACAAGCAGTTGTCCATTCAATCTGCATATTTGACCAGCCTTGGGACTGAGCTGGTGATCACCCTGACATAATTATTAATTTATTATTTTATCATCAACATTATGTTTATTTATTAATATCATCTTTATTAATATTCATATCTATTAATTTATTAATACCCACTAATATTTATCTACTAATATTAATAACACTTCAAATATTTGGTGCTACTTAGAGTGTCTCTCTGGACAATAAGAGCTACTGTATTCAAAATGATAGTGTTTTAGCCTTTAAGGAATGTTTATTAAATGCAATTGCTTTAATTATAGGTTGATTAAGGTTTAAGGGAGACTCTTGAGAAAGATGAGAAAAAGAGTCATCAGGATTTTTAAGTTTCTTCACTGTACAATATATCACTGTGTAGATGTATCTATCTAATAGGATTCATCACAAAGAGGTAGCAGAAGTGATCATACAAAGACTTAAGCCATAGAGCAGAGGGAACAAAAAATTGATTATGTATCCAGTTAATAAAGTGCCATGAATCTAATCAGAGATTTATAAACGTTAGTGCATAACCTGGGGAAAGGTAAGTCATTGCTTTCAATGTAATTGGCCTGATACTCACTCACTGAGGAAGAAAACTAAAAGTTGATGAATAAATAATAGAAATTACAGTATGCTTCTTATGCTATTTGACCTACACTGATGTCAGACTCTGTGCAACTTCTAAATTGTCAAAATGGAGAGTATGAAAAATATGTAGTTATTCCCCTTGATAAATGTCATTTTAGGTCAGAAGCTTCAATTATTTTAAGCCAGTAGTCGATGGATCTACTTTTTTCTTCCCTTCTATGATACAAATTATAACAGCAGACATCCAGGAGGTGCTCAATAAATATCAATTTGTGGAAAGAATCAACAACCTTTTCCTTCTCATCTATTTTTTCTATTTAATTTTACATCTGAACATCAACTCTACTAATACTGGCACAGAAACAAAAATTAAGAGTACTCTTATGAGTCCCTTTAAAATTTTTCACTATTGTCATTTTCAGTTTTTCTGATTACATCAAGATTATATTTGAAGATTCCTGCATCAAGAGGATAGAACAGCACTGAGTCTTTTTTATTATAGGACATCTATTTGGGAAGGGGAAAGAGAGAAAACAGTTTGTTCAGGACTAATGCCGTTCTATCAAGCAGTCAGTAAATGTTTTCAAGTCTTTGCTAAGGCTCATGCGTGATGTTAGGGACTGGGAGGCATTCTATGATAGACTTCCTTATAGTCCCCGTTTCCAAGTTTTCTAGCTCTAGTGCAGCCTCAGAAACATCTTCCTCCTGTTTTATTTTTTTATGTTTTTTCAAGATTTTATTTATTTATTTGAAAGAGAGAGTACAGGCGGTAGAGAGAGAGGGAGAAACAGATTCCCCACTGAGCAGGGAGCCCAATGCGGGGCTCAATCCCAGGACCCTGAGATCATGACCTGAACCAAAGGCGGACGCTTAACCTACTGAGCCACCCAGGCGCCCCCTTTCTCCTGTTTTAAATGTCTGTGGCTGATGCCAGCCGGAGGCCTTGAGAGAGTATCCTCATCTGTACTGGGCGGGTCCTGAGGGTGAAGCTGTCCATCTCCACTCTCTGGCTCCTCCAGAAAGAACTCCTGGCATTAGCTCTGGGAGTTGCTTCTGCGACCTTTTATGGTGACCAGTTCCCTTCAGTTATCTCAAGCAGGTAAATATTAATATCACTTGTTAAGAGAACAAGCAAAAAGGCAAGAAACTAAGGGAATTAGAAACTTTGCCCACTCACTTCAGAACTATTAACAGATGGGAAGACAGCGGGGTTTAGTGGGGAAGAGTGCTGCCTCTGGACTCTGCCTCTGCCACTGATGAGCCCTGCTACCATTGGGCAAGTTAGGTAAGCCTCTCTGAGCCTCACCTTCCCTATAACATTCCTCCCTTCCAACAGTAGGTGTTGTGTCCTTTAAGTGATGTAGTATATGCAAAGTCTTTGTACATAGTAAGTGCTTGTGCTAGTCTCCTCAAACCTTTGTTGTTTTTTATGAAGACCAGGTTGACCATTGCCTGCTGGATAAATTCTCACCTACCCAGGCATAATTCTTGCAATTTTACATACCAAAAAAGTTGACATTTTCTGAAATACCCAAAATGCCCTTTGAATATCTGATTTTCATTATGTTCACTGAAATATACCTTGCACGAGTTGCATCCACAATTTTGTGGGGGCTCCTAATTGTTACATAAAACCTGAACAAAGGAGAAGTATGAATAATGCTACAGTTTCTGTTCATGTTCTTCCCCCTCAGAGGATTTTAGAGTCTTCAAAACATATTTTTTAAGACAGAGCACAGCCTGCAGTTTCTCATTTTCCTGGAAGAATGACTAAGTTCTGTGTGTTTAATTGTTCTTTAAGACCTCACCTTCTCTCTTGGAAGAGTATAGCATCTGAGCCAAACTGCCCCCTCATTCAGAAGCTGGGAGAAAGGAATAGGCCCTGAATACTTCACAGGTTCAGCACTTCTAAAGCTCCTGAAAGACAGTGTATGTCTTATAAAGTGACCTGTTAACAAGATCTGAGGGAATGATACTTTCCTCAGGTTGTAGTTAAAGTTACAAAGCATGGAAAGTCTATTGACTTTTCAAAATGTAGCAGAGAACATTCTGTTTCTTAGTTGCCCTGAAGTTTGATTTGGTCGTGTTACAAAAAGAAAAAAAGAAACAAACCTATTTTGGGGATGGAATGTTTCCTTTCCATGTTTAAGATCACTGAGAGTTCTGTATCCTTACCCAAACTTTGTACCTCTCCCACTGCCTTCTTGCTGTAATCCCTCTGATTCCCCCATTCAAAAGAATAAATTTGAAAAAAAAAAACTTTTTTTTAAATTTTCCTTTTTTCCCCCATGCTGTTCACCCTATTTGGAGTTCCCTTCCCATTTCTATCTGTTCATCAAAGATCTAAGTTCTTCCCAAACATACACTAAATAGCTTAAGCCTAACTGAGCTCTTCTGTAAACTGATACCTGAGTTGCCCGTATTTCTCATTTCACACCTATCACGTCCTATGTGAAGGGGCAGGTCTGAGATTGTTTTGCACTGCTATTACATTTACATACATATACAGGGCACTTTTGTCTTCTTCCAATCCACACTGTATGTTTCAGGGTGCCACTCTGCCTTATACAAAGAAGTTTCTCGGCATTTTTGAAATGAGTGCTTATTACTTGATTTAGTCTGAGATTTGTTTTAAAACCCCATTTTTATTGCCTATGTGGCAAAGGATAAGGAAGGGTTGGAAGCACACTCTGACTCGTTGCTTAATTAGCTTCCATAGTGTCCATAGAAAAGTTGATGTCCCCTGGCATCCTGGCACCTTTGGGGAGCCTGCCAAGTTAATTTTCACTGTATCTTTAGTCCTACATAGTCATAGTCCCGAAGCACAAGTTTGCATCTTCTTCCAATAAAGATGTTATATTTACCCTAAAATTTATAAAGGGATGTTAGAGAATCAGAAAGAATCATGAATGTCATGTTAACTATTAGGGCTCTGGGATAATAAAAATAAAATTGGACTATAAGCTTTCAATCAATATAATTAATCCGTGGGCTGAAAGAGAGTGGTCCAGGTTAGTATATCTCAAAATAGTTCTTGCTAACGGTATTTTCTTTGGATATATAGATAAGTCATAACAATTTGAGGAAGGAGATATGAGGAGACTCTTGAGCGCTATAATTATGAAGTAGAGAAGTATCTGGAGACAAATGGCTGACCCAGCCCTCTACACTGGCAAGGAAGGAGTCAGGAGGAGACCCAGGAGCTGGCAGTGCTCCGTTTGGGACCACCTCTCCCCTCAACACCGGGAGTGAACACTATGTGTTCCCAGCAAACTCCTCTCTCCACCTTCACTTCTCCCACCAGAAGAAAACCCTCACAACCTAACCGTCAACAACTGTTTAGAGCCTACATGTAATCTCAGCCTCCTAATTCCTCTTTAAGTCATTTTTCAAGAGGCATTGGCCTCCCAGAGCATCTCTTCCCCCAAAGAGATTCTCCTCCCAATGCAGTTTGATGGACAGTGAGGCCACACAGTTTCTCATTATTCTCCCTGCCCCTTCTCATCTTTATTTTTCTTCAAACCACTCATCGCTAGTTGAAATACTATATGTTTTTACTAGTGATCTCTCTCCCTGCCTTGAAAATAAGCTCCATGAGGGCAGTTGTATGTATGCATGGGTTATTGTGTGTGTGTGTGATTGTGTGTTTCTGTATCTCTAGTGTTTAGTGCCAGTACATAGTAAGCACTGAACAGATATTTGTTGAACGAATGGATAAATGCATGCATGAAAGTTTACCTGGAGAGTTTGTCTGCTAGCAAGGTCAGGGCTCTGCAGAGACAGGCCTTGCCAGGGGATTCCTAAAGCCCATCTCCTCAACAATTTGGCTATTCTTAAAATGTCTGCAAATATTTCAAAAGCCAGCCCAATATTTAAACTCAAATCTCACCTCAAGGGCTCTGTGGTAAGGAATATACAAGAGATGGGCAGACTTTAATGCTCATAAATGCTGACTGTGGCATTCATCTGTTTAGCCATCCATTCCTCTATTTAACAAATTTTCATCCATCATATATTATGGGCTGGAAAACGTGTTAGATGCTGCGTGAGCAAACCTAGGACTCTCTTTATCTTCATGCAGAGTTTACAGTCTAGTGGAAATGATCTAAATTTCCAATATCGATACGACTGCAGATTGGGTAAGATTACTTGTAACATATTTTGTATTCTGTTGACAGAAGAATTATGTATTGTCATATCATTCATTACCCCTGAGCATCTCTCTAACCACCCTCCCTCATCTCCATCCCAGACCTTTTCCTCATTGTATTTCTATGCTGGGATACCTTATATTTTCCCTTCGTTTACTACTGAGAGTGGTTCTTTTTCTCCTTTCCACAATAAACGACTATCTGCATATCTCCATCATAAATTTACCACATTGTTCTGTGATTACTTGCTTATTTGTCTTCTCCCATTTAGTACAGTCTTTTCCAAATAAAGTATGTGCCTTATTAATTATTGAATCTCTACAACTGAAAACATTCTCTAGATACATAGGACAATACATGTAAATCAACCAAGGCATGAATAAATGAATGAATTACAAAATGATAAGCAAACTTGAAATTAAATATGTTCATTTTAATGATTTTAATCATATGCAGGGGATACATTTAGCCTGTAATGTGAATATCTTCCCAATTTTCTTGTAATTTCTGTGCTTGTATATATAGGGGAAGCTTGAACTTCTCTGCCCAAGGCTGATGTCTCTAATTTATAAGTGATAGTGAGAGTAAGAATACACCAAACATCTGAAATGTTGCAACATAACCTCTTAACAAACTTGCAAATCTCTATTTCTGATTCCTAACTCCGTTTCCATAAAGTCTGTTTGAATGTCCTCATCGGTAGTATTACAAACACAGTATAATTATGACTGATCCCCTTTAGGTTTACCAAATTACTTTTGTTAGGATTTCTATTTTGTTTGGTTTAGGATGCAGTCAATCACATAATTTAACAAATATTTGTTAAGAGTTTAATATGTGGCTGTCACTACGCTGGGTCATAATGAGCAAATATACCAGGCAGACAAATTTCACATCTGAGAAAAAATTTCTTTAAGAAACTTCCCACCTATTTAATATTCTACAGCATGAATGTCACAATTTCCATTTTCATTTTCTTTTCCCCGCAAAACTGCAGGTGAATTGGTTGCCATCATTCACATTGTTGTCACATATTTTTATATAGTGTAAGTAATATAATTATCTCTGAATAATTAGAAAAATGTACTTTATTGCTTCCTTTAAACTTATTAACTCATAGTATTTTTAATCTTTTTGGTGGAAAAGATCAAACATTCAAAAGAAGGAGATAAAACAGAATATCATAGTGAACCTGCTTCAATAACGATCAACTCTTGACCAATCTTGTCTGGCCTATACCGCCACTCCTCTTCCTCCCTCCACCCCTACCTTATTTATTGTTTTGAAGTAAATATGAATTAATCTCTAACATCTGCATGTATATAGCTAAAATCATGATACCAAATTAACATGTTAACTAGATCACAAAACATGTGTCATACTAAAAATTTTAACAATGATTTCTTAATTGAATATTCGTATTTCCAATTGTTGCATAAACCCTTTGTTTTTATCTTTGTTTAAACCAAGACACAAATAAGTTACACATTGAAACTGGTTAATGTGACATTTAATTTCCTTCTATATTATAGGTCTCTTCTATAATGTTTTCCTTTGTAATCTATTGTTAAACAACCCTCATCATTTGGTATCTAGGTCTTTGCAAAGCCTGGATTTTGCTGACTACACTCCTATGGTTTCATATTGCCTGTTCTTCTGTCCTCTGTATGTCTTGTAAATCGCTGGTTGGATATAAGGAAGTAGGATTTAAGTTCCACATTGTTGGTAAAACTTCTCCAAAAATGGTGGCTTGATCTT
Source organism: Callorhinus ursinus (assembly GCF_003265705.2). NCBI lineage: Eukaryota > Metazoa > Chordata > Mammalia > Carnivora > Otariidae > Callorhinus > Callorhinus ursinus. Next base: position 637,822 of record NW_027397068.1, on the reverse strand, counting down.
GAAACAATATCTGATTACATCTGTTTTGGTATGTCGGCAACTCTTAGTGTTTAGTTTCTGGATCAATTCATGTATTAATGTAAAAGTGACATTCTAAAACTCTTTTGTTACCTAAAATATTTCTCTCAAGAGAAATTTCCCTTCCTTTGCTATTTGTTTACCAAGTGGAACAATTGGTATAGGGAAGTCAGCACAAATGTCTAATTTGTTTCCTTTACTTACCAGTTTTCAAAATAATAAGTTAGTTCATTGGTATCCATTAACAATAACCTCTTTTTTTTTCTTTTTTGGATCATAATGAACTAATAAGTTTAAACATCTTTGGCCTTTTTAATACTATTGTTATTATTACTCACAGTATCCCAACGTTGGTCAGTGGGAAACTTCAAATTGCCTTTGAGTCCTTTAGATACAGCCCTAGTAGATTTTGATGTGTTCCTTGTTGTTTGGTGCAACAAGTGTTTCTAGCTATGTCTCAGCACTGGAATTAGCCATTACTCCAAAAACTCTTTGTTTCTTTTAATAAGAAACGATGTTTGAAAAGCCTAATCTACACCTACATCCTAACGGTGTTCGTTGCTATTAGCCCACTACTATTTCCAGACTTCATCAGTGGACAAAAGAAGGGAACTAAATATTTATTTTTTAAGATGAAATACTAAAAGATAAATATTGAAAATTTCAATTAAAATGTACACTATTGAGTTTTAATTAATTTCTTCTATTTTGCATCTGTTTCTCCTTTCTCCCACTAGAATACCGACAACCACTCTAGGAATGATTACATTTGAGTATCATGTACTCATTTACTTTATGCTGTACTGTACATACTATGTTCCGTTATTATTGGAATAACAACACCAATGCTACCAGCAAAAATATGATAATTGAAACAGGTCTTTTTTTTAATACTTCCTTTTGTCTTTAGGGTATATCCCTCTAGAAATGACTTACCAAATTACTCTGTCTTAACATCACATGAAAAAAAAGTTCTTTCTTTGTGGTCATGCTACCAATCAGAGAAATATTTGGGTTGATTTGTTCATTTGTATAGTTTTAGGGATGTCTTTTTAAATTTAATTTTCTGTGTATACATAATGTTTTTAAAGTCAATCAAAAAAAACCCCCAATATATATATACTAATTTAAATACATATAGTTACATATATATACTAGTTACATATATATATATTCTAGTTATATATATATATCCTTTCATTTTTAAACTAGTATATATATATTTTTATTATTACACATATATATTTTTTATTCTTAGTACATAATATGCTCATTCCCTAAGTTTTCTACTTTTATTTGATTTCTCTAGTTGTTTTTCTTTTTTTTTAAGATGGATTGTATTTTTGTTGCAATGGCTACCTTTATGGTTGTACCCTTATAATACTTTTAGTTCTCCCTTTTTTGGTTATTATCTATTGGTTCACTTCGATGTTCAATATTAAAATTAAGTTGTAGGCTCTTTTTTCCCTTGCACCCAGTATCATTTTAGATATGCTCCTTTGGTTTTTGCCTTTCCCTTCTAGTTGCTCTGTCTGTTTTTATGGGGCATTCAGGTAAATTAAAGAACCATGTAGCTTTATCTCTCTCTTTCCAGTCAGTATAATAATATATAGCTTAATTTGCTAGCTTTATTGAAGGACATATTGGGAAGTTACTGTAGGAGGAAAATAAATCAAACTTATGATTTGACTTTCTCTCTTGCAGCATTTCCAATTCAAAGGGAACTAATTTATATATGTGTTATAATCAGAATAAAAAGTGAAATAGCTTATAGATTCTTAATGGTCAGAAGGTAAATGTTCATCAGATTTGGTCCTTAACATTATAAATTTCTAGGTAATTATCTTCTCCTAAATGTTAAAATGCTCTAGTTTTACATTTTTAGTATTTGTCAAATGTAGTCCAGGTTGTTTTGCCTTTGTTCTTTTATTTTAAAAAGTTAATCTCGTAATCAACAAAAAGTAATTATAAAGTACTTTATAACTCATAAGAGCTATAGACATAATGAATAACTGTGAACTCTGTGTGCCTTTTATAATTTGTAAAGCTTTATGTTGGATAAAAAACAATTACCCTAGAAACTAATGGATATCTCGGATGAGTTCAAAAAACGTTCGATAAGTTGAGGAGTCTTTGAGGAAGAAATTATAAAAGGGAGATAAGTTGATTGCAACAGAGATAGAGCCTATATGTTTTCCACCAGGTCTCCTCAGTAATCTTTTGCTTTCAGTAACCCCGACTTCAGCTTCTTGAATTGTAGACTTCCAGCATTTATACTGGGGAAGATACAAGCAAAAGCACTCCCCCTGCTTCTGTTGAGTTCTGGCATTGTGTTTGTCCTCTGGCCTGTCACAATCATTTAATTCCAGCAGTTGATTTCTTTCTTCCTTTTGTTTTTAAAAAACAAGGAAATTTATCTCACATTATAAGAAATCTAGTTGCTTTCTTTATTAGAAAAACTAAAAAGAGGCAATCAGACTTCTGATGCCATATTCATAAAAATGTGTCCTGTGATAGTCTTTTTAAATAGAGATACAGTTCCCTTCAGACTCTTTAGTTTATTATAAACAGCAAGTAGCGGAGAATAAAAGATACCTGTACGGGTAAAAAATACATATTTTTCCTTGTGGAGTTTACTCCAACATGCTCGCTGTTTGAAGAGTGTTTTGTGCCGTCTACATGAGGTATTGATTAGGGGAAACATCTGTTCAGTAAATGTTTGCCTCTACCTCTGTCTCTGGGTAAGAGAGAAAAAAGAAATCCATCCTGGAAGACATTTTCTGTCACACTTCATTGTTTGCACTCACAATTTGATTCCTGTCACCGTCCCAAAAGGCTACCAAAGACACTTTTGGGCTAATGCAACTCAAATGGCAGATTATTTGCATCTTGAATGTGATGCTTCATTTCTGAACAGAAATTTGTGTCATCACTGTCCTGGTCTGCCACTGAGCAGAAGCCAGATTCTTCAGGACTCCAACATTCCTGGGGCCACACCAGAAGGGAAGGGGTTAGAACCCTGGGCTTTCAGTCTTATCTGAGCCTTAGCAGTAAGCAAGAAACAGGCTCCTTGCCTCCCTCCTCCTGGGCTGTTAATGCAGGAATTTCCCAGACCCTGCACTCTGTGCCTTTCATAATTTCTCTTTCATAAAGGCTGACATAATGACACTGCCACCTACTCACAGTACAGTGATAATGAAGGTGATGTTTCTAGAGAACAACACGCTCTGCAACTAGAAGTTCAACAGTGGCAGAGAAATGCAGCACCACCTCAGAACAGGCTGCGGCACACTGGTAAAAAGCACCCAGACCCCAGGGACTTGCTCGTGAGTCTGCACTTGAGAGACTTTGGTGTTGTTTTCCATCTCCTGTCACACCAGTCATTGTCCCTCCTTCCCTCCCCCTGATTTGATTTTGGCTGCCCCCCACAGCTTACTTCTCCAGCCACAATGACTTTCTTTTGTTGACTTAAGTACACCAAGCTCCCTTCCTAGACTTTCTTCCCTGCCTGGAGTGCTGTGCCTCAGATCTGCCACTAGCTCTTCCCATGGATACTCCTCTGGTCAACCGATTTTTACAGAGGCTTTCTCCTCATTTCTCAAATAGCTTTATTCATTCCTTAGCACACCATCTCATGGCACTTCTTCATATCGTCTTGAATGATATTGCTTATTTACTGATTTAATTGTTTTGTAAGCTCAGCTCCTCTCCCCAACAAACAGAATATGTGGTGCCCATATAAGTATGCACTCAGTAACAAAGTGTTGCATAAATGACTATTCTGTATCTTCTTATTTTTGGTGCAGGTGGAGCTCTAAGAAGGTATTTAAAAATAAATAACATTCAATTTTTAAAAATATGACTCTTACAGCAAGTACTAAATGGCTATACAAAATATGAATGCACTCTTGTGAAAGCCAAAATTCTGATAAAGGCCCAAAATGCATTAATTGTCCATGGAGGAATCCATACTGTTGCTGTGGTTCACTCTTAAATGACTCATCTCATTTGGCTCATATGATGTCGATGAGGTAGTCTCCACTGCCTCCATATGAGTTAGAAAAGAGTATAACTGTTTTAGTGGTGTTAGTAAATTTGTGTTCTTAAATTGGGTGATTTTAAGTATTGATTTATTTTTTGGTATATAATTTACATGTATATTATATGTCTTGGTATATTTCAAAGTAGAGGAGATAAGAGTAGCACAGTGATCAATGCAGTTTGGTAAATATAGGTTCAAAGGACTTATTACCTGCCTTATCCTGGGCTAATTCTCTTCTGGTTTCTTCAGATTTAATTCTCCCTAATCTGTGACCTCCTTGAAGTTGATTATCACACTATTGATCAAATGGGTAGAAACAACCAGAGTCCCCTCCACCATCTGTAAAGGGTTTTATTATGTTCATGTTAATGTTGGTCTTAAGTTTGAATTAGCATAACTGAGTGATGGATTGGGGTCATTTGGACTGTGAGCCAAAGGACTAGCTGTTTGCGCCAGAGTGACTGATAAGGATGCCAGTTACACACAGCCGCATAAAAATGTATTATTTGAGGCTCCTTTTGTGGCTCTATACAATAGTCTATGTTGCAGCCTTACCAACTACTGTCATTGCTAGGACCCACAGTCAGAAATGGTGACTGGAAGTAGCTGACTTAGCATCACATTGGAACCATAGGCTGCTGGGATGAGCTTCTACATTCCCTCCCCTCCTTTTGTGCTTACTGACAATGCATGAAAATTTTGAAGATGCCTTACAACAGAGACCCACTTTCTTCTTCTTCTGGACTAAGTGTTTTGGTGAAATGGTAATAAAGTAAATAAATGGTAATAAGCATTTTGCTTAAAAGTGTGGGTACTTGTCCTTTGTCCTTAGAAACAGATAAAGGTTTTGTTTTGTATCATTTTTTAAAAGTCTGGATACAAATGTACAACCAGATCTATGATCTGGTCATAACTGATACACCTAAGTGTACCCTAAATTCTCTTGCTTCCCATCTAAGATATCTATTTGGATAATCCAATTCCTCAATTTATTGAGAATAAAACTGCCATATAACTCTAACAGACTAATAGCCTGACCTATGATTTTGGAAGATGTGAAATTTCCCTTTTAAATATTAGTTTTTCCCATCCTAAAAGATTAGCAAATTTAATTAGGGCAAACTTTTAGTCAAGAATTGTGACCAGCATCTAAATTCTAAACACTTCTCAAGCCAAGAAACTGGCCACAGTCTTGTTCAAGATCATGATGTTTGAAATCAGGAATTTTGCCTCAAGTTCTTGCTAAACTACATGCTAGCTATATGAATTTAGGCAAAATACCTAAACTATTTAATTTTATCTGCCTCAACTTTAAGAAGACAGTGATGATATCCACTTGATAACAGGTTTTTTTTTTCTAACATGGTTTTGAGATTAAGATGAAAAGTTTATTCAAAACTTCTACCACAGGGCAATAAATAGAAGTTAATTTTATTACCTCAGATTTAAAACGAGGTTGAGTTACTGATTTTCAGTTAAGGAGATCTTGTAAAGACACAAAATAATTAGTAATTTTGTTAGAACTGTATAGTTGAGTAAAATAAACTTACACAGTATAAAGATTTACACTCCCACAAATGAAAGAAAAACTAAAAGACCTCTGAGAATTTCCAGCTTTAAGTTTATAGTTACATCTCTACCCAATCTAGCTAAAAGATTAGAACCTTTGTATTTGCTCTAAATTTAGTCACTGAGAAAAGTCATAAAACATTATGAGTCTAAGTAGAGGCATTTATTTGCCTTTGGGACTTAGGATTATCAAGTTTCTATGTCAATATTATGCCTTAACTGTTGGACCTTGATCATCTATACTTAGCTATAGCACATTGATCCCATTGGTTAATGTAAGGGAAATGTGTGGATTAATTCTATTCCAGTAGTGGAGAAAGGATGGAAGGGGGACAGCCTGAGGCACAAATTGATTGGCTCTATGAATAAGGAAAGTGAATTTAACCAGAGAAGCGAAACCATCAGTGGGAAAAATTCTTGGAGTTGAGATGACCTAAACAGACAAAAGGATTGATGATACAGGATGACACAATTACTGTTTGTTTATTTTGAAATTTAGACTTGTTTTTCCCAAAGAATAATTTCTCAGCCTATTCTTAGATGTCAGTATGATCTGGTTTGAAGTTTTCGAAGATATCAAGTAAACAAAGAAATTAAATATCATTAGTTTTTATGAGTTGAGCTACCTCTTTATTTTGCATTATTCTCCAGTTCTCCAGATAATATACAGATTTGTTCTTACTTCATAAAAGCTGAATCTCCAATGCCTAAAATAGTACCACACACATGTAGGCTCTGAGTAAATACTTGTCAAATAAATTAATAAATGATTTCTGTCCTTAGGGTATGGTTTTTCGTGTCCTACTGGAAAGCACATTTAACTTGAAACTTTGCAAGATGTTGTTTTGGAGTGTGGGGATGTCAATTTAGACAATGATGGATTCAGGTAAAGAGGTCAATCTGGCTTAACTCAGCTAAACTATTTCAGGGTACCTAAGAAGAAAAAGGACTTCCGAAAAATGCATTATTTTGCCATCATAACAATTTAAAACTATTGCTACTTTGGAAATAAAAAAGGGGCTAGTCAGATTTAAAAAAAATCTGCAATTAAGAATGACTTGTTTACAATTGACTGTCTATTCACTGAGTTTGTGGCCTTTAGTATGCCTGCAAATCTGACACCTTATCTTGCCTTTACCGATACTACGTCAGTGTGCACATCACACACAATAGTTGGGGGGGGATGGTAAAAAAAGGAACTTTTCAAACTGAAATACAACCCCTTCCCCAAAAAACAAGACAAACCTGTGTAGTTCCAGTCTCCAAAATAAGTTAAACTTTGAAACTTTTCTGAAAGTTACTGACTTCCTAAAAATATAACTTTATCCCTGACTTTCACAGTGGTGATGTCTAAATATAAGAAAACATTTGCAAATATAACATATATTTGAAGAAAATTGCTAACTTTTACCATAAATTGACTAAGTATAAGGTAATATTTGTTATCTTTTAGGGTTCTATTTTTTTAATTTCTTTTTATTTCTTTTTCTTTTTTTTAATTTGCGGATCAATTTCTTTGCAGCCTGGACTCTCTGGCAAAATTTCTTTCCAAACAAACTACTTGCTCTTCTAAATAATTTTATCTTTCCAGTACTTCCTTCACAAGTGAAAAATAAAGATAATAAATATAATAATCCAAGTGTATTAAAATGTTTTATCAAAATTATGTACTCTAGGCTATTAATGTGTCTTAGGGGAGACAGTAAGATGGTTTATGCTAATGCAGAACTTTAATGAAGCTTGGTTGTAGTATTCCTGTCTAAAAGTGGTAAATTAAGGGCGCCTGGGTGGCTCAGTCGTTAAGCGTCTGCCTTCGGCTCAGGTCATGATCCCAGGGTCCTGGGATCGAGTCCCACATTGGGCTCCCTGCTCCTTGGGAGCCTGCTTCTCCCTCTGCTTCTCTCCCTCTCTCTCTCCCTCTGTCCCTCATGAATAAATAAATAAAATATTAAAAAAATAATAAAAGTGGTAAATTAATAGTAAATAGAATAAAAGCAAAATAGCATTTATAATAGTATGAAAAGCTTTATTAAAGTTTGAATAATATAAAATCGGAATACCTGGAGACATATACCATTATTATTGATGGACTCACTCAGTAGTACAGAGATGTCCGCTCTCACCTAAAACATGACTAGATTTCTAGTGACAGGTGAAAAAAGAAATAGAATGAGATTTGTAGAATAATATAATTCAAAATAAAACAGTGCTACTTATTATATAAAGATACATGCATATGTAAAGAAATATCAAGCTATGTGGATTCTTGTAAGGATTGGTAATGAGGGTGGGAAAATAATATAAAACAATAGGGGGAAAGTCGCATGGGCTGGTGATGAGAACATGCTGTGGAATGAGGAGTATGATCATCACAACTCTCAATATCTGAATGCCACACCCTTCTCTACCACAGATTCATAGTAAGCATCTCCTTGGGGTCTGCTCCACTACCTCATTGTGTTAATGAGAGAAACACACATTCCCTCTCTCCCTCCCTCTCTTTCTCTCTTCTGTCTCCCATCATGGAGAAAAAATAATTTGACCTTGATCTACAAACATTTTGTATTCTCCATTGTCTAGTCCCAAGAAATAACTAAGTAATGGAATTTCCCATCACAAGTCTCAGCTCATGCACATCACCTGAAGTGATATGAGAGGTCCCAGCTGAAATAATCTCTGGAGTTCAGCTAAAAGAGGTTTTAACTTTCTCCCTGGATGGAATAATTTTATTGCTCATTTCCGTTTCCGTGATAAAGGAGGAATGAGCCATCATGCTGACCTCCTTCAGCCAACATTTTTGGGTTAGTATTATCATCTTCATATGACTTCATAATGACAAAGTCTGTGTGGTTGATGTTTTCATAGATCACAGACCAGGCTGCTTTTGGCATAAAACTCACGATTTTTGCTACTTTACATTAAAAATAGAAGCCCTCTAACTCTGCTAACCACTCAGGATCCATGTGGGCTTTTTGAGCTTGGATGTGTCACAGCACTCAATTACATATTCATCTATCTTTTGCCAATGTGAAATTAAATGCAAGGGCATTTTTACACAGAAACTGTCCTGAAATAGGTAACTATTTCTAATCTCTGTTGATGCTGTCTTAATTGTTTCTAATTGATGTATTTTGAGAACCAGATACAGAGTGTCCAGTTAACTTCAACGAGAGAGAGCTGTCCTTAATCTGAAGTGCCAGGCTCTGTTCTGAATTCCAATGAAGAAAACGAAAACCCCTTTCTCTTCTCTTTTATATCTTAGTGCAAATGCATGCCTAAACATTTTCCTGTCAACAAAAAAGTGAAAACAGGGATTTGAAAATAAGAGATGATGAAATAGTTCCCAGGAAATTTAGGACAATATAATTCCTGGTATTCTTTTTGTGACCTTATAAGTTAGAGGAATGGCTACTTGATCAAACTTGATCGTCGAGACGAGTAAAGATTTGGGTCCAAGTTCTTTGAACATCTAGCTGCATTTCCTTGAGGAAGAAACGACAACTTTCTGAGTTCCCTTAATCATAAGCAAAATATTTCTTCAGGTTTGTCTAAATGATTAAATGAGATAATGCATAAAATATTTATTTACTATATATAACACATAGCAAGCTACACACTAGAGTAAATTAGTAATGATATTTTAATGTGTTCTTCCACTTAGTGTCTCAATGTGCACACTAGTTTTTCACTTTTAAGAGTTTACAGCATATGACAGAAGGGTGAAGGAAATAACAAAAGTTAATTAATGATCATTTTTAAAGATGACACTTTAATAACAGAATATTTCTAAATTTTGCTCTTTTTGGTAAATCATCATTTAGAAAATATAGTAATAGCATTCAGTCTCCATAGATGGAATCCTTATAGACTCCTTTCAATCTCTTTGATATTTAGTTACTGATTTGTACCACTTGTTTAAGGTTAGACTACAATAAGAGCATTTCAGAACTTCCCTCAATCAACTTGTAAATAGTATCCTTTATCCTAGTGAGTCTTCTGAGAGCATGAGATTATTGCCTCTGATCTTTGATTTTCTTTAAAAAAAAAAAACATTATCTGAAAATGAGATATTTATTAATAAAGTAGAAAAATATTCATGCAATGCAACAATCATTATTAAATATTAAGTAAAATGAAACCTACATTACAAGTTAAGTAACACAGAGCCAACATCTGCATACTTAAACGTACACTGGGAAATGATTTTTGGTAAAAATGTGCATTTGAATATTTACAACTTGAGGAAAGCTGCTATTGAATTATACCAATTAATTGACATAGCAATCATTTATTTAAAATGAATAACATTGGGGAACATTTTGCTTCCTGGATATCGGTGGGATATTTTCATATAATGAGCTTCCTGGTATAAGGCAAGATTTCATAATATTTTTTGGCTGATGAGGTGACAATTTACATCTTCCAAATCAAAGTGTATTGAAAAAGGCCTCTTTCCCCTTGGCACTTTCACTTAATTCCCAGCATCAGAGATTTATTTTACCATATTCTATTCCCTTAGAGGTCTAGGAATCCTTTGTTAAAATATAGATACCCCAGGTACTAACCAATAATTATCCATTAACATCATAATATTGGACTTGGCATTAACTGCATTCATATAGCTGGGCTTTTCAGGACATTTTGAGAAACAATGTGCATGGGTCTCTTATGTTTCTGCATGTCTTGAAAGTGAAGGGGCTATCTTGATCTTTTCAAAGATGTTTGCGTAGTAAACTGCCTTAGAAGGTAGAGATTGAGCCTTTGTCCAGAGCAGAGATTCGCTCTGTTCACCATAATAAAAATAATGTGTTCATCACAGCAAAGGTCCTGTAGGTTGCTTTCAGCCCATTATAAAAGACTGGGGTTTCTTAAACTGGGAGTTTCTCACCGAAAGCCCACTGTGTACACAGCATCCACCTAGGTTGCTATGTTTCATCTCCATGTGACTTGAGGGTCAAAAGGAACTAATGTGACCATTAAGCTCATACTCCTTGCTGTGCTGTAATAAAGTTTTTTGTCTCTGACCCAGTGGTCTCATATTTTCTGCCAACACCCATGAAACTGAGGCAGGCTAACTTGTTAGCTTGTAAGTATGATAGTATCACAGACCCATCACAGACCTTTCACAGTGTTGACAGGCCATAAAGGAGATACATTGTGATCAGAAAGTGAAACAAGGGATAGAGTTAGAATATAATCGAATGAGAATAGGCTAACATGGGTTACGCTGGATTCAGGAAAGGTATAGGAAGTGAGGGCTATTGGAAATTCAAGGGCAAGTTTTATAAGGAGAGTAGGTTTTTCAGAAAGGAATGGAGGAAGGATGCATGAGACAATGACCCACTTTATTCCTTTAAGTTAACAATCTAATGTCTTTTAATTCCCTAGCATGAGGACATGGGAGAGCTTATTATGTTCAGTCACATTGATTCTAGAGTATGAATGGTAAAAGTTTTAACGCCAGTTCATGCTTTGGAAAGGCAGGAAATAAATTACACTAGAATGGGCAAACACTTTTTTTTTTTAAACGAAGAAAATATTGAAATAAAGCAATGGCATCAAAGAAAATAATGAAGTATGATTCTAAGCTAAGGTCTAAGTTAATAAACGTTAACCAAAATGCTTGGGCATTCCAAGCATTCTTACCCCTCTTCACTGCAGTCAGCTAGAATGGTTCCTCTAAAACCCAAGTCAGATTCTGCCATTCCACTGCTCAGAATTCTTCCAGTGGATTCCCACATGTCCCAAAACTAACCCACATTTGCTCACTGTGACTTAATGGGCCTTCTGTAACCTGTCCCTTTGCAATCTCTTTGGCCTCCTATATAATCACTCTCCCCCTCACTTTCTCCTCTCTAGCCATGTTGGCCACATTGCTATTCATCAAACATTCCAAGACTTCTCTCATCTTGGGGCTTTTGCGCTTAATGTTTCCTCTGCCCTCACCACTTCTCCCATTGCTGTCCCCCCAGCTTGCTTCCTCGTGTCATCCAGGTTTTTTTGTTAAACCATACCTTTTGAGAAAGGCCTTCACTGACCACCATGTATAAAACAGCATTCATTCCCCCAGGTGTCACCCTGTCCTCTTTATGCTTTTTTTTATTCTTTTCATCACACTTAACACCACAAGACATGATATATATACTTAGTTAGCTACTTACAACATATAAATGCACACACACACATAGCCACTTCTAGGTCACTTCCTCTGACATGTATATGAGATTCTAAAAACATACTTTGTACGTGCATTTGATCAAGTTACATATATCAGTAAGTAGTTGATCATTATGTCTTCATTTACAGTTTGGTGAAAAAGAGATTATCTCTCAACAAGGGATCTGATACTTGACAGATAAGTTTACTGTTCAAATGAGGCACTTGGAAAATAAAGGACAAAATTAATAATCCTATCAGGATAGAAGTAAACTTGGATTGTCCTAGGCAAACCAAGGTGCACAGTTATTTTATTGGTGTGTGATCCGGGATGGGAAATTCAGGGCAGAAGCTTCTCTCTATGCCAGTCTTTCCCCCACTTCACCAGTGTTTGCCCTTCTGCCCAAAGAAAACCTATGCTTCGAGGCCCAACTCATACTTCCTCTATGAAACCTTCCTAGATACAATTTGCTCTCAGGCTCTGGCAGAAACATTCATCATTGTGTCTTCTCAGACTTGGTGCACACGTGTACTCAATTTGTGACCCCCTCATGACCCAGCACAGTGCCTAACTCCCCACTATACACTCAATAAATTTTCATTGATTGGATGAATTTGTTACTTGAGTCTTGTAGGGTACTTCTCAACAGAGGAAGGTACATATACAGCTGGGAGTGGGCCTTGGTTTGGATACCAGACCACAGTCATCAGTAACAGCTTGATAGAGAGCTGGAGTCAGTGGTGTTTTGATGGTCCTGACCTTCTTATTATGACATATGAATATATCTTATATCTTTATAAGTGATGCTGTATTCAATACAATGCCAATGGAAAGCTGAACTGCTTTTCTTTTTTTTTTTTCTTTTCATGGTTTCTTTATTTTTTATTTTTTAACCAATCTTACATTCTTTCTGAAGGCTAGAAGCCAACTGCTCATCTTTTTAGCAGCCAACTGAGCTGCCTGTTTTACTCCCCTCTGGAGTCTGGCAATTAACTACTACTTGAAGCCCTCTGGTCAGGCCACTAGGAATCCTTTCAACACCATTCCTTCTTCAATTTTTCTCTGTGCTATGGTGAGAGCTGTGAATCGTGTAAGACTGTTGAATCACAGACCTGTACCTCTGAAACAAATAATACATTATTATGTTAAAAAAAAAAGAAGAAGATAGTAGGAAGGGAAAAATGAAGCAGGGGGGAAATCAGAGGGGGAGACAAACCATGAGAGACTATGGACTCTGAGAAACAAACTGAGGGTTCTAGAGGGGAGGGGGGTGGGGGGATGGGTTAGCCCAGTGATGGGTATTAAAGAGGGCACATTCTGCGTGGAGCACTGGGTGTTATACGCAAACAATAAATCATGGAACACTACATCAAAAACCAATGATGTAATGTATGGTGATTAACATAACATAGTAAAATTAAAAAAAAAAAGAAATCAGTCCATGGCAGCTCATTAATTTTTTTTTTTGACTTAGGAAAAGGGTAGGGTTACTTTTTTCTAAGAATATTAAAGGAACCATGAAGATAGAAACTACATTCTTATTATCTGTCCACTGTAAAACCTAATCCTATATTGCATAGATACCAGGTATTCAATAAATAGAGCCAAGCTGTCTCCTATCACCACTTAGCCATGTGGCTAGTTCAAACTGAGATGTGGTATAAGTATAAAATATACACTGGTTTCAAAGATTTAATATATAAAAAAAGTAAAATATCTCATTAGTACTTTTTGTATTGATTACATATTGAAATGATACTATTTTGATATAGTGGATTAAATAAAATACATTTTTAAGACAAATGTCACATTTCCTTTTTATTGCTTTTATTTTTTAAATAGGGCTGCTAGAAAATTTACAAATATATATGTAGCTCACATCATATTCCCATTGGACAAAACTGAATTACAGCATTTAAAACAGTAAGCAATTAACAAAACCATAAATGATGAGTATTTAATTCCTTCTATTGATTATTAATGTTACTGATGTTAAATTTTTTGGTGTAGTAGAAAAAGCATGAGCTTTGGTTTCACACCTACTTTCCTGAGTTCTAATGCTGCATTGGCACTTAATGGTTTCATTGGCCTGGGCAACTAGCTTAACCTCATTTTCTCATCTGTAAAAACTGGGGGTAACAATGCCTACCAGTTGAGTGGATTTGGAAGTATTTAATTCATAGTAAGTACTACAAGTATTTTATTTGCTTACCTTCTCTTATAGAAAGCTGTATTATTTCACTCCTCAGTGATGTTTTATATGTTTAAGTATTTGGTTAGAAATTTTGGCTGAAAAGAAACGTTCCTAATGTTTTTATAAGAAGAAATTTGTGATTAAGTTTATTATTTGGTAGAAAAAAGATTCTAAAAAGTAGAGAATCTGTAGAGAAAAAGGTAAAAGAAGTGGCATAAATATGAAATAAACATATTGAAGCACAGATGTCCAAGTAAATATTGTATATATTGAGGTAGTCACACTGTTTTTATTTTCATGATATTTATTAAGTACCTGTATATTTTATGGAAATTTCTTAAAAGTAATGATTTTCAGATAATTTTGTGAAGTTGACATATTCTGCTTTATAAATCCTTCCAGAAATACTGAATTATGTTGGGGGGCCACTCACCTTGGGTTCATGTAAAGTGTTTAATTAAGAAAGAATTCTATCTAACATACTTGCTAAAGATTTCATGGCTTGTATTTGGTGGTGACTAGTCCCTGGAAGCCCCATGTTTAAAAGCTCTTTACCTCACCTATGACCAGGGGTGTTCCATCCAGCCCTGGCCTGGCCTGGTCTGCAAGTCTATGAGGTATGCTTACCTTTCAATACAGGGCATTCAGCTTATTTCTTCTGGAAACTTTTTCAAGGCCTTGACTTATATAAGAACTATCTAGTCTGACCATATAACATACACAAAATCTCAGAGGCAGGCAAGCAAGCCCTCAAATGTGTCTTAGCTTGAAGTATCATTTTTGGTCTCCAACTGTGTATTATCTTTAGACCATGAGTAGACAGACACTCCACCTGAAGCTCACATATGACTGAAAGCTTCCAGGATTTAACCAGGAAGAAAGGAAAATCAATATTCATTTTTGTCTTAACTTCCTTTGGTTTTCTTTTCTTCCCAGTGGTCTTGAGTGGTCTCCATTGCCATCTTATTTCTCTCTTTCATTTCTCCTTTGATGACCTCTCTTTGCCATTTGTACTCCAAACTAAATGTCTATGATATAGCCCTCGATTTGCACATTGCTCATGTCATTTTTTAAACTTTTTTGAGACTGTGTTTAAAGTCCATTTTTTGAGCCACATAAGCACTGTTGTCTTTCATATGATAAGAAGTTCTAAATTATCAACCTTGTTTGCTTTAGGTCTGTGGTTCTCACATTTAAATGTGCATCGGAATCACTTGGAGGTTTGTTAAAACTCAAAGTTTTTAATTTAGTAGAGCTAGGATGGGACATGAGAATTTGCATTTTTAACAAGCTCCACATGATACTGATTCTTGCAGCCCAGGGATCACACTTTGAGAACCACTTACTTAAACCATGCTGTTTGGGGCCATATTTACAACTAGTTTGAAGAGATAACAACTTCCATCTTCAAATTCTACTTAGATTTCTAGTATTTTGCCCTGCAATCAAGATACCCAACTTGGGAGTTTGAAGGCTTAAGTAGTCTGGGATAGTGTTAAGTCAGTGTCCTATTTGGTCTATAAACCATAGCAGTGAGGATTAGAAGATTGATTGGGGAATATATTTTTTAATGCTTTGAAGTGAGAAATACTTGCGACTGAAATGAATTATTCTTCTATTTTTATTTTCAGGTGTCTGCTATGTGCTTGCTAATTAAATTTCAGAAAATCTATAGCATGTTGCTTGGAACAGCAGGAATTTGTCATATTTGAACCACAATAAACTAAATAGAACAACAAAAATGTCCAGATAGCCTGTCTTTTACTTATTTTTGTATTTAACCTAACGGAAAGAAAGAAGAGACTGTAGGGGAAATACTAGGTTGTGTCATTGTTCACAAATGTAGCTTTTCAACAATATATCCTTTCTTAGAAAAAAAAGCCAGTGGGTACAACAGTATAGACCTCATGGTCTTCTCAATTCTCTCCTCTCTTTTTCTCACTCTTTCTCCTTCTCTCTGCTATTTGTATATTGCCACGTTGACTCAGCTTTCAGTAACTTAGTATTTTACTATAATTTCAGCAGAAGTATGGAGGAGTCTTTTGAATTAGGCTTTCTAATCCTTACACTGTAATATACAACCAAGTCATCAGTGCCTATAAAACACTAACTGACCAATGCAAACTGAGCTATATGTTGTGTTTACAATATGAAAGGAAGTACAGTATTTGGAAAATCATACAGGAATGTATTTTCCTAACATCCTCTGAAGGTGTGTGAAAAGCATTTCTTTTCTTTTATTATATTTTAATTATAAAATATGGTTTAGTTTGGGAGTGGATTCTACCAGCTTGTAGCTCAGTCAGTTTTACTGACTGGAGGTAATTGAGTAAAATGAACTCTTCTAGTTCCTTATTTAAAAAATTAGTTGTTTTCCAGTAACACCAGGAATTCAATGTGCTACTGTAAAAAAGATCTGCTAACCGAGACCCATATCTGATTACTGTTTAGTTCCCCTGTGGGTTGTTTTAGATGCATCAAAGCCAGTGTTACCTTTCTGAATGGATAAATGCAAGACTTCTCTTCACAGCTTCCAGTTTAGAAAGTTAAAATGAGGGCGCCTGGGTGGCTCAGTCATTAAGCGTCTGCCTTTGGCTCAGGTCATGATCCCAGGGTCCTGGGATCGAGCCCCACTTCGAGCCCCACATCAAGCCCCCATTAGGCCCCCTGCTCAGCAGGAAGTCTGTTTCTCCCTCTCCCACTCCCCCTGCTTGTATCCCTCTCTCACTGTCTCTCTGTCAAATAAATAAATAAAATCTTTAAAAAAAAAAAAAAGATAGTTAAAATGATCTCAATGATTTAAGTGGTATTCTTTACCTCACTAGTCTGTTTACTTTCACCCATCTCCTGGCTGCCTAAATACCCTCAAGTACTCAAATTATCCTTTCATTTTTAAATGACTCATGTGTTCAAGTTTTTCAAAAATGACAGCACAACCATCATCATTTTTCCCAAAGTGTGATTATTAAATATAGCAACTCTTGTGCCCAGATGGCTAGTGCAGGGAGAAAAAGAGAAAGACAGTGAAAGGAAATTGGATGTGTTAAGAATCTTATCCATTAGTCATACCTTTTTTGCCTTGTTCTTATCACTCTATGAGGTCTTTGTGTGCTAGTTTTTTGAAGACAAAGAATAAATGAAGACTGTGCCCAGCATATTACTGTTAAGGAAAAGTGAGTTCTAATAAGCTGAAGTATGCCAAACTTTTAATTTTTTTTCCATTTATCTTGTAAATTTGGCAAGGCCATGGCTACAGATGAAAAATGAGAAGTTGTATAATTGTCTAGATTATCAACTTAAAAAATTTTTCCAATTAAGTCTGTCATGGAAAAGTTTGACTTGAAATTCTTTTTTAATCTCAAACTACGACCATCCCACTGGTGAGTGATCAGGCTGTGGGGCCGATACAGAAGTTCCCTTAGTTCTTATCTTCTGCTGGAAGACTTTGGATCTTTCTTCTCATAGTTATAATTTATAAACTGCTAAGGTGATGATGCATGTATAAGTGTAGTAAGTGTAGCAATACAATTTTGCTTCAAAGAAATAAGAACATACCTGTTTTTTAAATAAAGAAAGGCAAAAATCTGTTTTTAGGCTAATAAAAAGGATATGAGGCATTCCCTATCCTATTCCCATACACACACTCGCACAAAGTATGGAAATTTCCATAAAGTCATTCAAACTTCATTTTATGATCTTATTTAATATGAGTAAATGAATAAATAAGAAAAAAATTTCTTGGTGCCATACAACATGTTCTCAATCATGTTAAGACCAAGTATCATGTATCAAAACTGAAAATAGAAAATGTTTAAAGAAAACCACAGAATAATGATTTTTATGCCTTTGCTTATTTAAGGAACAGAAAGTGAAATGGGAATTAGATTTCTACAATTTCCTCCCAAGTTCTAACTGCTTCTTTTAAAAAAGAAATACCAAAAATATACAGATGCATACAAATAAATTGCTTTGGTAAAGAAATGTAAACATAATATTGTTGCTCCTGAATTCTTCAATAAAAATTGAGCAGGCATCAGTAAAATCAGTAAAAACAAAACAAATATTAAGTGTATTGCTATCCATTTTCAGTCTGAGATAACACATAGTAGGCACATAATGAATGTCTACTAAACTGATGTCCAGCCATAGTTTCTTAACACTACAAATATTGGGGTGAGGGGAGTCGCAGTTAAGAGGTGATTGGAAGGGGACAATGGCATTCCACCCAGATACGAATTTATCACGCAATGCCACCCAGAAAAATGTCCCCTACCCTTCATGTTCCAATCCTTCATCCATCACAGTAAATGATGCTTCTTTGTTTTTGTTTTTTTAAGATTTTATTTATTTATTTGACAGAGTGAGAGATAGCAACAGCAGGAACACAAGCAAGGGGGAGTGGGAGAGGGAGAAGCAGGCTTCCCGCTGAGCAGGGAGCCCGATGCGGGGCTCGATCCCAGGACCCTGGGATCATGACCTGAGCTGAAGGCAGACACTTAACGACTAAGCCACCCAGGCGCCCCAGTGATGCTTCTCTGTAAAGATAGATTCTTTGGAGGCTGTCCTGACCAAATGGCAGGGCTGAGCCATAATGATGATGTGTCCTCATTGTATTAATTCTTTGCTTATTATAGTCCCACAATCCACCCTTTAGAAGTTCAATCTTATGATTAAAACAATTCTTCCCTTGTCCATGTTGAATAATCAACATGATTATTCCATTGATACTTCAGGAGTTATTCTCACCATGGTTTGTTCTGGTTGAGCATTTGGATCCTCAGGTTACTGCCATGACCCAACTGCACTTTCTCTGTGGCTGTGTGTGGGAGGTCACATCTGGCGGGGGCATAGGCGGGCCCTGCTGATGATTTGGTCTCTAAGTCCGGTAGATGGCTTGAAGTTATCACAAATTAACTTGATATATACTCATATTCTTATGTTAATGCAACTAAGCTAAATCTGATAATCTCCAGTAGAGCCACTTAATTTGCAATTGCATTTTTTGACACCACCAAACTGCAGAGTAATGTTAATGCCTCAGTAACAAGCTTGTTCTCTTAAAACATAAGCTTTTCTTATGTTTTAAATTCATGTATCCACAAAAGATGTGAAATTTGAAAACATATTTCACCTAAATTCAAGATTTTAGAGCTTTCCCACCCTGTAATTATTATAGAAAAAAATACTGGTGTGAGTAAGCATATCAGGCTTACCACTATGAATTCAGTCCTCAAGGGGCCTACTATTACATTCTTCCAACAACAAAGCATTCTTAATACAATTTTCTAAGAAGTTCGATTCTTTTTAAAACACACGCTGTTTGATTAACTATCTGTTTAATTAAATTTCAATAGCCTTTTACTATTTATTTACTTTCAGTTTCTTATGTTGGTGATAATTATTTTTGTATTTTTGGATGCCAAAATTAACGGGCCAATAAAGGTGGTTTTAAGCTGATGAAATATGGAAAAATTGCTTTTCAATGTTCCATTCACCTATGGCAGCATAAACATATGTGTATTCTGTGGGACCCTCCATTTAGAAATCAATTCATAAAGTAAAATGTTTGCGAAGTATTGCATCATTTATTTAGCTTACAACTTAAAACTTCATAGTTTTAAGATGTTAAACAGTGAGGTATTCACATATGAACATATGTGAGCATTCACTTGGATAGCCAAACCTTTATAAAAAGACTGTGCCAACCATCCTACATTATGATTGTTTTATTGGAGTCATTGAATCATGATGAGTAGTTGATACTGGGACAGGAAAATGTGAACTTTGGGATTGCACGAGGCTGGCTTCCTCCTCTGGGAACTTGGAGGATCAGAGGCATTTCCTTGTGATGGGCTATGCTGGTGTCACTGGGGCAAGAAGCTGCACCTGTCCAGGAGAAGGCAGGTGTGGACCGCACACCTCACCAAGTCTCCACTTTCCAAAGGTTCACAACGCAATGGTAAACACAGTATTCTAAGAAATAGCCGATTCCTTGGGCACTTTAATCAGAGGTGGCACTGTGGGACTCTAGCCTTGGGGTGACCCACAAGGAAGCAGAAGTGGGACATCAGGAGTTGTCATCAATAGAGGCAGCTGTGCCCATTACAATAGAGATTGCAGCAGTATGGGCACTGTGATGGCAAGGCATGAAAGCAGAGAAGAAGGGTTGATGGGGTAATTGACAGCACATGTGATGCAGTGACAAGGGAAATTCCTAGACAGTATTGGTAGGGACAGGAGAGAGGGAAGATGGAGAGGACTGGTGAATTCTTAAAAAAGAGCTAATTTTGATCATCAAGACAATAAACATATAAGCTATGGGGCACCTGAGTGGCTCAGTCAGTTAGGTGCTGACTCTTGAATCGGCAAGGGTCGTGATCTCAGGGTCCAGGGATCAAGCCCCTGAGTCCCTCATCTGGCTCCAAGCTCAGCAAGGAGTCTGCTTGAGGATTTTCTCTCTCTCTCTTTCCCTCCCCTCACTTGTGCTCTCTTTCTCTCAAATAAATAAATAAATAAATAATAAATAAATCTTTAAAAAAATATATAAGCTGTAATTTAAAGAATAGGAAGCAATTTAAGGAAGCTTGTGAAACTGCATCTCAGATATCTTGAGAGAATTTCTCCTATAATTTTCTATTAATGGATTATAGGAACACCTCGGAGATATTGTGGGTTTGGTTCCAGACTGCCACAATAATGCAAATATCACAAAAATGTCAGTCAAATGAAATTTTGGGCTCCCCGGTGCATATAAAAGATATGTTTACACTATACGTAGTCTATTTAGTGTGCATTATGTCTAAAAAATACAATGTGCATAATTTAATTAAAAATACTTTATTGCTAAAAAATGCTAGCCATCTGAGCTTTCAGTCAGTCATAATCACTGATCACAAGTCACCATAACAAATATACTAGTAATGACAAAAGTTTGAAATATTATGAGAATTACCAAAATGTGACACAGAGACATGAAGTGAGCAAATGATGAAAAACTTGTTTGACACAGGGTTGCCACAAACCTTCATTCTGTAAATAATGCAACGTCTGTGAAGTGAAGCTCAATAAAATGAAGTATGCTTATATTAACAAGCTTTAACTTTTTCTTTCCATGTTTCATGAATGTGACCCCACTCTTGAGGACCTTACTAACATATTTGAGTATAGTAAGGTGGCAAAAATATTTAGTTATTCTCTTTGTTCAAAAATTTACTTGCTGTTTGCCAGCACAAAAAATAATTTTCTATTAATAATAATTATACATCCCTTTCCCTATGTTCAAAATGAGAGAAGTGTCTTTTACAAGTGAATTTCTGTTATATAAGAGGTAATAATTGAAGGATACATACCCTGCGTATTTTAGCCTAGTGATCCTTTTTCATTTTGTCCAAAGAATTAAAGTAACTTAAAGAATTACTTTAGTGCAATTAAATAAAATTAATTGAATTAAGTAAATGTCCTTTGTAAGTTTCTTTGCCATTATGACAATGTAAGAATTGTTCTTATATGAAAGTTTCACTCCCAATCAATTAGTTTCTCTTTGTTATCTCTTTGGGTTAGATTCCTTCTAAATGGGTTCAAAGACAAGCTTTGTCAAAAAGCCTTAACATAGTACATGATCATTGCTTGTCCTATAAATAGAATTGTGCTCTGGAGCCCCTTCCAAAATTTTAGCAGGATTATAAATGTCTGAAACTTTTTTTAGATGATTTGATCTATGGGAAGATGCCTCTTCCCACTCCAACCTTCCCAAATCTCAGCTCTCTGATCTTTTCCTCTCCACTCCTCAGGAAATAAAAATAGGTTACTATTCTTTATACCGATTGTCAAGCACGGGAGCCAGCTTAATAGATAATTTGACCTGTTTTCTAACTTCAGAAAGAATAGCTCAAGACCACTTTATCAAATCACTTGTTATTATTTTTGGCAGGTATATCCCAAAATTACATTTAGTTTAAAACATTGGCTATAATTTAGGAACATATTTCACAACAGATTTTTTCCTCAGGAATGCCCACAGAAAAATTTTAAAGTTTGACTATTTTATGGATAATGTTAGTTATTTTACTGAACTGCCATTATACATATTCTAAAATTAATACCTCCACATTTTATGTCTGTAGAACTTTAGGGCCTTAATCATTCATGCTCTATATCCTGGGGCAGGAAATCAATGTTCAAAGGAAAGTATTGGTCCAATCTGTAGGAATATCTGCAGTCTTCTTTATGAAGAGAGTTGTCCATTCACGTGAGACTCTCGTATGAGTGAACAACATTTTAAGAGGATATCAAACTTCCTGTTCTCTGATGTGGTTTTTAAAGTATATTTTCTTTCCTTTAGAGTTAATCAAGAATAATGTGTTGCTAGAGAACATAAACCCAAGCTGTTTCGTTAATTGAAATAAGTTTCGTATGTAAATAAAAACAAACTACATATAATCTCAGCTGTAAAACAAGCGATGGTCCAGAGATTTTTGTTTTACTGTGATTTTTACTGTTATCATTTAAAGCACCCCATCCTCTATTTCTAGTGGCATTTCAACTTTAGAGACAAATAGGTTACTGTAAAATGAGGTCTCATTCACTTAATTAAAAAAATATTATAGTCTAATTTATTGTATTAATTTTTAAAAATATGCGAGTAAAAGAGATATTTATATTGTAAGAAAGCAAAACATGTTTCCAAGAGGCTATTTGGTTAGTCTATAATATTATTATTCATGTGAAAGGGTATTCTCCCTCAAAAATATGACTGTTTGCTGTCCAAGGAAGGTGCATCACCAGGGCAGGAGAGAAAGCCTCTAATTACCTCTGCGAAGGACACTGCTAGACTGTCTGTTTCCTGGTGTTCTGCTATTATACTCATCAAGCAATCTTCATATTTTAATTTGACTACCCATGTAGCTTTTCTACTGGACAGAATATGTTAACCATTAAATGTAGACATTTAGTCTACTTGAAAGAGATTTTTTTAAATTATAAATGAATAAATGGTAATTCCAATTTTATACATCCGTCCTTGCTTAGCTTGAATCTATCCCAGAGAGACTGATTAATTCTCAGTACTTGACAAAAAACAGAATTTCTGGTCATTCGCAATCTCGAAAATAATGATCCAACTGAGGTGTTCCTTTGGGGGGGGCTTCCCAGATTTTAAAAGAGTGAATTATATTAATGATGGAAAGGATGGCAAATAATGTACATGGTGAAAAAATACTTGGGATATAAAAACAATGCACCTCTATGTGGCATTTTATATACCCCTACACTTTAATGCAATTGATAGGGAAAGGCATAAATATATGACAATCCCCATAATGCCATGAAGAAAAAATAACAGGTCAATAAAATAGCCAAATCTTCTAACAATGCAATTCTGTTCAACCTTTCTTGCGGATGGGCAGGTGTGACCATGTATAATGTGCTGATACCACAGTGTGATCACTAGGGGGCCAGTGCTTACCAGGCAGGAGTATCATCAAGGAAAGGCCAACATGGACCTAACCAGATGCCAGTCCTAGGCCTACCAGGGGAAGAGAGAGGGGAAAATGCTGCAGCTGAACTTTTGAGGAATGAGGTTGAGAATGACAATAGATGAGAAAGGTTAGAATTTGAACAAATGACCAGTAACATAAGGCTGCGTGAAAGGCATTACTGCAATCCATGATTCCATTACTCCATCCATTATAGCAATCCAAGGATTAATGAGCCTTATACACTGTATTTTCTCATCAGTTTTCAATAGAAACAATGACTTTCTAATCAGTGCAAATGTGTCCAGTCACCAGTCACATCAGATATGTGATGGTTAATTTTGTGTGTCAGCTTGACTGGGCTATGGAGTACTTTAGCGATTTGGTCAAACATTAGTCTAGGTGTTTAGGAATAAGATTAACATTTGAATTGATAGACTCATTAAAGTAGATTGCTCTCTCTAATGTGGGTGGGCCTCATTCAATCAACTGAGGACTTGAATACAACAAAGTCTGAGTGAATGGAAACTCCTTCTACTTGACTTGCTGGATCGAGCTGGGGCATTGGTCTTTCCTGGCCTCCCTTCGGACTTGTACTGGAACTAGACATTGGCTCTCCTGGGTCTCTAGCTTGCCGATACTTGTGTGTGTGTGTGTGTGTGTGTGTGTGTGTGTGTGTGTGTGTGTGTGGTGTGCGTGTGTGTGTGTGTGAGACACACACACATTTTCTGTTGGGTCTGTCAGGTGAACACTGAGAAATACAGATTCTGGTACCGAGAAGTAGGTTGCTGCTATAACAAATACTAAAACATGTGGAAGTGGCTTTGGAACTGGGTAGTGAGTAGAGACTAGAAAAACTCAGGCAAATGCTAGAAATATGGGCATTGTGGTGAGGTCTCAAATGAAAATGAAGAATATGTTATGAGAAACTGGAAGAAAGATGATCCTTGCTATAAGAATGGCAAAAACTTGGCTTAACTGGGTTCTAGTGTTTTAACTGGAGTTTAAACTTAGGAGGAATGAACTCTGATATTTGGCTTCTAAGCAAAGTGTTGAAGAAAACAGCGTGGTTCGTCTTGACTGCTTATAGTAAAATGCACGATTGATGTGATTTGGGTGGTGGGGTTCAGAACCAATGGCCAAGAAAGAATGCTTGAGATGTCTTCAGTGCAAAAAAAGTGGTTTTATTAAAGCACAGGGACAGGGTGCATGGACAGATAAAGCTGTACTGGGGTCAGGAGGAGTGGCTGCTTATGTACTTCCAAGTTGGGAGGGGCTTAGGGATAGGATAAATCTCTTAGGAATTTTGGAAACAAGGTTTCCAGGACCCTGAGGGAGCTAACTATTGTTAGGAAAAGGTCATTTATTACTTTAGTAAACCCTCAGGCATGAGACCCTCCAGATGTCTATCAGTGGGCCATATGCTTCCAGGACGATTACTAACATATATATTGGGGGATAGAGATAAAGGAAGTTTCCAAAGGAATTTTTATATATTAAAGTAGATTTACAGGATCCTGGGGTGGGGGGAGTCAGAATAATGTTTTACCCATAGCAAGGTATTAACATTGAAGCAGCTGAGTTCCTAGAGGAATGTCACTCTGTTTGTTTCAAGGACTCGTCAATGGGCTCTAGGTAGTAAGGAAATTCAGTTTTTCTTTTGCCTTTGCTTCCCACATCAAGATGAGAGAGATTGATTGCAGAAGGAATTGCTAAGCAAAAAGGAACCAGAACTCAAAAACTTGGAAAATTCTTAGCCTGTCTATACTGTAAAAAGTGAGAAAGCATGTTTTTGAAAAGAACATCAAGGGTGTGGCTAGACTAACAGTCAACAAAGAGTTTATAGGATTATATGAACAGAAACACTGTCTATTTAAACTAAAGGAGATTGAGACTGGACAAAATTTAAAAAGGTTGACAGACTTGGATTCAACAGAACGGGACCATAGAGCTATTCACCTGTGAACATGTGCAATCCTTTAAGAAGAGAACATGATCTTGAAGATGAATCAGAGATCATCATGGTCACTGCCTAGTTTCAACAGGCTCAGTGGCCACCACCTGAAGTCTTAGAGGTGGCATTACCCTAAGAATTATGGGATTGGGACTGCCAGGCAGAGACGTGGGGGTGTTATTTCCACCCCAGTGGACCTAGAAGGCAAGATATTGAGCCAGAGGGGATTATCCTTAAGCCTTAAGATCTAGTGAAATTTGCTTTGCTAGATTTTGGACTTGCTTGAGATCTGTCACCACTTTCTTCCTTCTGATGTTTTCCTTTTGGAATGGGAATGCCTATCCTATGTCTGTCCCAGCACTGCATTTTGGAAGCACATAACTTATATGATTTCATAGGTTCAAAGCTGCAGAAGGATTTTGCCTCAGGACAAAGTGTACCTTGTGTCTCACCCATATCTGATTTAGATTATATGTAGATGAGATTTTGGACTTTAAAGTTTAGAGTTGATGCTAGAATAAATTAAGACTCTCAGGGCTGTTGGAATGGAATGAGTGTATTTTGTATGTGACAAAGATGAATTTGGGGGAGCCAGGAGTGGAATTCTATGGATTGAATTGTGTTCCCTAAAAATTCATATGTTAAAGCCCTAACTCCCAGCTTGGGATTAATGACTTTAGAGAAGAGACTCCAGAGAACTTGCACACACACTCTCTCTCTGCCATGTGAGGACACCTTGGAAAGGCCACCATCTGTAAGACAGCAAAGGAGACCTCACTAGACTCAACCATGCTGAAACCCTGATTTTAGACTTGCAGCCTCCAGAACCGTGGGAAAATAGAGCTCTGTTGTTAAGCTACCCAGTCTATGGTATTTTGCTATGGCAGCCTATTGTAAGACAAGGTAACATTGTCCAATAGTGACTTGAGCAGACCATACTAAAACTCAGAAGAGAGGACTGAGTAGAAGAAAGAGGACTGAGTGAAGTAATGAAGTAAGAATTATAATGATATTTCAGTGCTCATCTAGTCAGAAAAGAGAGATGAGGTAGGAAAATTGGCTCAAGGAAAAGTTTAAAGTCAGGCAAAAGGTTATGAAGTGTTAGAAAATCAGTAAGTCAAATGGCTAGCTAGAGGGGAAGGTGTTGGAAGGAAGAGATAAAGACTCCAAGGTGGTTTTTGAGCCACAAGGTAATGGTTCATATATGAAGATGATGTCTGCATTTCTGAAGCACTACGAATTACCTCGTTTGCGCTGTGGAGTTAAATTTACACTGATCTTCCATATGCTTTTCCGTACTACTTCTTGAAGGTAATATGGTTGACCATTAAAGTCCTTTCAAATCCCAAGGTGACTCCGATTCAACTGCACATTTTTAAATATGACTGATTTGGATGAAGGACATAGTCTCTTACTATATATAAAAAGGTATTAACTGGAAGAAAGAGCTATCAAAGCTGTGCTCTTAACTATTAACAACAGTGTTTTGTCCAGTGATTACTAGTCAGTCTACAAACTACTCAGGAGTATACAATATGATCTATGATGTCAGTGTCAGAAAAATATTGGAACTTCTGTCCGTGTTCATTTTAATCTCATATTTTGGTGAATATTTTATAATATACAAACATATTAGCAATTATGGGCACAGAATTATAAATAAAATATATACTATGAAGGTGTGTTTAAAACATTTAGTAATTGGGCTATGCAGCAAAAAAATTCAAAGATCATTGCTTTAATCAACGGCATTATTCCATAGGTGAAAGACTTGATGATTTGGCAAGGATCCTAGATGATATTCCTTAGGAGCTGAAGGGCTTTAAGTATGGCAACAATAAGGTCAGATTGTTTTTCAGAGAGCTATTCAGAAGACTCACTGGAAGACAGGTTGGAGGGGGACAGCAAAAAATAGGGTGAGCAGTTAGGAAACTCTTCCTCTAAGTAATAGATAATGAGGGTTTGATCTGGAAGGAGTGTTAATAAGGACAGAGAGGAAGGGGTGCCTGGGTGGCTCAGTTGGTTAAGCGACTGCCTTCGGCTCAGGTCATGATCCTGGAGTCCTGGGATCGAGTCCCACATCGGGCTCCCTGCTTAGCAGGCAGTCTGCTTCTCCCTCTGACTCTCTTCCCTCTCATGCTCTCTATCTCTCATTCTCTCTCTCTCAAATAAATAAATAAAAAATCTTTAAAAACATTAAAAAAAATAAAGACAGAGAGGAAAACACTGGATCAAGAAATAATTAGCAGCTGAAATAAGCACAATGTGTTGGTTGACTGAGAAGAATGAAAGATGACTTTAAAGTTTTTAGCTTACATGACCAGTTAAAGTTATCTATGATAGAAAATGCAATTAGGGAGGGTTTAGGGGTGATATATGATCCATACAGTTGTAAGCATGTTGAGTTCAAGATACTCAGGTGTTTGGTAGGTGAAGATACACAAAAAAGAACTTGGGATCTGAGGCTCAGAGGAGAGGTCTGGATGGATGTATGGGTTTGAGAGTTAGAACAGGGACAAGGAAAGGGACTATGGAAGTATAAAGTACAAATGCAGGGAAATACTAAGAACATACATATGCCAGGGAAGCAAATACAAGGCATTTTTTAATTTATCTCATCTAAACTTTGTGGTGTGAATTTTTTAAGAGAATGGATGAAGTGGAAAATGGTGATTCACAGGTGGTGATATTTTTCAATCTTTGAAAGCATCTGCTATTCAAGATGGTATCATGAGGTGTGAAAGACAACTTTTATTGTGAAAAATTAGTGGAGTGGTAATTTGGTTTCTATATTACAATGAATATGACTTTATAATTCAATTTTGGAATTAAATTAGCTAAAAACATGTGAATTTGCATATCTCTTTTGTAAAATAATTGGCCAAAATTTGTGATGATAAATGAAAAAATAACTCCATCTAAGTTAAAATTTCACTTTATCATGTTCTGAGAAAAAATATTATGTATTCAAAAAGTAACAAGTGTGCTATTTATCATAGCTAATTAAAAATATTTCCATTCTTGGGGCACCAGGGTGGCCCAGTTGGTTAAGCATCCAACTCTTGGCTTTGGCTCAGGTTGTGATCTCAGGTCCTGGGATTGAATCCCATCTTGGGCTTCAGACTCAGAGTGGAGTCTGCTTGAGATTCTCTCTCTCCCTCTCTCTCTACCCCTCCCCTGCTCTCTCTTTTTCTAAAATAAATAAATGAATCTTTAAAAAAAATATACCATTCTTTAACATTTTTGGTCCTTTAAATGAATTTTTTTCCTTCATCCTGAATGTTCTCCCACTACATTTTATCTTAGTGAACTCCTACTCAACCCTGAACACCCAGATAAGTTCATATCCTTCAGAAAGCTTTATTTTGGCCCCCCTCATATGTTGTCTCACATATCTATGCTTTTGTAGAGCATTTAAAAAACCTATTACCTAATTTATCATATTTTGCTATAATTGTTATTTTCTTACATTGTAGATTACATTTATTTTTTACTTTTAATAGAATATTATTTATTTTTCTTTCTCACTGACTCTCAGGTGCAGAGGATTGAGCTAATAATGGTCTTTAGTTCATGTTATGCCACCATCATTTTCACAGTCACATTCTCAGGTATTTGTGACATAGTTTTTCTTTATATTTTCATTGAAAAATATAGATAGTATAAAAACGTATGTTTAAAATGGTTCTTCCTCTTTTCTCTAAGCACTGTATTTAAAAATATATATTATTTTTAATATATATTAAAAATATAATTTATTAAATATATAATATATATTATATACTTTTATATATGTATATATATCCACTTTGTAAGGCATATATCAAATCTGTTACTTTTAAGAAATCCATGGTATTTATGGTGTGCCTCCTCTACATTTTATTTATGGACTCCTATGTTACCCACAGCTTGGAGTTAACATGAAGATACCTGCAAAGTACAGTAGTCCCCCCTTAACTGTGGTTTCACTTTCACAGTTTCAGTTAACCATGGTCAACAGCAGCCAACTACAGTCTGGAAGCGGATGATCCTCCTTCTGAAGTATCATCTGAAGGTCAATAGTAGCCTAATGCTATACCACAATACCTAAATCATTCATCTCACTTCACCTCATCACATAGGATTTTGATCACCTCACATCATCACAAGAAGAGGCATGAGTACAGTACAATAAAATATTTTGAGACCCAGAGAGAGAAAGCACATTCACATAACCTTTGTTATAATATATTGTTATATTTGTTTTACTTTATTATTAGTTACTGTTGTTATTCTCTTACTGTTCCTAATTTATATATTAAACTTTATCATAGGTATGTATATATAGGGAAAAATGTAGTTTATATAAGGTTCAGTACTATCTGCTGTCTTAGACATTCACTAAGGATCTTGAAAAAATCCCCTCAGGTAATGGGAAACTACTGTATATTTTTAAATATATCCTCCTATAGATATGGTTGAAATATTTTTTTAACAGTGGATTACTAGGTCTTAGAATATATGTAATTTTAACGTGAGTAACTATTACAGTATTCTCAAGAGTAACAACAGGAATGAAGGAGATCTTATATCATCACATCTCTGCCAAATATAGACCAAACACATAAGTGTAAATGGATAGATAACCCATCTTAATTTTATATTTCTAAGCAATGAATTTCAGGATCTCTTCATATACCCGTTGGACCTTTGGACTACCTCTTATGTAAATTCATATTCTTTGCTGATTTATTCTAGAATTGTGTTTCTCTTTCTGGTTGATTTGAAAGTATTCAGATATATTTTAGATACTATTTCTTTGTCGGTTTAAGACGCTACAGATATTTATTCTCAGTATTTTCCCAGTCTGTTAACTTGCTCATAGTGATCTTCATTGAAGAAGAAATTTTTAGCTTTATGTAATGAAATAATTAAATATTTTCCATTATAGATCCATATGAATTAAACAACATATTCATTAAAGAGATTCTAGCCAGATTTATGATTAGGACTTCTTGTAATAATTTTGTGACACTTGATATGTTCATATTATGAATATTTGAAATTTTCCT
Source organism: Callorhinus ursinus (assembly GCF_003265705.2). Classification (NCBI taxonomy): domain Eukaryota; kingdom Metazoa; phylum Chordata; class Mammalia; order Carnivora; family Otariidae; genus Callorhinus; species Callorhinus ursinus. The sequence continues at coordinate 607,364 of NW_027397068.1, read as the reverse complement.
GTAGAAGAGCATAGATTTTCCCTTCATTAATTTGGGAGCTCTTTTACATCATTAAATAGAGTTTTAGATTATGTTCTATATTTTTGGTATTTTTTTCAATTCTTAGGGACTTCATTTATTTTTACTACTATTACAAATTATATCTTGCTTTTGGATATGTTACCTATTTGTTATTGCCTGTGTACAGAAACAGTATTTATTTTTATATGTTGATCTTGATCCAGGAAATATATGGAGTTTGATTCCAATATGTTATTAATGCTGTTGGCTTTTCAAAGTAGATTATTTTATCATCTTTAAATAATAGTTTAATATGTCTTCATTTTAAAAACATTACATCTTATTTGTCTTTTCCTATTTTTCCAAGACCTCAGTACTCTGTTAAACAAGAAAACTTATAACAGGCATCCTTGTCTTGCTCTTTTTTTAACAAGGGACTGTATCTAAATGTCTTTTAAGTAAAACACTTGCTGTCAGTTTTTCATTAGATATTTTCTGGGTTAAGGAAATTCTCTTATATTTATATCTGCTTTTCTCCCCCTCTTTTATCCTATGTGCTTATTTATGTCAGATGATTTTCTGCATCTGTAAAGTAATCACAAGTTTGCTACTTTTGTCTGTGGCCAATTACACTGATATATTTTCTGATATTCAGTCATCTTTGCATTCTTAGGATAAACAATACTTGATTATGATGTTTTACAACCATATATTACAAGCAGATGGCTTTAGATAGCCAGTATTTCTTTAAAATATGTGCCTCTGTAATCATACATGGAAAAGTATTGTAATTTTTTCTTTTTTTGGATGGTCTATATCCAGGATTTGAATAAAAGTTCCAGTAGCCTCATAAAATGGCAGTATTTTAGTGTGTCTCTTTCCCTCTCCCTTTCTTTCTCCCCCTCTCTCAATTGGTACATAAACAAATAGAAAATATAGTTCTTCATAATGGTATTATCCTGTATATCTGTATATATACAGTTTTTATATTGCTTCTGAGTGAAGAAATGGTCATTTTCCCCAAGTGTCTTTTGATTTGACTAATAAGGTTTATGTTTACTGATACCAAAAAATAGGCACTAACCAGTGGATAGACCTAAAAGACACAGAAATATGGGAACTCTAGGAGAAAAATTCTCTCTCTGTTTAGCACCACTTCTAAAACAGTTAATGTATCAACATGTGTCTGTAACTGAAGACTGACCAGTTCCTGAAGAATGGTGTGTATAATATAAATAATATTTTGTTTATCAGAAGAAAGTCTATTATAAATAAATAATAATAGCCATAATTACTTTGATATTTACTGTGTACAAGGCTCTTTCTGAAATTAGCTGATCAAATCTTGACAACAGTTTATGAAGTAGATACTATTAACCCCCATATCTGAGGTAGCAAATTGAGGTTAAGTGACTTGCCCAAGACCATGGAGCTAGTACAGTGTGAAGACTCAATTCTAACTTAGGTCCGTCTGGTACCAAAACTAGGTCTCCTAACTCCTACACCTGTGTCATGTCAAATAAGTTTCCCAGTGCAAATCAGTCTGACTGGCACTAACTGCATGGATCAGCGAAGTAAGCAGAATATCAAAGAAACACTTAGGGCTTGACAGGCAGAGTGTACAGAATTAAGTTGCAGCCTCAGCCGCCATGGATTGGGGAGTGGTTGGTGGCAACATCTGGTGACTTCTTTGACACCTCTCTCTCTACTATCTCTTAATAAAGAATACATTCATTAAATTGGTGACGCCTCTATTAAGTAAATGATTCACTCTGCTTATATTTCTGAATAATCTCCATCATGGTCTTCAGCCTCCTACCCCTCTAGAGTACCTCTCCCCTCAACACTTCTAATATCAGCATAACAATGGCTTTCTTGTCTGGATCCTTAGGTTCCAGAGAGGAAGAGAGCCTCTGCTTCATCTTACTCTCAGTGGTGAGAGAGGATTCCATCTTCTTTCTGCTTTTTTTCTCCTCAACCATCCCAGCAAGGGGTTTAGGAAGCAAGAAGAAGCAGTAGATATCCGTAGCAAAGAAATCAAACACTGTCTCTTTGGAAAGCAAATGGTTCTATTTTGAAAACTGCTCTAAAATATAAGTTCATCGAAGTTTTTCATTTTATTATGTGTTAAGTGAAGGAAATAGGAATATGTTCCATTTGAGTCTTTCATTGACATGCTAAATTATTTCTTCTCTGTTGTTTTTTCATGATCTTAATAAACTTTGATCTATTGGTTGGTTGATATTGAAAGTTACGTTTGCATAAGTTTTCATGTTTTTCTTTTTTTTCTCTTGTGAACACCCATTATCAAGGGTCTCTTTTGGGCTCAGAGTAGTTGCCATTTCTCCAGGCTGGCATTTCCATTTTGTAATGTGGCTCTTATGAGAGGGGCTCTGCTAGTTTTAGTCACCAAGTGAAGGTGCTTCATTAGGTAATGTTAGAGATAACTTAATACATTTTGCCAGCTGCAGGGGAGCAATCATACTCCAGGGCTCCACATTTGATTCATTAGTGAATCATAAGCAGGCTTCCTATGGAAGGATAGGTTTGTAGCTGAGCTTCACTGGACCTTTAAAGAAAGTTAAAGATTAAAGACAAATGAATTTTTATGTCTGCAAAGCCTTTTAGAGCTGTACTGACATGTTCTTATGGATGAATTCACAAAAACATATGAAAAAAGTGTTTCAGGAGCTATTAGTAAGTATAGATAAAATAATGACAATAAAAGCTGTGTGGGATGCTTACATCTACCATTATAGAGAGAATAATTGAATCCTTTTATGAATTTTGGTGTAAAAGAAAGGAAAAAATGTAAGAACTGGATATAGACAAGTCTTCAATTGTAAAAAAATAAACTTTTATTTTAGCTTGTGAATCCATTGGTTTTTTTTCCCAGCTTTATTGAGATATAGTTGACATATAACATTGTATAAGTTTAAGTTGTACAACATGATAATTTGGTAAATCTTCTTAAGGGACCTGGAGCTATTCTTACTATGTATGTGAATCTCTCGGCTTCCCTTTTTTTCTCTGTCTTCCTGCTTTGTGCCCATGTCATTCTATGACCTCGATGGAGAATAAATAAATTCACAATCTCCATTCAGAGTAAGCTCATGTATTCCCCTCTGATGAAAGCATTGTGTGGAAATATAATAGGCATACATTTGGAATAGACCTTGGAAGATGCAGATCCTATTATGAATAGGAAAACTTTCTTTGCATTTTGTATTTTATACTTTATTTTCTAAAATTTCAAGCCAGAACTCATAAGAACTTTGATTATAGAGATTATAAGTGCCCTTGCTTACACCAGAGTTACATACTTAATGTTTGTTTTCTATAAATTCTTGAAATCTGTTTAATCAGCCAATTAAAATTACCTGGAATATAATCAGTCCTAGATAGTTTTCAGCATCAAAACACTTTAATATAGAAGCCAAAGACTAGGAATGGTGTTCTACTGAAGTATTCAAAAAGGGCAGAGCCATGGTCTCCATCCTCCAGACACTTTTAATCCCAGATACAAACAAATGTGAATGATTTTTCCTTTTATTCTATGGGTTCTGATCAATAGCTGTATTAAATTGTGTAGGGTAGGTCACACAATGTCTAAAAAGAACACTTAAATTGTAGTTATTAGAATATGTCTGACATGATAAGGCTGTGCATCCACTGGGGTTGAAGTTTGTATTTTGGAGCCTCAAAGCAAGGAATCTATACTGATAAGCAGTCACTCTATTAAAAATTTCACTGTATGGTCTAGATACAAATCTACTTTTAAGCCCTCTATCATTTATTGTGATCTGACTTTATTAAACCATGCACAGAAATTATTGATGAGGAAAGGTAAAAATACATAAAAATAAGAAAAATATAAGAGAAAAATAATGAAAATAATATGAGGCAATCTATAACAAATGACTTTTGAGGATTGAGAGATAAATGATCAAAGATTCAAGTTGATAAAATTTCTTCTAAACTTTATGTAAGTTATTGACTATGCATGAATGTACATTTCTTTTTTAAGCATTTTCTTTTAATTATAACAATTTTGCTTTCTTTACATAAAATTTTGGAAAATTTGGCAGCATGTGAAAAAAAAGGACCCATTTTCTCTTCACCATTCAAAACCCCTGATACCTTTTAGCATATTTATTTCATGGTTCTTTTCTGTATACATACACATAATTGAAATAATTTTCTTTGCATACATTTTGATTATTTTTTACATTTGGTTTTATATCTTCAAGATTTTGCCTAGTATTGCATTACTCCTATGACTGGAAATTATTCACCAGTGGATTTACTTGCCATGGGCTAAACAATCTTGACTCACCTAAGGAATTCATCTCCCCCCCCAACAACTGTTTCCTCACTCATTCCACTCTAGCCACACAGCCTCTTTGCTCTTCCTCAGACATGCCAAGCATCCCCCCTAGTGGGGTCTTTGTCTTTGCCATCCTTCTGCCCACAGCACCTTCCTTTTAGTGTGTATGATTTCCTTCCTCAATCATTCAAAGGTCTGTTTTAATACACCTTATAGGAAAGGACATCCCTGACCAGCATATTAAAATAAAGCCTCACCCCATCGCTCTCTAGCTTCCCAGGTTTCTTGTCATATATATTTTTCTTATTGTCTATTTTTCCCTCATTCCCCCCCACACACCCACCCACACACATAAACACACATACACACCACAAAACTTTAGGAGAACAGAGTCTTTGTTCTGCTCACTGCTCAATTAACAGAACCAAGAACAGTGCCTGGTGCATAGTAGATAATAAAAATTTTTTGAAAGAACAATTAGATTCATTGGCTGCATAGTATTCCATTTCTTTCTCTTTTTTTTTAGATTTTATTTATTTATTTGACAGAGAGAGAGACACAGCGAGAGAGGGAACACAAGCAGGGGGAGTGAGAGAAGGAGAAGCAGGCCTCCCGCGGAGCAGGGAGCCCGATGCGGGGCTCGATCCCAGGACCCTGGGATCATGACCTGAGCCAAAGGCAGACGCTTAACGACTGAGCCACCCAGGCACCCAGTATTCCATTTCATAGATATACCTCATTTTGCTTAACTCTCTGGTTAGACAATGATCTATTATAAAAAATAAGTCAATAATTAGCACATTTATAAATAAGTCATTTATCTATCAAGTTTATATCCATGAAATTAATTCTTAGCAAAAAATTCTTGGCTTAACAATATGAAAAACTTGGAACATTCCTTTCTAAAGTATAAATAGTTCATGGTACCTTCATTAGCAAATTTTGTAAGCAATTTATACAGATTTTCAAATTGTCATTTGAGTATTTTGTACTAACATATTTTTAACCAATTTTGCACTAATTATAATTATACTAATTTGTACTTTTATTTTCCTTATAAGTGGTTATTTTACTACAATCTAGCTAGGAAAGATCCTTTTTAAAAAACAAAGCTGGGGTGCCTGGGTGGCTCAGTCAGTTAAGTGTCTGACTCTTGGTTTCAGGTCAGGTCATGATCTCAGGGTAATGACTGAGCCCTGAGTCAGGCTCCATGCTTGAGTTTCTCTCTCTCCCTCTGCCTCTCCCACTCATGCTCTCTCTCTTTCTCTCTCTCTCTCAAGTAAATAAATAAATCTTTGGGGAGCTTGGGTGACTCAGTTGGTTAAGCATCTGCCTTTGGCTCAGGTCATGATCCCAGGGTCCTGGGACTGAGCCCTGCTTTGGGTTCCCCACTCAGTGGAAAGCCTGCTTCTCTCTCTCCCTCTGCCTGTCACACCCCCTGCTTGTGCTTGTTCAATCCCTCTCTCTCTGTCAAATAAATAAATTTTTAAAAAATCTTTAAAAACTTTTAAAAAATAAATCTTAAAAAATAAAAAATAAAAAAATTTAAAAAGCTATAACAATTTGAGGGGCATCTGGGTGGCACAGTTGGTTAAGCATCCAATTCTTGATTTGGGCTCAGGTCATGATCTCAGGGTTGTGGGATCAAGCCCCATGTGGGGTTCTGTACTCAGTGGACTGTCTGCTTGAAATTCTCTCTCTCCCTCCCATACTCACACTATCTCTCTCTCAAACAAACAAACAAATAAATAAATAAATAAAATATTTTTAGAGCTATAATAATTTGAAAATGTGTCATTTTTTAATAATGGAGAAACCAATATATTTTCATATGAGTTAGTGATTTGTTTTCCTCTTAGGCCAAATATCTGTTCCTATTTTCTGTATTTATTGTTTGATCTATTGAAGCTTATAGTTTTAATTATTGCTCTATTTACACGCTATATATATATATGTATATAAATGATACATGCATATACATGTATATATATTTTCCATAGGTATTCACCTATATTAGTAATAAAATTTAGTGGATGTCTGATATTTAAAAAATACTTTATATTTAGTTTGTGTCATTTTCCTTATATCTAATTGCTAAAACAACATGGCAAGTTTTATTTTATGATCACCATCTTAACAGAAAAAAACCTGAAATTTAGATAGTAAGTAACTTTTATCGTCTTGGTGAAGCAGGAATTTGGGGTCTGACTCCCAATTCATACTCTCTCTCCAGTATGACATGTTGTCAGCACATTTCCTGTTTGTTATTGGACTTTATTTTTGTTTATGGTATTTTCAACAAATACTTTAAATGACACACTGACCAAATGAACTTCACAGATATATTCAGAACATTCCATCCCAAAGCAACAGAATACACATTCTTCTCTAGTGCCCATGGAACATTCTCCAGAAGAGATCACATCCTAGGTCACAAATCAGGTCTCAAACGCTACCAAAAGATTGGGATCATTCCCTGCATATTTTCGGACTACAGTGCTTTGAAATTAGAACTCAATCACAAGAGGAAAGTCAGAAAGAACTCAAAGACATGGAGGCTAAAGAGCATCCTACTAAAGAATGAATGGGTCAACCAGGAAATTAAAGAAGAATTAAAAAAATTCATGGAAACCAATGAAAATGAAAACACAACTGTTCAAAATCTTTGGGATGCAGCAAAGGCAGTCCTGAGAGGAAAGTATATAGCAACACAAGCCTTTCTCAAGAAACAAGAAAGGTCTCAAATACACAACCTAACCCTACACCTAAAGGAGCTGGAGAAAGAACAGCAAAGAAAGCCTAAACCCAGCAGGAGAGAGAAATAATAAAGATCAGAGCAGAAATCAATGAAATAGAAACCAAAAGAACAGTGGAACAGATCAACAAAACTAGGAGCTGGTTCTTTGAAAGAATTAATAAGATTGATAACCCCCTGGCCAGACTTATCAAAAAGAAAAGAGAAATGACCCAAATAAATAAAATCATGAATGAAAGAGGAGAGATCACAACCAACACCAAAGAATTTTACTTTTTAATGTGATCAAATATTTTCAATTGAAGTATATGTAGTGGCTAACATTTGACCATTTTTGACCCACAAAATGGCAATTTCATATGCTTTAACCTAACATTTTCATTATGACTTTTCCCTTTGATTGAAAGCTTTAGGAATGTTCTCCAATTCATATATTTGTTATTCCACATTAGAATTTTATACTTTCAATGTTCCTATTTATTTTTAAATCCACCAGGGTATTTTTCTAAGAAACTAACCAATTTTCCCAATACTGTTTATGGGTAATCTTTCTTTTCCTTCCCAATATTTGGTGTCATCCTTATATAATATAAAATTATAATCTATACTAATTACATTATTTTCTTAAGGCTGCCATACAAAGTACCACAAAATGAGTGGCTTAAAAGAACAGAAATTTATTGTGTCACGGTTCTGAAGCCTAGAAGTTCAAAATCACACTGTTGGCAGAGTCATGCTCCTTCTGAAAACTGTAAGGTAAAATCATTCCTTTCCTTTTCCTGGCTTTTGATGTTTTGCCTGCAGTCTGGTGTTTCTCGGCTTATGGATACCTTGCTTCAATCTTCCAATCCAATCCAATCTTCACGTGGTGTTATCCCTGTCTTCACATCATCTTCCTTCTTTTTATGTGGGCATACAAATTTTTACTTACTTAATACTTACTTATTGGATTAGGACTCATCCTAACGACCTAATTTTAACTTGATTATTCTATAAAGATCTTATTTCAAAACAAGGTCTCATTTTGAGCTATTAGGGCTGAATACTTCAACATACCTTTATTTGGGGTTGGGGGGAGTGTAACAGTTTTACCCATGACACTAGTGTTACTAAAAAAAAAAAAATTAGGTGTTTCACTCCAATTTATTCATCAGTATCTCTAATATGGAGAAGAACACTGATATAATTGTTTTAACTTTGTAATAAGCTTTAATTTTATTATAGAATTGGTTTTCTAATATCAGTCTATTTTTCTTCAAAAATGTTTTAGCTATTCTCAAACATTTTTATTTCCACTTGAGTTTCAGAATATTATCTTTCTCACCACTGCTAAATCTATAAATTAATTTGGAAAGAACTGACATCTTTGCAATAGTCATTCTTTCTATTTAGGAGCACGTAGGTCTTTCAATTTATTGTGTCTTCTTTTTATCTACACACGTACTTTTATAGTTTTCTTCATAAAGTACTGTCAGAATATGTGAGCAGATTACTGCCACGTGTCTCACAACTGTGTTGCTATTGTGAATGGGATCTTTTCTCCTTTTTGTTTTCCAAATGGTTATGGCAGTACATATAATGATGCTATTAATTTTCACACATTGATATGATATTTAATACATTTTTTAAACCATCCTATTCCAACAGTATATAAGCTGATTTTCTTCTGCTTTGCAATCTTGCAATTATATTGTCTAGAAGGGCTTTTTCTCTCAGGCTTTAAAAGGATGTACTATTTTGTTTTATTTCCAGTCTTATTTTTTTGGTCAGAACTTTTGGGAATAATAATGATGAATAATCAGAGTTAATATTGTGTGTTTTTTCTTAGACATTTTACTAAGAACGTCTATAACATTTCACCATTTTAACTATAATTTTGAATGCCTGATATAGAGAAATATTAATTTTCCTATTAGCAAATATTCTTCTCTTTGGTGTTGAGTTTTAAAATCAAGAATGAATATTTTAATGTAACAAATAGTTTTCCATTTTACATGTATAATCTATTGTATTACATAATAAAACTTTTGATAGGATACATGGAACTTTACCATAGGAGTCAATTTCATGTGGAATTTTTTTATCCTAAGCTAATGCCACTGAGTGTGAAATCTTGCTCTTTAATCAGAATACTTGAGTTATTATGATGAATTTCTGCCAAGAAGTTTAAAAATACATTTTTAAGAAAATTTCAGCTCAATATTATTCTTAAAATACAGAAAATCAGCACTTTGTCACACTCTGGGAGGGGGCATTTAACCAACTGAGCCACCCAGGCGCCCCATGGGAGGGGGCATTTAATTAATTAACATTCATTATGTTTATTTATTATCTATTTCAATAAAGAGACCTATTTTAATGTATGCGTTATTCTAATACCATAGAGATGCAAAATTTAGGAAAACAGGTAGATAGAAAACTCTTATGATCATACTACTCAAAGACAGATATTGCTAATGTTTCCACTTTTAGGTATATATTAAATTATATATTTGATATTATACTTTAAAAACTAACAATGTAATAAGAATGTTTAGTGTTACTACAAGTTTTCTAAAACAAAAATGAAATCATTTATTTTATTATACATACTATATGTGAACATATGTTCTTATAAAAATACAAAAACCAGGGGCACCTGGCTGGCTCAGTCAGAAGAGAGTACGGCTCTTGATCTTGGGGTCATGAGTTCGAGCCCCACATTGGGTATAGAGATTACTAAAAATAAATAAACTTAAAAAAATACCAAAAAGAATATTGGTTAAAAAGCTATACTTCCCTTTCATTCCTTTACTTACCATCTTTCACCATCCCTCTCTTCTGTCGTTAGCCAATTTTACTTTATTATTTGGTGAGTAATCTTTAGACATTTTTTTTCCTATATATACACATAAGAAGATAGGTTAATATAAACTGGTCTATGATATAAATCTGTTCCACAACTTTTTTAAACCTGACATTCCTTGGTGATTCTTGAATGTTAACACATTTAGATCTAAATCATCTTTTTAAGTACTACATAGTATTCTAAATTTCTGTTAGCAGATTGACTTTATAAGAGAAGATATTTTAAAGATTTTAATCTGATTGCTAAATAATTTTCAAAAACATTCTCAGAAACGTGTACATTTTATCATAATTATGAATTACTTTCACTCCCTATTTAACCAAGTTTCATTAATCCTAGATATTTTCTTGATATGTATGCCTATATAATATCCTATGTAATTTATGTTTTCAAGCACTACTCTAAATGTTTCTATGTATCTAGATACATTTATTATTTTATCAGTTACAGGATCCTCAACAACAATTACAGGGTCCTCTATTTATAATAATGTTAAAAATATCTTAATGTGAATTAAAAATCTGTAGTATTTTTTCATGTTGTGATTACCTGTAGAATAACTGTTTTCTAGTTTAAAACTGAAAAACTATTTGCAGGTCTTGAAGGTTTATGTATCTCTCACTTTCTCACTTTTAAATTCATTTTAGGCTTACCATTCAGACTTCTGACTCCCAAATTTATATCTCCACCCTGAATTTGACTAACTGTCCACTTGTATACCCAACTGCCTCCTTCACATCTTCACTTGAGTGTCTAGCAGGCATTTCACACGTAATGTCTCCAGAAGCAAATTCCTGATCTTTCTCCTCCACCAAACATGCCTCTCCCACAGTGTTCCTCATCTTCAGTTAAGGGTCTCTTCTTGCTCAATCTAAAAATTCTAAGTTACCCCTGAATTCTCTGTCTCACAACACACAGCAAGTCCTCCAGAAAATCCTTTCAAAATATATCCAAGAATTTTACTCCTACTCACCACCTCTCCTGCCACCATCTTTTCTCACGGGGATCACAGCAACAGCCCCCTTACTGGACTCTCATCTCCCATTCTGGCCCCCAGTTCAGCCACTGAGCAGCCACAATGATTGGTTTAAATTCAAGTCAGTTGATCTCTTTCGTCTCCTCAAAACTTCCTGTGTATTCCCGTCTGACTTGATTAAAAAGCGGAAGTTCCTAGAATAGTCTGAAAGACTGTGGCCTGATTTTAGACTCTTGAAACCTTCTGACCTTGTCTTCCACTGCTCACCTCACTCCCTCTGCCTCAGCCACAGTGGTCTCACTGCTGGTTCTAGAACATTAGAAATGAGCCACAGGATGGCAGACCTGCCTCCAGCTCTTTGCAATTCTCATTCCCTCTGCCTGCAACACTCTTCCCCTTCTTACATATAAAGTCACATTTTTCACCTCCTTTGTGTCTTTATGTAAATAATGTCATTTTGGTGAGGTCATCTCTGAATACATTAGTTAAAACTGGCCTCTCAAATTATCTATGCCTCCTTTTCTGGTTTACTTTTCTTCTTAGGGTTGTTGACTTTTAAACTTAATTATTTTTTCTATTATCTTTTTTCATCCACTACAATATAAGTTTTCTGACAGCAAGGACTTTGGTCAGTTTTGTTTACCTATTTCTGTATCTAAAACAGAACTTGGAGCATAGAAGAAGTTTAGTAAATAATGAATACATGATTCAACAAATATATTTACTCTTCTTCACCCAATGAATCCTAAATGCATGTATATTGTCATTCTAATGCTGTTTGATATTAACTCATCATTGGTTATTTAAATGAAAATTGAAACCACACAATGACAATTTTTGCTTGTAACATAAAAAAAAAAGAAGAAAAAGAATGATAAAACCCATGTTGATGAAGATGTAGGGATACTAGTATTGTTTTTCACTGCTTGAAGAAGTTAAGTCAAACACTTCAAAAATATGTTTCCCTATTGACCCAACCATTGAACTTAAAAAAAAAAATTTCCAAGAATATGGGTACCTGGGTGGCTCAGTCAGTTAAGCATCCAACTCCTGATTTTGGTTCGGGTCATGATCTCAGGTCGTGAGATCAAGTGGGCTCCAGGTTCCATGCTGGGAGATTTTCTCTCTCCCTCTCCCTCTGTCCCCCCAACCCTTTCCCACTCTTTCTCTAAAAAAAAAAAAAAAAATCTAAGAATTTAATCATATTTATAAATCCTTATCATATTAGACCCAGAAAAGTTTATAATTGCAATTCATTCGAAGCATCTGTTCAACAAAAATGACTAATAATATTTATTTCATGTTTAAGATGCAGTGTGATGCAGTTACTGAAAATGATCTGAAAACTCATATGAAAACATCATAGGTGATGATGTAGAAAACATACCCATATATTGTTAAACCAAAGCAAGTTATAAATCAGTATATCCAATCTTCTTTATCTAGTTCTATATAGTTCTTCTGAGTTTAACCTTAAAAAAGTAAAAATTCCTCTCTCACAAGGAGATAAAACAGTTAGGAAAGCACGTGCTGTTATCATAATGATAATTCCTTTGATGTCAGTGGGTTTTAGTATCCTGACAAAATATATTACTTATGCTATGATTTGTTTTCCGTTTTAATTAAAATGATTGTAATAACCTTATTTCTAAGATAATTTATTTTGAGCATCAAACCCCTGGCCTTTTGCTAATCTGAATTGATACCATTTTTATAAGAATTAGTGAGAAATGCTAATGTCAGTCTATTTGTATTATAACACACTTGAGTGATCCTCATTTAAATCTCTCCATGTCTTGTTTTCCAAGACATTTCATGGTCTTGCTTTTTCCCTTCCTGATCTTTCTTTTCTCTGGCTTATTTTCTTCTTATTTTTCTCTTATCATAAGTGTTCCTCAGCATTCCATCCTTGAGCCTTTCCCTTCTTTCTCTTTCTCTCCATTGAAATAGCAATTCGTTAATTTACTCACTCATTTGTACATATGTCTTTCAACGCATATTTGCTGTGCTAAATGCTGAAATGTCATCTTAAATAAGTCAGACTTACTGCTCTGGACTGAATTGTGTTTCCCTAAAATTCATATATTGGGGCCCTGAACTACGGTGTGATGATATTTGGAGATCAGGCTTGTGGATGATAATTATTAGGTTTATATGAGGTCCTGAGGGTGGCACCTTCATGAAGGGATTAGTGCCCTTATAAGAAGACACCAGAGAGCTTGCTTCCTCTTTTTTTCTCCCCACACAGCAAAGAAAATCCATGTGAGGACAGTAAGAAGGTGGCCATTTGCAACCCAAGGAAAGAGTGATCACCAGACACCAACCCTGTTGGCATCTTGGTCTTGGGCTTCCAGGCTACAGAACTGTACAAGATAAATTCCTATTGTTTAAGTCACCCCGTCTACGATATTTTGTTACTGCAGCTCAAGCTGACTAAGACAAATTTTGGTACTGAAAAGAGGAGGGTGATGCTGTGACAAGTACCTAAGCATGTGGAAATGGCTTTGAAACTGGTTAATGGGTGGAGAATAGAAGAGTTTTGAAGCACATGCTAAGAATATGGCCATTCTGGTGAGGTCTCAGATAAATATGAGGAGCACATTATTGAAAACTGGAGAAAGGCTATCTCTGTCATAAAGCAGCAAAGAATTTGGCTGGACTGTGTTCTAGTATTTTGTGGAAGGTAGAACTTTTGAGTGATGAAATTAGGTATTTACAAAGCAGCTTCTTAGTAGTATTGAAAGAACAGCCTAGTTCCTCCTGACTGCTTATAGAAAAATGCTAGAAGAGAGGTGGGTTGAAGAAGAAATTGTTAAACAAAAAAGAACCAGAATTTAAAGATATGGAAAATTCTCAGCCTGTTCAGATTGCAAAAAAAATGAGAAAGCATGTTCAGAAGAGAACACTGAGAGGGTGGGTACCACACATTTGATCCAGAGATTAGGGTGGGCATAACCTATGTACCTTATCAGCCATATCCACAGAAACCAAGAACAGAGATGGGATTGTACCAGCAGTAACACTACTAGGGGAGACCAAAGGAAACAGAGAAAACAGAATGAAATGAAGACTGTGAACAAGTACTATTCTTCAAGAAAAGGAAAGGAGTATCCTAAACGTGACTCAGAAATTATTAGGGCTGCTACTCCCACCATAGGTCCCAAGCTCATGGGATGTGAGTGTGGGTGGTGGGTATGTTTGTTGGGAGGTAAGATGCTACTACTTAGGTTTCAAAGGGCAGGACCTGCATAGACAGGACCCTTGCAGAGAGCAGGGAGGGTATTGCTTCCATAAGCCATACCTGATTTAGGTGATACTTAAATGAGAAATTGGACTTTAAACTTTAGAGTTGATGCTGGAATGAGTTAAGACTTTTAGGGCTGTTGAAATGGAATAATTGAGTGCATTTTGCATGTAAGAAGGGCACGAATTTTACGGGCCGGTGCCAGAAAGCCATGGACTAAATTTGTCCCTTCTCCCAAATTTGTGAGTTCCTTAAGTTACTTCAATCCTTCAAGGAACTTAAAGCCTAGTAATAATGATAGCCAACATTACTGAGTGTTTAAAATGAATGAGGCATGATTTTAAGTGCTTTATATTTATTATATTAAATTCTCACAAAACTTAATTAGTGGGCACTAATTTTTTCCTGATTTTAAAAAAGAGGGTGAAAAGGCATAGTATGACAATAAGCATATAATTACAAAACTAATGGGCTTAAATTGAAGTAGATGCTCTGAAGAAGAATTATAATGACATAAGAGAATGTAATAGCAGTACTTGGCCAGAGAATGAAAAAGTCTAAAAAGAAAGTGACTTTTAACCTCAGATATGAAGCATCAGTTATTGTTAGGGACACAAAGTGGTATGAGAACAGAAGAGGGAGAGCAGCTTATGAAAATATCCTGAGATGGGAAGGAGAACACTGTTCTGGGAAGTAAAAAAGGCATGTGTGTGGAGACATTGAAGAGAGGCGACAAGATGCAAAACCACAGTGAAAAATCAACTATCAGAATGGAGGCCAGGATGGAAGCAGAGACCACTAAGGTGTTAAATTATGTCATCCCAGACTAGAGTCAATACTGCAGTAGCAATGGAGATAAGTTGACTGATTTGATATTTATCTGCAAGCAGAATCTGCAAAATCTGCAAATGGACTGGCTGTGAGATGTGAGGGAAGGTAAAGAATTAAAACTGACTCTCAAGTTTCTGCCTTGAGCAATTACTTACATGGTGGGATCATTTGGTGAGAATAGAAAAACAAAGAAAAGAATATATGAATTTAATAGCTCTTTCTATCATTTCTAGAATGCTTGGTATTTGGCTAAGTAAGATACATGGTGTTTAATGCAGATTTCACATCCATTCCGCATTCATTCATTGATTTATTTCATGCTCTGTACCAGGCAGTCTGCTAGGTGTTTAGAATACAAAGGTGGAGGAATAGACCTCAATAGGCCTGAAGCTTGGACCTGTGGTCCTGGGACTTGAGCCTCTGGCAGGAGGAGGCTACAGGTTTATTTTTGGTGTTTTAACCTCTAAAGAGGTCCAATGAAGATTTTTCTGGGAGTGAAGAAGGAAAGTGGAGTCTGGAGTCCAATTGCTATTGAAATGAACCAATGTTTTTGGGGTGGAGGACAATTGCTGGTTTTGGAGGGAGGGGAGCTGACAGAAACATCAGACAAATGAGAAAAGTGCAAGTCAATTTCCCACCCTCCTACCTTCCAGTGACCCAATAGCCCCCCTCCTTCCTTCCCTCCCTCCTTCCTTCCTTCCTTCCTTCCTTCCTTCCTTCCTTCCTTCCTTCCTTCC
>NW_027397068.1:498575-591636 GCF_003265705.2 Callorhinus ursinus | reverse complement strand
TCCTTCCTTCCTTCCTTCCTTCCTTCCTTCCTTCCTTCCTTCCTTCCCTTCTTCTTTCTTTTTAAATGGTGGCTTAAACAAAAAGGCCTTTATTATTGCACAAACCAGTACAGTGTGAGGCAGGCAATGTTTGTTGAATTGGATACGATAAAAATTCATCAACAGCATCATATGGAGCCAACTACATCCCTGAAAAAGCAAGTTCTTCCTTGAAAGCCACCAGCAGAATTCAGATGGAGTCCTCTGGACCGAAACAGAGTCGAGTCCATGTCCTAACTAGTCTCAGGGAGGGAACAAGGACTGCCAAAGGGCTCAGGCTACTCATAATTTCCTTAAGCAAATGGGATAGCACAGAGGTCTGATTCCCTGAGCACACTGGGGTTGTGGGTGATGCACACTGAGCACATGCACCAGGTGGTAGAGGTAAAAATATGCTGAACCAGAAACTGGCAGTGACATAAATGTGGAAAGAACACTAGGCAGCATAATTCAGCTCTTTAAAGTTTTCCACACACCTGGAACTTATGGAGAATATCATACTCAGATGTACGAGAACGAACTTAGTTATTTATAGAAATTATCAGAGATTCAGCTGTCAAAGGTGGAATGAAGTTTATGGAGTCCCAGCTACAGAATCACAGAGAGGTTAGAAGCTTGAATTGGAGCTGAAAGACAAGAACTTAACAGCCCTCATACTGTCATGAGGCTCATACATTTATATTTTCAGTACAGAACTCTACCCTGAACTCCAGACTTGTTTAACTGCCTACTCAGGATTCATGCTTGAATGTCTAATAAAGATCATGCATATAACATGCTCAAAACTGAACTACTTATTTTCCCATACAACTTGCTTCTCCCACAGTCTTCTCCTTCTCAGTGAAAGATCTCTTCATTTTTGTTTCTCAAGACCAAAACTTTGAATCCATTCTTGACTTCTCTTTTACTCCCCATTATAATCCATCAGAAGATCATGTTAATTTTGTTTAAAAATGTATTCAGAATGTAACCCTATCTTACTAACTCCAAGCCATCCTTATATTTTACTTGAAAAACTGAGACAATCCCTTAATTAATCTCCCCGGCTTCTGATCTCATTCCCATCTTTCCAGAGCCAAGTAATTCTTGGCTTTTAAACTTAAGTCAGAAAACTTTAGTCTTCTGCTCAAAATCCTTCAGAGACTTCTCACCTCACCATTAGCAAAAGCTAAAACACTCTTACTGATCTATAAGACCATAAATAAGCTTTCTCGTTCCATCATCCCTTTGATATCATTCCCTACCTTACTCCCTCCTCCTTAGTCCTGGTTATTTCTCCAGCATGCCAAGCATTCTCCTCCATCAAAGCTTTTGCAATTGCTGTTATCTGTCTCAAATTCTCTTCTCTAAGTCTTTCTAGAACAGTGTCTGGCATACATGTCACTCAATAAATATTTATTGACTGAATTAAGGAGTCAAAGAAGACTTTCTCAAGAAAGTTACATTTTATCCAAGATCATAAAAATAATCAGAGTTGAGGCATCTGGGTGGCTCAGATGTTTAAGTGTCTGTCTTGAGCTGCGGTTATGATCCCAGGGTCCGGGAATCGAGCCCCACATCAGGCTCCCTGTTCAATGGGAAACCTGCTTCTCCCTCTCCCTCTGCCTGCCGCTCCCCCTGCCTGTTCTCTTTCTCTCTGTCAAATAAATAAATAAAATCTTTAAAAAAATAATCAGAGTAATATAGATAAAATGGGGCTGTGGGTTGATTATGAAAAAGAGATCGTGGCAGAGGAAACAGCATGTGCAAAGGTCATGAGGCAAAAGTGAACATGTTTTCCATGTATTTGGGGCATGCTAGGGAGGAGAGGAGTATAAATACAGCTAGAGGGAAACAGAGGCACAATTATATGAAGGGATAAAATCAATATACAGAAATGCATGCTATAGTTTTCTGATTATTATTTTTATTAATTACATTATCATTTCCCAGACAACCAAGTATTAAATATTTGAGGTATCCTGTAGTGCTCCTTTTTCATCATTTAGTCATCTGGTCCTGTAGATCTGAATCTATCTCTTTCCATTTACCCTTTCCTTTTTTATTCCTACCACTGCTTCTTTAATTCAGATTTGCATTATGTTTTCATAGACTATTTTAATAACACTGATGTTTCACTACACTTGAGTTTCCTTCTTTATCTAAAGCACACACAACAGCCTCTGGTAGATTATTTATTTTTCAAAAAAATATATATTCAATTTTGTCCCCTCTAGTTCACTGAACTTCAGCGACTCTCTGTTCTTTACTATACTAAGATTACCGATCTTGGCATTCAAATTCTATCAGCAAACACTCTCTACAAAAGCAAAAATAAACTATTGGGCCTACATCAAAATAAAGAGCTTCTGCATAGCAAAGGAAATAATCAACAAAACTAAAATACAACCTACTAAATAGAAGAAGATATTTGCAACCAACATATTTGATAAAGCATTAATATCCAAAATATGTAAAGAACTTATACAACTCAACCTTAAAAAAAATTAAAAATGGGCAATAGATATGAACAGACATTTTTCCACAGAAAACATACAGATGGTCAGCAAACAAATGAAAAGATGCTCAACAGCACTCATCATCATGGAAATGCAAATCAAAACTACATGAGATTTCACCTCACACATGTCAGAATGGCTAAGATCAAAAAGAAGAAGAAACCATAAGTGTTGACAAGGATGTGGAGGAAAGCACTGTTGGTGGGACTGCAAACTGGTGCAGCCACTCTGGAAAACAGTATGGAGGCTCCTCAAAAGATTAAAAATAGAATTGCCATAAGATCCAGTAATTTCACTACTAGGAATTTACCCAAAGAATATGAAAATATTAATTTGAAAAGATATATGCACCCCTTTGTTTATTGCAACAATATTTACAATAGCCAAATTATGGAAGCAACCCAAGTGTCCACTGATAGATGAGTGGATAAAGAAGATGTGATATACATGTATACAATGGAATATTACTCATCCATAAAAAAGAATGAAATCTTTCCATTTGCAATGACATTCATGAATGTAGGGGGTATAATGTTAAGTGAAATAAATCAGTCAGAGAAACACAAATACCATATAATTTCACTCATGTGTGGAATTTAAGAAACAAAACAAATGAAAAAGAAAAAAAGAGGCAAACAAAAAGAAAACCAGACTCTTAAATATAGAGAACAAACTGGTGGCTACTAGAGAGGAGGTGGGTATGGGGATGGGTGATATAGGTGAAGGGGATTAAGAGTACATTTATCACGATGTGCACTGAGTAATGTATAGAATTGTTGGATCACTATATTGTACACCTGAAACTAATATAACACTGTATGTTCATTATACTGGAATTAACAATAAAAAAAGAAAAAGAAAAAAATGAACAAATAAAACAAGAAAGTCCTATATGATTTGGTCCGTGTCTGCATCTTCAAGCATATCGGCTTTACTTCAGCTACTATATTCCAGTTATAGGGTTTTATTTTCTATTATTTTAATATGGTTGACCTGTTCTACCTTTAGAGCCTTTACTCTAACTATTCCCTTTGCCTGGATGCTAGTCCTCTCATTATTTGAACTTCTGATTCTTGTCATTTAGATTTAGATTGTCACTTAGATTGAGCTATCACTAAGTCAGAGAGGCCCTTCTAGGACAACTAATGTACAATAGTTGCTTAATGACTCTCTGTAACATAATTTTGTTTTAATCATCTCATGCATTGTTCACTAGCTGATATATTTTTTTATTTGTTCATTTGTGGTCTTTCTTGCATCTCAACCCATCACTAAGCATGAGAGTTGACAAATAATATAAATCTTTGTAGTGGGCTGAATAGTGCCCCCACAAAAAAGAGGTGTTCATGTTCTAACCTTTGGAACCTGTGATTATGAAATTATATAGCAAAATATCTGATCAAGTTAAGGATCTTGAGAGCAAGAACTTATCCTAAATTACCTACAGGCAATCATATGTGTCCTCATAAGAGAGAGGCAGAAGGAATATTGAAACACAGAGAAAATAAGGTGGTGTGAAGATGGAGGCAGAGATTACAGAGATGAAACTGTGAGGGAAGGGAAGCCAAGGCAGGCCAGCAGCCACCAGAGACCAGAAACAGCAAGGAAGTATTCTTCCCACAAGGCAACAGAGCCAGTATGGTGCCACTGAAATCTTGATTTCAAATTTCTGGCCTCCACAGTTATGAAGGAATAGATTTCTCTTGTTTTAGGGTGTGATAATTTGTTACAACAGTAATAGAAGAATAATACACCTCCTTAAAAAAAACTCAAAATAAAATAAATCAAGAGATAAAGTTGTTAAATGTTAGAAGACAGCAAGAAATGAATAGAAAAAAAAAACAAAATCTCTAGCCAGAAAGCAATATTAAAAGCAATAAAAATTAAATTTAAAATGACTGAAAACACAGAGACATAAGGAACAGAAATAAGCAAATCCCACAAAAAGAAATTCTGAAGTGAGAACACTTAAATTGCGGGGCATCTGGGTGGCTCAGTCAGTTAAGCATCTGCTTTCAGCTCAGGTCATGATCTCAGCGTCCTGGGACTGAGCCCAGCGTCATGGGGGTCCCTGCTCAGCTTAGAATCCACTTCTCCCTCTCCCTCTGCTCCTCCCCCCGCTCATGCTCTCTCTCTTGCTCACTCTTTTGAATAAATAAATAAAATCTTAAAAAAGAAAACAAATTGTTATAGAGACTATGCTGAATATGGAAGATAGCAAAGAAGATAAAAGGTGCATGTTTTGGGAATCCTTGAAAGAGGAAAGAAAAGTAACATTCAAAGATATACCATACAATGTTTCTCTGAGAAAAAAATATGAATTTATTTTTTAAAGGGCACACCAGTTCCTCCAAAACTACCTTTCAATACAAATTTTATAATCAGTTTATTATTACCAACAAAATACTGGGATTTTGACTGGAATTGCATTGAAATCTATATATCAAGTTGGAAAGAATTGACATCTTAATATTGAAGTTTTCAATCTTTGAACATGAAATACCTTTCCATTTATTTATATCTCCTCTATACATTTTTTATCAGTGTTTTAACATTGTCTTTATAATATTTTTATTTTGTCTCCCTAAGAATAAGTTTGAGTTTCCTGGAAATAGACTTAAAGACTTACCTACAAAATATTTCTTGGAAAGTGTTCTTGGGAGATAAACGTGTAAGGAAGTAAATAAGGCAAAATTGGAAAGAAATATTGACTCATAACAACAAGTGAGACCTCATCCAATCTTTAAGATGCCCTGAGCTAAGATGATTCTTCAGAGCAGTCCAAACTTAAAGTGGATGCTCTTGAAGGACGTTAACATGTTTCACAAAACTTCACGTTTTGTACCTATTCATATATATATGAATATATGTTTTTATATATACCACTACATTCTTCTCCCTAAAACTTTAATTCTTCAATTTTTTTCTTTCAGGTTGCAGACCATCCAGCCAGGCTATTCACCCTGCCTATGCACATATATAGGTTCTTTGCTCAGGCCGTTTTTCTCACCCAAAGTGAATGACCAAATGCATCATCTAGAGCTCTTTCCATTGAAAGATTCCTTCTCACTGGTGTCATGCAGGACCATCCCTTACTGGGGCTATAATGCACTTGCAGTCCATTAATACTCACATAGATCTGCTGAACCAATCCATTCCTGGATAAACAAAATCATCCTTTTTCCTCCTCAATAATTTCCTCCACAAACAATTTTTCACATGATCATAAGTGTGAGTTAAGCATGAGGAGCTGGTGCAACAATGGAGGATGACATAATATGCAACCTACTTGTGCACCTTGCATGGTCACTCTGGCCTTGTTCATGCATGATCCTGGATGTGTCACTTCTATCTTATTATGGATTGCTGTTGGACTCACTAAACTTTATGATATGTTGGATCTGACAGAATCTGATGAATGATATGCAGCTTTGACCAGGTGATCTCAGTGTTTCATATTCTTACTGGGTGGAATAGTATGATAGGAGCTATTTTTGGAATAGTGTATGATTCTCTGTAGATGTCATGACCTTGCTCTAGAACCATAGTGGTTTACATTGTGATTCACTATTATGCTTATTATTAACTCTACCTGATATCTTTCCATCAACAAATACCCCTACTGTACTGCCCAATATAGTAGCCACTAGCCACATGTGACTATTTAAATTTAAATTAAGTTACGTATAACACCCAGTGCTCATCACATCACGTGCTCTACTTAATGTCCATCACCCAATTATCCCATCCCCCCACCTCCCTCCCCTCCAGCAACCCTCAGTTTGTTCCCTATAGTTAAGATTACTATGCAACTGATAAATTATTGAACCCTACATCTGAAACTAATGATGTACTATATGTTGGCTAATCGAATTTAAATAAAAAATTTAAAAAATAAAATAAATCTTTAACAAATAAAAAATAAATAATGTAAAATTAAAAATTAAAAACCACATTTTGAGTGTTTAGTAGTCACATATGGCCAGTGACTACTCTATTGGATAGTGAAAGCATGAAACAATTTCATTATTGTGAAAGTTTTATTTTAAAAATGACATAGAACCATAGGGTCATCTACATCATAGGATCTTAGTGGCATGTTTTCTTTCACCACTTTTGGACCCTTTTGAGCCCTTTCCTGCTTTATGTCCCACTCAAAGCTGACAGTCTTTCATGCCACTGAGGAAATTGATTTGGACAAATTTTCCCAAGTTAAGAATATACTGCTTTCTATGTGAAGGAAAGTAACAGACTGAGAGAAAATATTTGCAAAAGGCATTTCTGATAAAGGATTATTACTCAAAATATACAAAGAAGATATACACAGGGCAAATAGCCTATGAAAAGATATTTCATATCATATGTCATCAGAGAAATGAAAATTAAAACAATAATGAGATGCCACAATATACTTATTAGAATGGCCAAAATCCAGAACACTGACATCAAGTACTGGTGAGGATGTGAAGAAACAGGACTCTGATGCAGTCCTAATGAGAACTCAAAATGGTACAGCGACTTTGGAAGGCAATTTTGCAGTTTCTTACAAAACTAATTGTACTCTTACCATATGATCCAGAAATCCTGGTTCTTTGTTTTTCCCCAAAGGAGTTGAAAACTTAATGTTCACAAAAATGGTGTTTATAAGTAGTTTTATTCTTAATTGCCAAAACTCGAAAGCAACCAAGATGTCCTTTAGTAGGTGAATGGATAAACTGTGGTACATCCAGCCAATGTAATATTATTCAGTGCTAAAAAGAAATGAGCTATCAAAGCATGAAAGACATAGAGGAAATGTAAATATATACTACTAAGTGGAAGAAGCCAATCTGAAAAATCTACATACTGTATGATTCCAACTATATGGATTTCTAGAAAAAGAAAAACTAAAGAGATGGTAAAAAGATCAGTTACTGCCCAGGGATGAAGGGGAGGGAGGGATAAATTTGTGGGGCACAGAAGATTTTTAAGGCAGTGAACTACTTTGTGTGATACTATAATAGTGGATACATGTCTTTATACATTTGTCCATACCCATAGAATGTACAACACCAATAGTGAACTGAAATGTAAACTGTGGACCTGGATGATAATGATGTGTCAGTGTAGGTTCATCAGTTGAACAAACATACCTCTCTGGTGGAGGATGTTGAGAATAGGGGAGGCTATGCATAAGTGGGAACAGGAGGTATATAAGAAATCTCTGTACCTTTTGCTTAATTTTGTTGTGAACTTAAAATGGCTCTAAATAAATTATATTTTTAAAAGAATATACTACAACCAAAACCCAAGGAGTTCTACCAAGTACTGTGTTTCTTATTTGTGGGAAATGTAAGATCTAATTATCTGTTTTATACTTTAGATTAGATGTCACAGTATGACCTGGATTTCTGGATCCATAAAATTTCATTTACATAGCAGATTCATGAATCTTAATTGAATTTATTTCCCACTTCTTGTTCATCTGCCTATCAACAAGATAGAAATACTATACTGGATGAAACTGTACAATAGATAAGATACCTCAGAATAAACCTAACCAAAGAGGTAAAGGATCTATACTCTAGGAACTACAGAACACTCATGAAAGAAACTGAAGAAGACATAAAAGATGGAAAAATATTCCATGCTCATGGATCGGAAGAATAAACATTGTTAAAATGTCTCTGCTACCCAGAACAATCTATACCTTCAATGCCATCCCAATCAAAATTCCAATGACATTTTTCAAAGTGCTGGAACAAACAATCCTAAAATTTGTATGAAATCAGAAAAGACCCCGAATGACCAAGGAAATGTTGAAAAAGAAAAACAAAGCTGGGGGCATCACATTGCCTGATTTCTAGCTATATTACAAAGCAGTGATCACCAAGACAGCATGGTGCTGGCACAAAAACAGACATATACACCAATGGAACAGAATAGAGAGCCCAGATATGGACCCTCAACTCTATGGTCAAATAATCTTCGACAAAGCAGGAAAAAACATGCAATGGAAAAAAGACAGTCTCTTCAATAAATGGTACTGGAAAAATTGGACAACTATATACGGAAGAATGAAACTCAACCATTCTCTAACACCATACACAAAGATAAACTCAAAATGATTGAAAGACCTCAATGTGAGACAGGAATCTATCAAAATCCGAGAGGAGAACCCAGGCAGTACCCTCTTTGACATCGGTCACAGCAGCTTCTTTCAAGATACATCTCCAATGGCTAGTGAAACAAAAGCAAAAATGAACTTTTGGGACTTCATCAAGATGAAAAGCTTCAGCACAGCAAAGGAAATAGTCAACAAAACAAAGAGGCAACCCATGGAATGGGAGAAGATATTTGCAAATGACATTACAGATAAAGAGCTGGTATCCAAGATCTATAAAGAACTTCTCAAACTCAACACCCAAAAAACAAATAATCAAGTCAAAACATGGGCAGAAGACATGAACAGACACTTCTCCAAAGAAGACATACAAAAGGCTAACAGAGACTTGAAAAAGTCTCTTCATCATCATTAGCCATCAGGGAAATTCAAATCAAAACCACACTGAGATACCACCTTACACCAGTTAGAATGGCAAAAATTGACAAGGCAAGAAACAACAAATGTTGGAGAGGTTGTGGAGAAAGGGGAAACCTCTTACACTATTGGTGGGAATGTAAGTTGGTACAGCCACTTTGGAAAACAGTGTGGAGGTGCCTCAAAAAATTAAAAATAGAGCTACCCTATGACCCAGCAATTGCACTCCTGGGTATTCACCTCAAAAACACAGATGTAGTGAAAAGAAGGGCCATATGCACCCCAATGTTCATAGCAGCAATGTCCGCAATAGCCAAACTGTGGAAAGAGCCGAGATGCCCTTCAACAGACGAATGGATAAAGAAGATGTGGTCCATATATACAATGGAATATTACTCAGCCATCAGAAAGGATGAATACCCAACTTTTACATCAACATGGATGGGACTGGAGGAGATTATGCTAAGTGAAATAAGTCAAGCAGAGAAAGTCAATCACCATATGGTTTCACTTATTTGTGGAACATATGGAGGACATTAGGAGAAGTAAGGGAAAAATGAAGTGGGGGGAATCACAGGGAGAGAAAAACCATGAGAGACTATGGACTCTGAGAAATAACCTGAGGGTTTAGAGGGGAGGGAGTTAGCCCAGTGATGGGTATTAAGGAGGGCATGTACTGCATGGAACACTGGGTGTTATATGAAAACAATGAATCATGGATCACTACATCAAAAACTAATGATGTATGGCGACTAACATAACATAATATAATAAAAATTTTTTTAAAAACAGTAAAAATAAAAAATAAAAAGAAATTGATGATCTGGGGAATGTCCAAATGGTCAAGTTGCCTTGGAAAGTTAACATAGCTCATAACAAAAACATAAATGTATGCTGTTGTGATGTTAACTATTTCTCATGACCCTTCTGAATAGTGTCAAAAATAATCTGTTAGGGCGGGGGGAGGGGGCCTCCTTTGGCTGCTTCTGGCAAGTGATAGAGCAGTGGGGCACAAAATCGGAACTTTTAGAAGCCGGATCCGCTGAGGGATGTCGCTCCAGTGGCTAAGCGGGGGGTGGAACCCTCGCGGGACAGTGTGGTCTCAGGACCCTCGGGGTCACAGAAAGACCGGGGGTGCCTGAGTGCAGCAGAGCTCCCAGGTATTGGGGGGGGAGCTGGCTGCAGAGACGGAGCCGAGGTGCGGGCTCTCAGCTCGGGGTTGCCATAAAATGTGATCCGCGGCCCAGTTGGGCCACTGCTCCTCCAGCAGGGACCCAACAAGCAACAGATCCGGGGAGACTCCCCTCCCTCCCCTGGGAGGAATATCGAAAGAGCACACCGCAGGGATCTGCTGGATTTGGGGACTCCACACGAGGTCGGGTGCCAGAGATAGAAACGCTGGGTCACAGGCCGGGTGAGCACGCAGTGCGGCCGGAGACCAGGGAGACGGGAGTGATTGCTTTTCTCCAGGGGGCACTGAGGAGCGGGGCCCAGTTCTCAGCTACTCCAAGTGGAGATTGGGAGGCCACCATTTTCACCCTGGTCCTCCAGAGCTGTACCAGAGCTTGCAGGGAACAAAAGCTCCTGAGAGCAAACCCGAGCAGCTTGCTTAGCCCGGACGGACAAGGGCAGGGCAATTCCGCCTCCGGCAAAGACATTTGGGAACCACGGCAGCAGGCCCCTCCCCCAGAAGATCAGCACCGACAGCCAGCAAGCCAAGACCACGTTTAACGATCAAGGAGAACCGGAGAACTCCAGTGCTAGGGGAATACAGCACATAGAATTAATTCATGGCTTTTTTTTTACCATGATTCATTAGTTTTTCAAAGTTAATTTTTTAACTATTTTTTTTAATTTTTCTTTTTCCCTTTTTCAACCAACATCATATCAATCCTTTCTTTTAAAAAAAAAACATTTTTTATTTTTCGTTTTTAGAGTCATATTTTATCCCTTCATAGTAGTTACCCTTATTTTTGGCATATATATATACAAGTTGTTCTCTCTTTAAAATTTTGAGATACAATTTCTTCTAACAGATCAAAATATACCCTAAATCACTAGTGAATGGCTTTGTTTTAGTCTCCTGCCTGATCACATTCTCTCCCTTTTTTTTTGTTTTTGTTTTTCTTTTTTTTTAAATCTTCTTTCTTTTTTCAAACAACTGCTTATCTTATCAATTCCTTTTATAAAATCTTTTATAATTTTCATCTTTACAGTCATCTTCCATCCCTTCATTGTATCAACCCTTATTTTGTACATATATAAGTCTTTCTTCCTTTAAAATTTTAGGAGGCACTTTCTTCTAACAGACCAAAATACACCCAAAATCTAGTGTGTGGCACTGATCTATGCACTACCCTGATCATATTTGATCATATTCTGGATTTTTGTATTGTTCTGTTTTTGTTTTTATCTTTTTCTTTTTGTTTTTTTTTTCTTTCTTTTCTCTTTCTTTTTTCTTTCTTTCCTTTCTTATCCACTGGTTTCAGGTCTTTTCTGATTTGTATACAGTATATTTGCTGGGGACGTTGTTAACCCGTTAGCATTTTGTTCTCTCATTCATCTATTCTCCTCTGGACAAAATGACAAGACAAAAAAAATCACCTCAGCAAAAAGAACAAGAGATAGTACCGTCAGCCAAGGACCTACTCAACACAGACATTAGTATGATGTCGGACCTAGAGTTCAAAATCATGACTGTAAAGATACTAGCTGGGCTTGAAAAAAGCGTGGAAGTTATTAGAGAAACCCTTTCTGGAGAAATAAAAGAACTAAAATCTAACCAAGTTGAAAAAAAGGCTATTAATGAGGTGCAATCATAAATGGGGGCACTAACTGCTAGGATAAATGAGGCAGAAGAGAGAATCAAGATTATAGAAGACCAAATGATGGAAAATAAAGAAGCTGAGAAAAAGAGAGATAAACAACTACAGGATCACGAGGGCAGAATTCGAGAGATAAGCGATATGATAAGATGAAACAACATTAGAATAACTGGGATCCCAGAAGAAGAAAGAGAGAGAGGGGCAGAAGGTATATTGGAGCAAATAATAGCAGAGAACTTCCCTAATGCGGGGAAAGAAACAGGCATCAAAATCCAGGAGACAGAGAACCCCTCTCAAAATCAATAAAAATAGGTCAACACCCCGACATCTAATAGTAAAACTTACGAGTCTCAGAGACTAAGAGAAAATCTTGAAAGCAGCTCGGGAGAAGAGATATGTAACCTACAATGGTAGAAACATAAGATTGGCAACAGACCTATCCACAGAGACCTGGCAGGCCAGAAAGGACTGGCATGATATCTTCAGAGCACTAAATGAGAAAAATATGCAGCCAAGAATACTATATCCAGTTAGGCTGTCATTGAAAATTGAAGGAGAGATAAAAAGCTTCCAGGACAAACAAAAACTAAAGGAATTTACAAACACGAAACCAGCCCTCCAAGAAATATTGAAAGCGGTCCTCTAAGCAAAGAGAGGGCCTAAAAGCAGCATAGATCAGAAAGGAACACAGACAATATACAGTCACCTTACAGGCAATACAATGGCACTAAATTCATACCTTTCAATAGTTACCCTGAGGGTAAATGGGCTAAATGCCCCAATCAAAAGACACAGGCTATCAGATTGGATTAAAAAACAAGACCCATCGATATGCTGTCTGCAAGAGACTCATTTTAGATCCAAAGACACCCCCAGATTGAAAGTGAGGGGGTGGAAAACCATTTACCATGCTAATGGACACGAAAAGAAACCTGGGGTGGCAATCCTTATATCAGACAAATTAGATTTTAAAACAAAGACTGCAATAAGAGATGAGGAAGGACACTATATCCTACTTAAAGGGTCTATCCAACAAGAAGATCTAACAATTGTAAATATCTATGCCGCTAACATGGGAGCAGCCAATTATATAAGGCAATTAATAACAAAAGCGAAGAAACACATGGACAACAATACAATAAGAGTGGGGGACTTTAACACCCCCCCCGACTGAAATGGACAGATCATCTAAGCAAAAGATCAACAAGGAAATAAAGACTTTAAATGAAACACTGGACAAAATGGACTTCACAGACATATTCAAAACATTCCATCCCAAAGCAAGGGAATACACATTCTTCTCTAGTGCCCATGGAACATTCTCCAGAATTGATCACATCCTAGGTCACAAATCAGGTCTCAACCAGTACCAAAAGATTGGGATTATTCCCTGCATATTTTCAGACCACAATGCTTTGAAACTAGAACTCAATCACAAGAGGAAAGTCAGAAAGAACTCAAAGACATGGAGGCTAAAGAGCATCCTACTAAAGAATGAATGGGTCAACCAGGAAATTAAAGAAGAATTAAAAAAATTCATGGAAACCAATGAAAATGAAAACACAACTGTTCAAAATCTTTGGGATGCAGCAAAGGCAGTCCTGAGAGGAAAGTATATAGCAACACAAGCCTTTCTCAAGAAACAAGAAAGGTCTCAAATACACAACCTAACCCTACACCTAAAGGAGCTGGAGAAAGAACAGCAAATAAAGCCTAAACCCAGCAGGAGAAGAGAAATAATAAAGATCAGAGCACAAATCAATGAACTAGAAACCAAAAGAACAGTAGAACAGATTAACGAAACTAGGAGCTGGTTCTGTGAAAGAATTAACAAGATTGATAAACCCCTGGCCAGACTTATCAAAAAGAAAAGAGAAATGACCCAAATCAACAAAATCATGAATGAAAAAGGAGAGATCACAACCAACACCAAAGAAATACAAACAATTATAAGAACATATTATGAGCAACTCTATGCCAGCAAATTAGAGAACCTGGAAGAAATGGGTGCATTCCTAGAGATGTATCAACTACCAAAATTGAACCAGGAAGAAATAGAAAACCTGAACAGACCTATAACCACTGAGGAAATTGAAGTAGTCATCAAAAATCTCCCAACAAACAAAAGCCCAGGGCCAGATGGCTTCCCAGGGGAATTCTATCAGACATTTAGAGAAGAATTAATACCTATTCTCCTGAAACTGTTCCAAAAAATAGAAAGGGAATGAAAACTTCCAAACTCATTTTATGAGGTCACCATTACCTTGATCCCAAAACCAGACAAAAACCCCATCAAAAAGGAGAATTGCAGACCAATATCCTTGATGAACATGGATGCAAAAATTCTCACCAAAATACTAGCCAATAGGATCCAAGAGTACATTAAAAGGATTAATCACCATGACCAAGTGGGATTTATTCCTCGGCTGCAAGGTTGGTTCAACAGCCACAAATCAATCAACGTGATACAATACTTTAACAAAAGAAAGAACAAGAATCATATGATCCTCTCAATAGATGCAGAAAAAGCATTTGACAAAGTACAGCATCCTTTCTTGATCAAAACTCTTCAGAGTATAGGGATAGAGGGTACATACCTCAATATCATAAAAGCCATCTATGAAAAACTACAGCGAATATCATTCTCAATGGGAAAAAGCTGAGAGCTTTTCCCCTATGGTCAGGAATGCAGCAGCGATGTCCACTATCACCACTGCTATTCAACATAGTATTAGAAGTCCTAGCCACAGCAATCAGACAACAAAAAGAAATCAAAGGCATCCAAATCGGCAAAGAGGAAGTCAAACTCTCACTCTTTGCAGATGATATGATACTGTATGTGGAAAACCCAAAAGACTCCACCCCAAAACCGCTAGAACTCATACAGGAATTCACTAAAGTAGCAGAATATAAAATCAATGCACAGAAATCAGTGGCATTCCTATACACCAACAACAAGACAGAAGAGAGACAAATCAAGGAGTCGATCCCATTTACAACTGCACCCAAAACCATAAGATACCTAGGAATAAATTTAACCAAAGGCAAAGGATCTGTACTGAGAAAACAATAAAATACTCATGAAAGAAATTGAAGAAGACACAAAGAAATGGAAAAACGTTCCATGCTGATGGATTGGAAGAACAAACATTGTGAAGATGTTAATGCTACCTAGAGCAATCTACACATTCAACGCAATCCCCATCAAAATACCATCCACTTTTTTCAAAGAAATGAAACAAATAATCCTAAAATATGTATGGAACCAGAAGAGACCCCAAATAGCCAGAGGAATCTTGAAAAAGAAAAGCAAA
Source organism: Callorhinus ursinus (assembly GCF_003265705.2). Classification (NCBI taxonomy): domain Eukaryota; kingdom Metazoa; phylum Chordata; class Mammalia; order Carnivora; family Otariidae; genus Callorhinus; species Callorhinus ursinus. The sequence continues at coordinate 576,440 of NW_027397068.1, read as the reverse complement.
GCTGGCGGCATCACAATTCCGGACTTCCAGCTTTATTACAAAGCTGTCATCATCAAGACAGTATGGTACTGGCACAAAAACAGACACATAGATCAATGGAACAGAATAGAGAGCCCAGAAATGGACCCTCAACTCTATGGTCAACTCATCTTTGACAAAGCAGGAAAGAATGTCCAATGGAAAAAAGAAAGTCTCTTCAACAAACGGTGTTGGGAAAATTGGACAGCCACATGCAGAAGAATGAAACTGGACCATTTCCTTACACCACACACAAAAATAAACGCCAAATCGTTGAAAGACCTAAACGTGAGACAGGAGTCCATCAAAAACCTAAAGGAGAACACAGGCAGCAACCTCTTCTACCTCAGCCGCAGCAACTTCTTCCTAGAAACATCGCCAAGGGCAAGGGAAGCAAGGGCAAAAATGAACTGTTGGGTTTTCATCAAGATAAAAAGCTTTTGCACAGCAAAAGAAACAGTCCACAAAACCAAAAGACAACTGACAGAATGGGAGAAAATATTTGCAAATGATATATCAGATAAAGGGCTAATATCCAAAATCTATAAAGAACTTATCAAACTCAACACCCAAAGAACAAATAATCCAATCAAGAAATGGGCAGAAGACATGAACAGACATTTTTCCAAAGAAGACATCCAAATGGCCAACAGACACATGAAAAAGTGCTCAACATCGTTTGGCATCAGGGAAATCCAAATCAAAACCTCAATGCGATACCACCTCGCACCAGTCAGAATGGCTAAAATTAACAAGTCAGGAAACAAGAGATGTGGGCGGGGATGCGGAGAAAGGGGAACCCTCCTACACTGTTGGTGGGAATGCAAGCTGGTGCAACCCCTCTGGAAAACAGTATGGAGGTTCTTCAAACAGTTGAAAATAGTTGAAACAGTTGAAAATGAAACCCTACAATCCAGCAATTGCACTACTGGGGATTTATCCCAAAGATACAAATGTAGGGATCCAAAGGGGTACGTGCACCTCAATGTCTATAGTAGCAGTGTCCACAATACTGTGGAAAGAGCCAAGATGTCCATCGACAGTTGAATGGATAAAGAAGAAGTGGTATATATACACAATGGAATATTATGCAACCATCAAAAGGAATGAGATCTTGCCATTTGCAATGACGTGGATGGAACTGGAGGGTGTTATGCTGAGTGAAATAAGTCAATCAGAGAAAGACATGTATCATATGACCTCACTGATATGAGGAATTCTTAATCTCAGGAAACAAACTGAGTGTTGCTGGAGTGATGGGGGGTGGGAGGGATGGGGTGGCTGGTGATAGACATTGGGTAGGGTATGTGCTATGGTGAGCGCTGTGAATTGTGCAAGACTGTTGAATCACAGATCTATACCTCTGAAACAAATAATGCAACATATGTTAAGAAAAAAGAAAAAGAAGATAGCAGGAGGGGAAGGATGAAGGGGAGTAAGTCAGAGGGAGACACGAACCATGAGAGACGATGGACTCTGAAAAACAAACTGGGGGTTCTAGAGGGGAGGGTGGTGGGGGGATGGGTTAGCCTGCTGATGGGTATTAAAGAGGGCACATTCTGCGTGGAGCACTGGTTGTTATGCACAAACAATGAATCATGGAACACTACATCAAAAGCTAATGATGCAATATATGGTGATTAACATAACAATAAAAAATTAAAAAAAATAATCTGTTAGGGAAATCAGTGCCTGCATGTACCAGGCTCAGTTAATCTTCTCTATCAAAGAAACCACATTGACACATGTATAATTGGAGCTACTATCTAGCTATTTGTATTAAGCTACTGTCATCCATAGTAACCTATTCAATTTTTTTAGGGACAAAGACTGCTGAATTATATGGGGATCTGGTGAGGACTACCACATCTGTCACCTTTTTTTGGAGGGGAGAAGCCTGTTTTTGTTTTTACTGGAGGCTCAGGTAGCACATGACAGTTCATAAAATGCCTTTAGAGGTAGGGGCTAGAGGAGAGACCAAAAATAAACTGAGGTGGGAAAGAAAAACAACCAGGAGGAGGTGAAAGCTGGCTGGGTCCTTCTCAGCCTGATTCAGGGGAGGGGCGTTGTTCCTCTGAACAACAGGATGGATCCCTTCCTTCAGCCCTTGGTAGGGGACAGAGAAAAAGCAAACGGCTGTTGCTTCGGCCCTCCTGAGTCTCAAGGAAAAGGGGAAAGCAGGTGTTTTGATGTCATGAATCATGGGAAGGGGGAGGGGGTGCTGGGGGGGTACAGGGCAGCTGGAAAAACTGGCAGACAACCAGATGGTAGCTCTGGGGGTCCTTCGTGTTGGAGTCATTCCAGTATGTGGTGGGGGGGTCCCCACTGTTGATGGGGGCCGAGGTCTCCGGGGCTGTGGGCTGCCTGGGTCCGGGGTGCTGCTGCCGCCGCAGCTGAAAGTAGGGGCTGTTTCGTGGGCGCTGAGGCTCAGACCGGGACCCATCAGTGAGGCCTTGGCTGGGTTTGGTCTAGCCATCCCCACCTTCTGTGGTAGGCTGCTGGGGTGGCCTGGGGCGGAAAGGCCTTCAGTACCGAGGCTGGAATCTGGGAGGCAGGACGCGCTCATCTCCCTGTTGGTCCCTCTCCAATGGGACTGTCTCTTTGGGCTCTCTATAGGCTGCTGCTGGTTGGGAGGCCGAGGGCCTCGCACAAAGTGCCGTCGGTGGGTGGTTGGTGCCGCCGCCTGGGCCTCTGCCCAGAGTCCTCGGCCCGCTCCCCTTCGCTGCCTGGTTCAGTCCTGCCTGATGGAGCCTCTGCCACCATGGGTGGCTGGGCAGCTGGACAAGGCCGCGGGATGAACCTGCGGAACCTGCGTTGATTGGGGGCATAGCATAGCGGCTGCCCTTCACCTGCCCACCCCCCGGCCCAGTTACGTTAGCAGCTTCTGCACCTTTCTCTCCCTCCACGACATCGAAATCCACTGTCTCCCCGTCTCCGACGCTGCGCAGGAACTTCTTGGGGTTGTTTCTTTCAATGGCAGTCTGGTGAACAAAGACATCCTCCTTGGTGTCATTCCTGTTGATGAATCCATAACCATTCCGGACGTTGAACAATTTGACAGTGCTCAGGACTTGGATTGCTAGCACCGGCTGATCCACCTGATTCCGGGCTGGGGGCGCGGGGGAGCCCGACGCTGCTGTCACCGGGTTGCCAGGGATGCGGGGACCCGGCGCCGAGGGGGTCCAGGCAGCGGGGCCCGTGGCGGCTCCGACACCGCCGCCGCCCGCCCTGCCGCCTGCTTTCTGTGGCTCCCCCCGCGGGCACCGGTACCACCACCGCTACCACCCCCTGCCGCCGTCGCAGGCACCGTCGCCGCGGGGACCGCTGTCGCCACCGCTGCCGCCTCCGCCTCGCTCATCCCGCCGGGTCCGGTACCCGCCCCCGCCGCCGCCACCTTCTCCGCCTCCACCTCCTCCGCCTCCTCTGCCCGCGAACCCGCAGCCCCTCTGGGTCCTCGCGCCCCGAGCCTCGCCCCCATCTGTCGCCTTTAGATATTTGAAGATAATACTAAGTAATCCCTTCCTTAAAAATGTATTACTGTTTTTTTATCTACTATTATTTTCTGGAGAAGTAGATAGTTTCAGAGGCTCTTGCCCTCATGTTACCTGGTTCCTCCAGGTGACTAGACTCCCATCCAATCAATGGATTCTGGATCTGACACCTGACTCAGATCTGGAAACTGGGAAAGGGATAGCAACATTTTATTGGTGTGGTCTCATTCAGTCTCCTGACCATTCATCCTTGATTTCTTTTGATTGTAGAAATTAAGCAATACCCTCGTTAGCTTCTCATGTAAGTTATCTCTGGAAATCTTGTGTTATATTCACTACCTCCCTAGATCTCTACAGGCCAGGCCTTCCTCTGCCTGCCACTTTCACCTTGCCATTCATTCTGTTAAACGTGCCCATCTTGCTTTGACAGTAAAGTGCCACTACCTGGCCCCTTCTATCTTCAGATATGTTCATGCTTATCACTGTCAGAGAGACCAGTCCTGTCACAGCAACTACAGTCAGCCCTGACCCACAAAGGAGAGGTACACCAAGCTTCTCAATGAGGCTAGTGCATTTCTCACTAGTGTAATCCTTACTGTTCTAGTGAATAAACTGGGCTTCTGGCTCTCTCTTAGTACATAGCTTTCTGGTAGTTTTTCTGATCTTAAATATATCACTGTAGCGTGCCCATTTCTTGAAGTCATTTCATACCTTCCTCCTCTGTCACACAATTCTGGCATTTCCACTTCACTTGTGTGGGCCATCACTTTTTCAAACTTTCCAACTGTCATCCTAGCAGTGTATTAGCGCTGTCTCCTTGGGTCCTTGACAGTGTGTTAAATCGATTCTTATGGGGAAATGCTCCATATTGATAAAGGCTATTACCCAGATTTACGTTCTGCACCCCAGTTCCATCACCTTCAGGATCCGGTTTCATTCATACTCTCTTGCCCCCGGTGGTATCCACTAAAGAGCTCCTGCAGCTCCTTTGGCATATAGTCTCTGTCGTCCCTTAACTACCTTAGCACTTCCCCATTGAGCTGTGCTGGTATTTGGCCCTTAGTATTGGTCTATTTACCTGAAAGGAGATGAGGGTAGATCCTTGGAGTGTGGGGGGAATAGGTGGGAACAATGATTTTGAAAGCATCTAACTTGTTGGAATCTTCTGCATGATCTTCAAGCAAAGCCTCCTTTAATACAGAACTGTATCTTCTAACAAAGAGGTATGAGTTACTTCCATTAACTAAGAAGGTTGAAAGGAAAAGTAGAACTTCAAGGTTCCCAACTATATCTAATCAATTATTTTTATTCCAAATCTAAGGGGAATATGTCTTCATCATTAAAACCCTGACCTTGGCTTAGGAGACCTGCTGGGACTGAAAAGGCAACCTTCTCTGAAGCTCCACTAGTCTAAATGAGTAAGATTTGAACCTAGTGCTCTATCTGCCTTGCAGTGGCAGGAATTAAAGTCTTTAAATGTTCCCAAGCATTGTTCTGATATTCAGATTTTGCCTTGGGTTGATAAATAATCACTTAAATGAATTCTCTCTCTTCAATTAAAGAAAAATGTCTCCAGGTAAAGCCCACCCAGTTTATAATTCTTATACTTACTATTTCCCTTATGTCATTAAGCTCCAGAAATAACTACATAGCTGATGTGTCCCCTTCTACCAGTACTGCATCCTAGTTCACTACTGATGACAATTTAAACAGTTGTCAAATGGCAAAGTCTATTTTTTTCCACTTACCACCAGCAATGGACTCATTGCAAGACAGCCTGGCAGAAGTCAACCCATAACACAGTTAAAATGAAAAGCTGTAGACCCAGGATAGCCCTTCAGAGTTGTCCCAACTTGACATAAGGGGATTGAGCCTTTGTAACTTTGTATCATATTGTCTTTGGATGTGGTCTTTCCCCTGGGAAGGGGTGTAATTTTTAAAAAGGGAGTTATCTGTGGCTAAGGACAATGTCAAGGAAAGGACTCAACTGTGAGCCGTCTGCAGCAGACTTTCCCAATAGCTGGATGATATGTGATTTACCAGAACATTAATTATCTATTATAGTACACATAGAAAAACTTACAAATATATGTGTACACCAATAATTGGTAAATTATCATGTAGAAAATATGCCCATATAATGCCACCAAACCTTTCAAGACATATAACACTTTGAACTAGGGTAACCTCCACAAGTCCCACTCAGTTATGACCCCAGTTGCACAATACCAACCATTATGCAACTTCCAACATCTTACTTTAGTTTTGCTTGCTTTTAAATTTTATATAAATTAAATAAAAATAGTATTTTTTATATGTCTAACTTCTTTCACTCAATGGTAGATTGTGGAATCCATCCATGTAATTGCATAGTCAATAGCTTATTACATGAATATACATTGTGTGATATTCCTTTGTATGAATACATCACAATTTATGATTATACTGTTGATTGATATTGCAGTTGTTTCCAGTTTTTTACTATTATCAAGAATGCCACTATGGGGGTGCCTGGGTGGCTCAGTCGTTGGCATCTGCCTTAGGCTCGGGTCATGGCCCTGGGGTCCTGGGATTGAGCCCCGCATCAGGCTCCCTGCTCCATGGGGGGCCTGCTTCTCCCTCTCCCACTCCCCCTGCTTGTGTTCCCTCTCTCGCTGTCTCTCTCTCTCTCTGTCAAATGGATGGATAGAATATTTAAAAAAAAGAATGCTACTATGAGCACATCCACACATATATTTGGCAAAAATATGTATGTATGCAATTCTGTTGTGGTTACATTGAAGAGTAACACTGATGGACTATCACAGCTTCCATAGATCCTATCACACAGGTTTTTTCCCAAAGAAATTGTATCAGTGTCCACCTACCACTGGGAGAGTACTAGTGCTCCAGCTGGCTCACCTCTCTCCCACATTTACACTTAGTATAGGCAGGGTTGTTTTGTTAAAGATTTTATTTATTATTTTTATTTATTTATTTGTTTGTTTTTTGTTTATTTGAGAGATAGAGGGAGATCAGGGGGAGGGGGCAGAGGGAGAGGGAGAGAGAGCATCTCAAGCAGACCCTGTGCTGAACGCAGAGCCTGACCCATTGTTCCATCTCGCCACTGAGATCATGACTTGGGCCAAAACTGAGAATCAGACTCTTAACTGACTGAGCCACCCAGGTGCCTCTACGCAGGGTTATTTTTAATTTGGAATTTTATTATAACAATTTTTAGTGGGTATAAAATAGTATTGATTATAGTTTAATTCACCCAAGATAAAATACCTTAGAAATTTATATTGATCTTTTCACTTGAAGTTCAAAATGACAGAATTTTTTTTAAAGATTTTATTTATTTATTTGACAGAGAGAGACACAGCGAGAGAAAGGAAGCACAAGCAGAGGGAGAGGGAGAGGGAGAAGCAGGCCTCCTGCCGAGCAGGGAGCCCGATGCAGGGCTCGATTCCAGGACCCTGGGATCATGACCCGAGCTGAAGGCAGCAGCCCAACGACTGAGCCACCCAGGCGCCCCAAGATGACAGAATTTTTATTTAATGTCTTCTCTGTTACATCATTAACCCCTGCTTCTAAAAGACGCAAGATTAACATAACAATAAAAAAAATTTAAAAAAAATAAAAAAATAAAAGACGCAAGAATGATAGAATTTGAATATGCCATTGCTAATTTGTTGTATCCCATATTACATGCAAAATAGTCTCAGAATAACAGTACTAATTTACCATTTATATGGCTACTCAAACACATTAATTTTTTTCTCTCTTCTCATTGTAACGCCTCCATGAACAAATGTTAGAGGAAATTGTATTGCCTACCATACTTTCTTCCTCTTAACCTTCATTTCATCTTAATTCTATGGGCACCTAATAATATGCTCAGTGCTCACCACCAGTCCTGATGTCTATATCCCTTTAGTCATTTTGGTTATCTGTAGTTATATCCTCATAGATTTCTCAGGTAATCCTCATGGGAACAATATTCTTTGAGATTTTACGTATTGATAATAGCTTGTCTGTGCCCTTTGTAGTTGAAAGTCAGTTTTGTTGGATATAAAATGATTAGCTTATGAATTCTTTCCTTGACTATGTTGTTTTCTCCATTTTCTTCTTGCTTAACTACATACCTTAAAATTCTTGTGATAATCTAATATGCTTTCTCTAATAAGACATATGCCGATTTTTCTAGATAACAAGAGGGTTTTTCTTTCTCTTTTAAATTCAGTAATTTCATTTGAATGTACAGTGTGGTGCTGGTGGTTCTGGGATAGCATTCTTAGTTTCAGGATATGTTATCTCAAGATATAGTTTCATATTGAATTCTGTTGTAAAAGAGTAGTTTTATTTCATGCATTTTTAAAAGATTCTACTTGTTTATTTATTTATTTATTTGTTTGTTTATTTGAGAGAGCGAGAGAGAGAAAGCATGAGCAGGGGGGAGAGGCAAAGGGAGAGGGAGAAGCAGACTCTCCACTGAGCAGGGAGCCTGATGAGGGACTCAATCCCAGAAACCTGCGATCATGACCTGAGCCAAAGGCAGATGCCTAACTGAATGAGCCACCCAGGTACAATATTATCATGCATTTTTATGAAAAATTAGACTCCGTAAACTTTTAGGATGAAACACATTTCCAGAAAACTCTTACAACTTCACATGACTCCCCCTTCTATAGTTTTTCTCTAATACTCAAATATACGGCAGCTTATTTTCTGAGATATTCTGGCTCTTCTCTTCCACCTCAGTTTTCATCTTTTTTCCCTTTGTCTATTTTGATCTACTCCCAGAAGTTTTTCTTCGCTCCAAGGCCCTGCCCAAAATGGAGGTCTGATGGGTCACTTTTCAAGTTCATAGGGGTCAGACTGCTCCAGCAGTTAAATATCCCTTTCTCATAAAATTTTAATGCATCTGACTATTCCCATAGGAGACATTGGTAAAATGAAGCTAATGGATTGAACTGTAAAAATACTAACATTTTAAAATGTATTGCTATATAATGCCAAATTTATTTCTGGATATTTTGTGCCAATCTATACCTCTATCACTGTGGAATGGCAAGTTCCATCTCACCAAACCCATGCAGGGACTGAATGTTCTTTTTTCTGTGTTTGTGTTTGCCAATTTAATGAAAGATGGTTTCTCATTGTTGTTTCAATTTGCATCTCAACCTCAATCTCTTGCTACAAAACACAAAAACTTTATGTGCCTAAGTAGTATGATGTGCATGAGTTGTTTATTTTTAATATTTTGAAAAAAAGTAGTATATTTGGTTTGAAACTCTAAAGTAATTGTAGAAGCTCTCAGATATTACATGAGGCATCAAAACCCAGATTGACTGTGACTGGTTTTTCATCATTATTCATATCAGTATTAGGGGATCCCTCCAGACTCTTGTCATTGGGCTGTTCTTGCTGCTCTCCTCCTTGTCCCTTCTCTTCCTGATGATGCTCCTTAATTCTTCTGTGTAGTTTCAATAGAAACTTCCTCTTTTATGCAACATAATACTTTTTTACATTAAATTCTGTTCCTCCCCCACCTCACTTAAACCCCAACACACACACACACACACACACACACACACACACACACACACAGACACTCGCACACACTCTTACAGATATCTTACTTTCTCATAGGAAGTGTTTTTTGCATTCAACTCCAGACACTCCACAATCCTCAGATGGAAGCTGAAGTTTCATTTTGCAGGCTGGCAGAAGTAGGAAAATGCAGTGATTTATCTGAAGTAGTAGAGTATGAGTTTTGAAGTGTAATACCTGTGCTAGCAGGAAACCAGCAGGAAGGAAATTAGAATTTACTCAGAAAATAATTTTGCAGATACCTGTGCTTAGTACTTTTCATGCTATGCTGTTATCAGCCTTTAACATCCAGTGAAGTAGAAATCATTACCCCCATTTTACATAAGAGGAAACTGAAGTCTTAGAAACATTACAGAACTGCCCAAGAACACAGAGGTATTAGATCATTCTTACACATTAAATGTGTGAGAGCTGGTATATAAGCTCAGACCTACCTGCTGGATCCCACAGTCTCTTTTTTTCTCATGCTATCAAACCACAGAGAATATTTTTCTTTGATATTTCATAAAGATGAATGATGCTGTTTAGGTTGTGATAAAATAGTGTCTCTGTTTTAGCTTACTGTGCTTTGTAGAAGTAAATACTCTGTTTAAATGTCTGTTTTTGCCTATAGGCACACATCTCCAACCAGCTCACATGAACTGAGACAGTTCCTAAGTGAGCAGATTTAGAAACCTAAGTCATGCGTGTGTGTGTTTTAAACACATAAAAATATACAAATATTTAAGGTCTGTGGACTTCAAATATGATTAAAATTACTTATTAGTATGCATTTTTAAACTGCACAATAAAATTAGAGTGATTCATAAGTATAATAATAACTTGATATTTCCAAAATCTGATTAAAACAGGTCATATTATGCTTTAATTTAAATCTGTTCTGTTCTCAATTCTACGAGTTGCCTGGGAGGGGCAAAGAAGAGGAAATAAGTAGGTGTGTGTTGGGGTACATGATTTTTCTGCAAACTTTGTCTCTTTTCTAGAAGTTTGCTTAACTTTTATGCCCCGTGCGCTTCTAAACTAGGTCTAGACAGATTAACATGACATTTTGATGAGAAATTGCATAAAATTTGCTAAATTTACTATTAGTCTTTCTCCCTTCTTAACACACTCCTCCATTCTGCAATACAAAAGTCTTAATTTAATAATTTAATTAATTTCAGTGTACTGTATTTAGAGAAAGGAGGAAGATATTTACATGAAAGGTTTTTCTGTGTTACCAAGATGAATACTTCCAGATATATTTTTTTAATTTTTAAAGTTTATTGTAAGTTCAGCTAAGTTTTATTGATTCCACTCAATAAAGAGCACTTTAATAATAATAAAAGAAATCACCCATGTCAAGACTACTATTTTAAAACCATGACAGTAAGAAAAATCAAAAAGCCTCCTAGTTTTAATTTTATTCTTTCTCTACATTTTCCTTGCATGGGTTAGATTATAGAATTCTTGTTTCTTTCTGAAACTAATTGTAAAGGAATCTAAAATGATCACTTTTATGAATATTATTATATTTAATAATGAGTTAACACTTTTTCTCCAGCATTGTGACTAGTATGTCATAACCTTGTTTATTCAGTATTGTGATGAAAAATGTGATAAGCCATCCCTATGAGGCATTAGTCATTTAACCATAAAATAAAATAAAACAAAATAAACTCTCAATTAGATATGTTAGAATACTCTGGCTTTGCCCCTTCAAGTAATTCCATTGATCTTCTTAAATCTATATGGGTGGGGAAACCAGATGGCTTAGAAATTATACTTCTTTTTAATGTCTAAATGTCATCTGAAATCAGCCAAGCATTCCTGACTTGGATCTTGAGAATTTTAATACCCAGCCAAAGTTATTTGAATCTGTAAAAGCTTTCAGTTATTTGAAACTGAAAATTTTGCTTTGACTTCCTCAGACCCATGCTTTATAGAACAACTCTTTCTGGCTTGACCTTCATTATAAGACATGTGTTTGTTTCCAATAGAAATTTTAATTGCTAAATTATACATACATATATATTAAATATGTGATATAATATTAATAACATTATTATTATAATATTATGGAGTTTGAATCCCTCGGTTCAAATTTAGGTATCACCATTATATAGTTATGTGGTTTTGGGCAAATAAGTTAATTTCCCTAAACTTTAATTTCTTCACTTGTAAAACAGTAATAATACCTGCTTTAAAGGATTTGAGGAGTTTGTAGTTAGGACTAAATGTAATGTGCATATTACTTATCTAATGGGGAACAGTTACTGTTAAAAACTCCATAGTATTTTTCCTAATGTTAAAAAAAAAATGTTGACATTGACCATTGACCAAACAAAAGCTCTACTTCAGACCAGATTTCTAGCCAAATGGATAAAACATTTTAATATTACACTATTATTAACATTACATATATAATTTGAGCAAATATATATTTTAATGGAATAATTACATAATGACTAAGTTTTATATATATATACATATGTGTAAATGTAATATAGTAATTGTATATACGTGTGTGTTTATATATTCTTCAAATGAAAGGGGAAGGTTAATATTTATTGGTCATTACATATGAAGGCACTTAATAAATATTTTTAAATAAATAAATGAAAGACTTTGAAGACATATTTTACAATCTCTGTATTTCAGATAAAGAAACTAAAGCTCAGAGAGACTAGAAAACATGCACAGGGTCGTCTAGCCAGTTGGAATAAGAGCCTAAATTTTAGACATAAATGCGTTTGATTTCAAAACCTATGTCTTACCAAACCAAGATGTATAGCAATATAATAGGCTGGATTATATGCATTTAAATACCTGAACACAAGGAATGCATTTGCAAAAGCAAAAATCCATAGGAAAATTTTGCTATGTATGATACATAGCTAGTTCACTATGCATTAGAACTTTATTTAGAATAATGTAATCATTAATCCTATTTTCATCTAATCACAAAATCTTTTATGATCAGAAGATTTGGGGGTTGAATTAGGTAGCACTAACCAAAGAATAAAAAGTAAATGCATTTGATTTTTTTACTTTCTGAAATTTTTTGATGTCTGGAAAAATTAATATTGCCAGTTATTTAAATTCATCACTGTTAATATAGAACTCATGTGAGAGGAAGATAATACTGTCTGAAATAAGAGCTACTAAAATGAAAAACATGAAATGGTCTTTAAATTATTTTTTTATCAATATGGAGAAACTATACTATATAATATATATTCATACGTATTTTAATTCTGAAAAAAATATATCACTCTGTGAGGAATACAAGCACAATATTAATGACCAACGTTCTAAGGCAGAAAACAAAATGCATAGATACTTTCACGTAAGATGAGGTTACCAGACTTATACAAGCATCGCTGTGTCTGTTCCAGTTTTATTCCAAGACAGGATATCTTGATTATCTTATCCACCCTGACTGTACCTCAAGATGCTGAAAGGATATTAGTAAGGCCTTGTTTAGATACCATTCTTTAATATCTGAAGGAGCTTTTAAAAAAATTCAGTATTAGGCTGCCTAATTCTACTCACATTATGAAATAAATACAGTTTCCTAACATGCATTCATTAATTTAAAAAATATTTATTGAGTATCTGCTACAAGTCAGGTAATATGCTAGACTTCACTGATGTGACACTGAGCCAAACCATTCATATTCTTTGCATCTTGTTAGACATTGAATAAATCTCATCCAAACTGTCTAATAAAAAACTATTGCTAAATAAACTTTTTAAAATCTATGCATACTGTTCTCCAAAGTTGAATCTCTTAGGAAATCCTATTGGCTTTACCTCCACAATATATCCAGGTCCCAACTGCGTATCATCACTGTCCCTACTTGGTCCTTGGTCCTATTTTCTAGCCGCAGAATTATTATAATGGCTTCGCTTGCCTCCCTCTTTCTGCCCTCGCTTCCACCTCCGCTCTCATGTTTATTTTCAACACAGTAGCTACAGTAAAACTTTAAAAATATGTTACATGATGTTACTTTTCCATTAAATCTTCCAGTGGCATAGCCTGTCACTCATAATTCAAATTTTAAGTTCTTGCCATTGCCTTCAATCTGGAGTATTCTTGCCTCTGTATCCTTTCTGACCTCTTCCCCTACCGATCCTCTCCTTCTCCTACCAATACTTCCACACTTGGAAGTCACCTTGACTTCTTTGCTGTCTCTCAAACATGCCAAATGCAATCCTGTCTTAAATTCATTTAATACTGCTTTGTCTTCATATCAGTCTGCAACGTGTTTTCCCCATGTATTCACTTCAGAGACCAACTCAAATGTCACCTTAGTGAGGTCTTCTCTTATCCCTTGTATAGAAAGCCCTTTATTCCAGCCCTTTATTTCTTTACCGGCTTTATTATTCTCCATATCGTGTATCACTATTGAACATCATTTCTTCCCTGTACACTTTCCACTAGGAGAACCAGCCTCACTATTCAGGGAAGATTTCTTCTATCATTTCTTTAATTATCATATCTCACCATCTTTTACTGTTTTGCCTCCAGGAAAAAAAAACATATAACTTTCATGTTAGTGCTTTTGAAACTATTCTTGAAGTTCTAGTATTTTTATTTGTTATTTATATAATTTTGTTGTGAGTTACAGGGATTTTTAGAAGCTTGATTAGTTTTAGGACATGCCTATCAGGATTTTTTCCCCCAGTTTATCCACTGAAATTTTAAGTTCAGAAATTATCTTGTCTCTTTACATTGTTTTGTGTTCTATGTTTCTCTCTGAGAGTTTTTAAGATTATTCATGAATATTTTCTTTCTTTTTTTTTTCATGAATGTTTTCTACTGCCTCAAAAGAAGCTAACAATTTTAATATTTGGCTTTATTTGCCTCCCTGTATCCACAAATACTTGTAAATGGGCATGCTTACCTTTTTTTTATTAGTTTCAGAAGTAGAATTTAGTGATTCATCAGTTGCATATAACACACACTGTTCATTACATCGAGTGCCCTCCTTAATCCCGATCACCCAATTATTCCTTCCTCCACCCATCACCCCTCCAACAACCCTCAGTTTGTTTGCTAGAGTTCAGCGTCTCCCATGGTTTTTTCTCCTTCTCAATTAGCATACTTACCTTTATCTTCATGGACATTGTTTCCCAGGTAAGTAAGTTGTCCTGGTATGTCATGTAGTGGCCACTGGCAGAAAGTGATAAATGAGTTGCAGATCATGAACTTTTCCAGTGGACCACTGGCTGACCTGGGGAGAATGGGTGGCTTCTCTGTCTCCAGGTTTCTTCATGTACAAGGATGGTGTGGTCCGGTAAAACACAGTGAGGCATTTAAGTTCACCTGAGTAGGTCCTCTCCAGTGTTTCCATCAACAATTTAATCAGGTGCAGAGAGCCCCACAGCAGAGTACCTACTGGACTTTCAGGTTCTAGCACTCCCTTCACACCATGAAAGCAATGATCTGACACTTACAATAGCTGAGTAATTCTGTGGACTTTCCCCCAGATTCTACTGGAAAGTTGGGAGACCTTGAATTATCCAGGCATCCCAGACAATTTTCCTCTGGGACATTATGGCCTGTAATGCACTAAGATTTTCCCCATCCACCCATCTGGCTTATTTTATTTTTTGACTACTTTTGGTAAGGACTTAGAAGACAGGAGAGATAAGTATGTATGTTTCCAACATCTTCACAGAATCATGATTTTGGGTATCATATTTCCTTTACATACTATAAAACCACCTAACAGCCAGTATATGGGAAACTAGGAAAGAATGAGTTATTGCATTTAAGGAGGCGTACTTGAAACAATGTTGTTGATGATGGTGATGATAAGAATACCTATCGACAAAAGGACAAAAAAATACAGACATAAATATACAAAGAGATCCTTTAGTCACATTCATTCATTCATTCATTTACTTATTCAATAAATGTTTATTTGCATACATAAAATGTGAGGCACTTTTCTTTTTTTTTTTTAAAGATTTTATTTATTTTTTGAGAAAGAGAGAATGAGAGAGAGAGCACGAGAGGGAAGAGGGTCAGAGGGAGAAGCAGACTCCCTGCCTAGCAGGGATCCCGATGTGGGACTCGAACCCGGAACTCCAGGATCATGACCTGAGCCGAAGGCAGTCGCTCAACCAACTGAGCCACCCAGGCGCCCTCCAGACTAGTGTTAAAATAATACAATACATTCTTTATTTCATATATTTATTTCTGTAGCTTAAAAATGGTCACTGGATTGTTTTTCTAGATTCTAATTTAAATACTCTACTGTTTCATCCAACTTATCCACATATGGTTCATTTCCTTTTACATATTAAATCTAGTTTAGGTTCTTATTGCTAATCACAATGTCAGGATTGTGATTAGCAACACAATAAATAAAACAATAAAACCAGGATCACCTCTGGTTTTATTCCTATTGGCTACTTTAACTCTTCTTTATAAGTGAAATTTTCCTGCTTCTCACCATATCTGGCAATTTTTCATTTATGAAGTGCACTGGGGTTGATATAATGTAGAAGTTCTGGATAGTATTTTCCTCTAAAAGGTGGTGAGTTATATTCTGTCTGCATTTATATTACCTGCTGATCCTGCTGATTCCTCTATAGAAGCATGGTTTTGATTAATTAGGGTAGGTCTATTTGTTTTTCTCCTTTTTTCTGGTCCTTTCTCCTGTGCTTTATAGCTAGGGTGTAGGGCACATATTTTCTGGGACCCCAGCTCAATGGTAAATGTATGCATCAAGATCCCTCTGCTATGGCTGGACCTGAACATCAACATTTCTCCAACACTTATGACCTATAAACTACCTGATCGGCACTCAGGTTCCCTTAAACTACATTCTCTCTCTGTCTCTGTCTCAGTCTCTTTCCTTTCTCTCACCTCCTATAGTCTCAATCTTTGCATAGTTTATGAGTTTGGCCAAAGACATAATGGAAATATTTCACAGGTTTTAGAGCTTCTATTCTGTAAATACTTTCAGCTTCTATGCTGCAAATCCTTTCTTCTGGTGCCCTGTTCCCTCCCCTATTTTTCCTGCCTTAGTAGTATTGAAGGGAATCAGTATTGAAGCACTACAGGTGGGAAAACACCCTCAGAAAAGCACTAGTGTAAATATGGGTTCCCCTTACTCTGCCTTCTTTCCCTCAACAGTCATAGTTTAGTTATTGGTTACTGTATAGTGCCTACAGAGAGTTATTTATTTATAACTTTTTACATATTTTTATTTTGTTCAGCTTATTTTTAGGTACTTAGGGAACCTAAAAGTTTGTCATGGCTGCAACCAGAAGAACCATAGTCATTTCATTATCCTAAAATATTTATTGCAAGAATGAGTTTCTGGGAATCCAGTTATGTGCAAAATAACAGTTTCTGCTTTCAAAGACCTTATGTTTTCAAAAAAGTTGCAGACAACTGGGGAGATACAGCATTCTGTGTCTGGCAAGGATTTTGAAAGTTCATAAAGCACTCCAGAAATTGACTGAAAAGATATTTAAAACTCTTCATGTGTCTTAGATTTCTTTTTCCACAATTCTCCTCAGAACTGCTCTGGCAACAGGATAAATTTCTGGCATACATTATCAATCTCTGAAGTTGGTCATTAAAATATTGATGAAAACTTAAATTCAACATTCTTTATTAAAAATATGACATACATTTCATTGTGTTTTGTGCCTTTATTTATATATACATTTTGAGATTTATGGCCATAGAATGACATAGTTCTTTTGGAAGAGAAAGGTAGAGGGAAGGAACTTATCAAGGTGTCTCAGTCTGCATAAATACTTAATATAAAACAAACATATGTGGATAAATACTAAATAATAGAAATTTTTTCTATAAGCAACTAAAGTTAGTATTTCTTTTCATATCAAGGAGTTGGTATTTTCTAAAACCCCCATTATATCTGCACTTGTTTTAGTCAGTTAATGCAGGTTGAGTCAGACAGTGTGGTGCATTCTAGTTACAAACAAGCAGCTTTTAAATGCCTTTTAAGGCAGTTGTATTTAATATCCTAGAATTTGGTGAGTAACATAAGAACCTTTTCTTTACCAATAATATTTCCCATTTAATGTTTGAATAAATAGCTCACAAATTAATGGAATTATGTCTATGTTCTTCATTATGTGGTTATAATGTCCCAAATTATTCTGAATCAATTTTATTAATGCTTCTGGTGTTTTTCTGTTGGAAAAGGCTTACTACAGATCAACAATTTCTGGTTCGGAAAGTATATGAAAACTTAAAAACAAGAACACTGCAGTTAATTTAACATGTACATGGTTTCACTGTGGATGTGCTGATTTGGTTATTGCTTTGTGAGGCTTTTACCGTGTACTTAGAAGGTCTTAGTTCTCCTGACTTATAGATAACATATGACCTGCAGAGCACCTGGGTGGCTCAGTCCGTTAAGTGTCCTACTCTTGATTTCAGATCAGATCATGATCTCAGGGTTGTGCGATGAGCCCTGTCTTGGGCCCCATGCTTAGCAGGGAGTCTGCTTGAGATTCTCTCCCTCTCCCTCTGCCCACAGGGAGAGGGAGACACACACTTACACCCACTCACACTCTTGCACTCTCTCTCTCTAAAATAAATAAATAAATCTTAAAAAAAATAAAGAAAATATATGACCTGTGATATAAAACTGAAGCTGTCATTAAAACATATAAGTAAGGGGCTTTCCATTTTCTGGACCTACCTGAAAGATTAGTATGGGAAGCAAGATACCAGTGAGGATTTCTCAGCCTCTGCACTGTTGACAATTTGGGTGTGACAATTACTTGTCATGATGGACTATCCTAAGCATTGTTGAATATTTAGCAGCCGCCCTGGCTCCTACATGCCAGCAATTTATTTCCACCCAAGCATGACAACCAAAATTGTGTCCAGTCATTGCTAAATTTGACGTGGCTACAAAAATTTCCTTTAGTTAGGAACCACTGTTCCTAGTTCCCACTAGAGAAAACATTGGGGAATATATGTCCATAGCGGCAGAATGGTCGAGCAAAAATGGCACAGAGTAATTATAGGAAAAGAACAAAACAGTAACTAATGAATGTAATGCCTTCTGTGTGCTAGGCATCGCTATAAGCCTTTTGCCTATATTAAGTTATGTAACATTCTCTACAAGGTTATTAGTTAGGTATTATTCTCTGCATTTTACAGATGAGGAAACCAAGGAATAAAAATTTACTTGTCCAAGGCCAAATGACTAGTAAGTGGCTTTACTCTTAAGAAGCATATATCCAGCATAAGCAATTTTTGTTTGTTTTTAAATATGTTTACTTAGAATAGGTTTCTTTTCAAAAATTTTACTTATTTGTCAGAGAGAGAGAGCGCACATGCAAGGGGAGTGGCAAGCAGAGCAAGAGAAGCAGGCTCCCCGCTGAGCAAGGAGACCCATGCAGGACTCGATCCCAGGACTTTGGGATCATGACCTAAGCAGAAGGCAGATGCTTAACAGACTGAGCCACCCAGGTGTCCCTAGAATAGTTTTAGATTTACAGGAAAGTTGCAATGATAGAACAAAGAGTTCCCACATATCTTATACCCAGTTTTTCCTATTGTTTCCCCTATTTTACATTAGTATGGTACATTAGTCCAAGTAATGAATAAGTATGGGTACATTATGATGAACAATATTGCATATATTATTCAAATTTCCTTAGCTTTTACTGAATGTCTTCTTTCTCTTCCAGAATCTCATCCAGGATGCCACATTGCATTTAGTCATCATATCTTCTTATTTTAGGCTTCTATTGAGTGTGACAGTTTCTCAGTTTGAGGCATACTGGTTAGGTATTTTGTAGAATATCCGTTCACTCGGGTTTGTTTGATATTTTTTTTCATGAGTATATTGGGCTCATGGACTTTGGAGATGAAGAGCATAGAGGTAAACTGACCTTCTCATCACATTATATCAAGAGTACATGCTATCTATGTGAATGCACTGCTGATAACCTTGCTCACCTGGCTGAAATTGTTTGTCAGATTTCTGTAAAGTTTCTCTTTGTTTGGTCAGTTACGTTACTCTTTCTTAAGTGTAAAATTACTTTTTATCCCCCTCCTTTTCATTCAGTACTTTTTGGAAACAGGTCACTATGTGCAACCTAAAATTAAAGAGTAAGAAGTTATGCTCCATCATAAATTTATGTAATTTATATATAGAAATTACTTGAAATTTTACTGCATGTGAAATTTAATATTTTTTTCAATCATCTAGTTATACCAGTATGGACTCATGGCTATTTATTCTATACTTGGGGTTACACCCCAGGACTACTTGATTTTTTACTCGAATTTTTCCAGCTTTGGTCATTGAGAATTTTTTCATTTGGCTCCTTTATCCCATTTCCCTTTGACATATTCTCATCAGTGTGCGTGTGTGTGTGTGTGTTAAGCATCTCCTTAATTTCTGACATAATAAGATGCTCAATGAACATCTAGTATATTCCCTGCCTCAGCCCTAGAATCAACCATTTCTTAGTCAATTTTATTGGAGAATGGTATCAGAAAGCAAGATCTGGATACCTGGCATACCTTTGCTTCTGGGCTCTCTCAGCTAACAGAGCAAGGGAATACATGTGTGTATACTAACACAGGTATATGCACATATCTACAAATATTTCTGTATGCATCAATCTGTATTTATATTAAGCTTAACAATAGTTCATATTAATATCTTCAAATTGAGTTCTCTCAGGAAGAATTCAAGCTTTCTCCCCTTTTTTATCTGTAACCTCCCACTCCAACAGTGAGAAACCTGATTCCCACTATCCTCCATCCATTTACTTAATTGCTCAATACCATTATGGATGTATACCAGTATCAAATTTTAGTCTGTACTCCTGAGGGAAACAATTTATCAACCAGATTACAATTCTTATATGAAATTCCTTTTGTCTTTGACCATATAGATTCTACTCATTTCCAAAATACTTAATTCAACAACTTTTCCTCCACTATCTACAGTAAGTTTATTTTGTATATGTGAAGTATAGTTAGATTCTTTTTTTTTTTAAGATTTTATTTATTTATTTGGCAGAGAGATAGAGCCAGAGAGTACAAGCAGGGAGAGTAGCAGAGGGAGAAGGAGAATCAGGACCCCTGCTCCGTCCTCAGCAGGTAACCAGAGGTGGGGCTAGTCCCCAGGACCCTGGGATCATGACCTGAGCCGAAGGCAGATGCTCAACTGACTGAGCCACCCAGGCGCCCCAGTTAGATTCTTTCGCTACAGTCTGCATCCCGTCCTGGGATCCTGATCGCCTCAATGATCTTTTTAAAGTTTGCATACATTAAGATTCACTCTGTGTGATGTAACATTCTATACATTTTGATAAATCATCATGTATTTATCAAATTGTATAGTGACATATCCATCATCACAGTATCATATACAATAGTTTTATCACCCTAAAATATACCTTGTCCTTTAACAATTCAAATCTCCTCCCTCTCCAGATCTTTGGCAACCACTGATCTATTTACCATGTCTATAGTTTTACTTTTTCTGGAATCTTATATAAATGGAATACAATATATAACATTTTCAGCATGGCTTCTTTCACTAAGAATTATTCATTTAAGGTCAATCCAGGTGTTTGCATGACTTCACAGTTCATTTCTTTTCACAGCTGAATAGGACCTCATTGTATGGATGTGTTTATCAATTTAACGAAATTCACATAGACTTTCTCTGAGACTTCCATCAGGCAGTTTCGTAGTTTGCATTTTACAGTTAAGTCTATGATCCATTTAGAGTTGATTTTGTATAAAATATAAACTCTAAGTTCATTTTTCTGCATATAAACATCTAATAATTTCAACACCATTTATTGAAAAGACTATGCTTTCTCTATCAAATTGTCTTTGTATCTTTGTTGAAATAAGTTGGCTATATTTGTGTGAGTCTATTTCTTGGCCATCTATACTTTCCATTGATCTATGTGTTTATTCTTCACCAATACCACTCTTTTGAATAATGAAGCTTTATAGAAAGAAGTGATATTGGATAATGCTGGCTTTCTAGTGTTGTTCTTTTCCAATATAGTGTGGGCTATTCTATATTCTTTGTATTTCCACTTGAAGTTTAGAATTAGTGTTTTGATATCTACAAAAGAAACCAGTAAGAGTTTCATTTGGAATTCTGTTGTATCTTTATATCTATTAATCAGGTTGGGAAGAATTGACATTTTAAAAATGGTGAATCTATGAACACAATCTCTCCAATTATTTACATCTCAGAATGCAAATAATTCTAAGTGTTCTCAGTGTTTTGTAGTTTACCACATAAAGGTACTGTATATTTGTAAGATTTATCCCTAAATACTTAATTTTATTGGATACTATAGTAAATGATATGTTTAAATTTTTTTTAATTCTAATTGATCATGGCCGCTATATATGAAAGTAATGGACTTTGCACATTAACCTTATATCCTGTGACCTTGTTATTTTTGTTTATTAGCTCAAGTGGGTGATTTTTATTTTTGTAAATTCTTCAGAGTGTTTTACACAAATGATCATGTCATTTGAATAAGGATAGTTTTCCTATGAAGCACAGTCTGTCAGCTAAATACCAGATTTCTCAATCTCTGGTTGGCTAAAGTCAAAGGCCATGGGAGGCTAATAGTTCTAGACACTGTTCTTTAGTCTCATTAGGTGAGGTTTAAAGTGTTAAAGCTTCTTATTTTGAGCTTTAAGCTTTTGAGAGGAAATCAATTTGTCTTAAAGCTTCTAGTGTGCACTTGAATCAATGTAAAGAATTACAGGTAAAATACAAATGAGTGAACAAAAAATCATGGCTCCCTTTTTCAGTTCTACTCTCCAAAGTTTAGGTCATCCTGTCTCACAAATTTTAGTCTTTCTAGGAAAAGTGGTGCACAATCCAAACCTACCTTCTATAAATAATTGCATTACATACTGAGTGAAGTCAAAATAGGAAAAAAAATCTGAGAATTAATAAGAACTAATATGAAGTGTCACATAAATCATAAGTGTCATCTTTTTGTTACTTGAAAAGAAAAGGTTATTATTAGGAGATGTTCTTCAAAATATGACCAAATAAAGACCAGAGCTGAGCTAATAGACAGAAATGAAATTAAATCTGAGGTGTAGACTAATTATTATTTTCTAGTATAAGTAACTTAGCCAATTGACGGGTCATAAATAGGATTAGTTTACCAAAGAAATAAGATAACCAGAGGAGAACAAGGGCCAGTATCAGGCTTTGGGACTATTTAGGAACCAGAGAATAATTAATATATTATAAACTATTCTTCATATCAAGTGTTTAAATAAAAGTACTTTTCTAAAAATTATATTTTGATTCTTTTTATTTTTAAAATTAGTTAGAGTTCTTGGTAAAGTCAAATGACAAAATGCATTGTTTCTCTTCTATTTTTTACTTTGGTAGCAATACAATAGATAACAGAGATCAAAATGACTTCAACAAAACTTTTATATGCCAAAACATTTTCATGGTTCTTGGGTCTTTTAGCCAGATAAAGGGTGTGAATATGTTAGTTATGTTGGATAAAGAAACTATAGAGACTGAAGAGAGGGTTAAAAGATTTCTCTGAAAAGGTGTTGCTGAGCTGTGTCTTTATTCCTCAGGCAGGTAAAGGTGAGCGTGAGTGTGTGTACCTCTTGTGATGGGTGTGCCTGTGTGACACATTAGAAAAATATGAAATATGATTTCCATAGTTGGGATATTGAGAAGACCAGCAAGAAAGAAAACCAATGTTGTCTGTGGCCACAGTATAGAGGTAACTGCACTGCAATTAGCCTTTGAAACAAGAATGAAGATTGATGAATAAATTGGATCAAACATTTTAATTTCTGAATTGGGGTTGTATTTGCAACCAGTTGACAATATGCATGTTCATAACCTAAAAGACAATAGAGGAGTCATAAGCCTGCTGGAGTTTTTACCCAATCATAGGTGATTACCCCATAAGAGGGGCACCTGAGTGGCTCAGTCGTTAAACAGCTGCCTTTGGCTCAGGTCATGATCCCAGGATCCCGGGATCGAGCCCCGCATCGGGCTCACTGCTCGGCGGGAAGCCTGCTTCTCCCTCTCCCACTACCCTCGCTTGTATTCCCTCTCTCGCTGTCTCTCTCTCTCTGTCGAGTAAATAAATAAAATCTTTAAAAAAATTTAAAAAAAGATTACTCCATAAGAATAACTTTTTTAAATGTCTTGCTCACTTTTCTTCTTTTTTTAAAGTTTTTATTTATTTGACAGAGAGAGAGAAAGAGAGCACAAGCAGGTGGAGTGGCAAACAGAGGGAGAAGGAGAAGCAGGCTCCCTGCTGAGCAGAGAGCCCAACATGGGGCTCGATCCCAGTACCTTGGGATCATGACTGAGCCAAAAGCAGATACTTAACTGACTGAGCCACCCAGGCACTCCTGTTTCCTTATTTATTTTTTTAATTTTATTTTAATTCCACTGTAGTTAACATACAGTGTAATATTAGTTTTGGGTGTACAATATAGGGATTCAACAATTCCATATTTTACTCAGTGCTCATGAAAATAAGTGTATTCTTAATTCTCCTCACCTATTTCACCCATTCCCCCAACCACCTCCCCTCTGGTAACCATCTGTTTGTTCTGTATTTGCAAATGGCATGTCCAATAAAGGGTTAGTATCCAAAATATATAAAGAACTAATACGACTCAAACCCCAAAAGAACAAATGATCCAAATAAAAAAATGGGCAGAAGACATGAATAGACATTTCTCCAAAGATGACATACAGATGGTCCATAAGAATAACTTGTAAAGGGCAGTGGATGACAAAATACGTTTAAAAAATAAATGTATGAGATCTTTCTTTCATCCTCTCTTTCTTCCTTCCTTCCTTCCTTTCCTTCTTTTATATCCCTGTTCAACATATAGTTATAAACGTTTGTTAGAAGCATGTATACAAATTTTATAATTATGCCAGTTAAATAAAAATCAAGTTTTATTTTTCAATTGGCATCATAATTTTGGAGATGCCCTACTACTTTGTATGATTTAGCTCTAAGGCGATGATCCCCTTTACCCAAATATATGTTACTAAAATATGATACAGGAATTTATTCACCTACTAGAAGCAATAAGAAACAGTGAGGGAAATTGATTAACATTGGAGCTATATCTTCATCTTAGAGCCTGTAGTAGCCTAGGAATGATAAACACAATCACTCATATTGTAGATGCTAAGAATATCACAAATGCTCCAAAAACTGAGTCACCTTATAATTAGAGAAAGATAAAATACTGATGATTCATGAGGACTGAGATAATAAAAGAGAGAACAAAAAGAATGAAACTGACCATTCAATAACAAGTAATTCTAAAGAAGAATAAAATAACAGCAGGACAATGCTAGAAAAAAAAGCCCCTCTGTTGAGATCAATTTTTTTAAAGATTTATTTATTTGTGAGAGAGAGAGAGAGTGCAAGGAGGGCAGGGACAGAGGAAGAGGGAGAGAGAATCTTAAGCGGAGTCCCCGCTGAGTGAGAAGCCTGATGCAGGGCTTGCTCCCATGACCCTGAGATCATCACCTGAGCCAAAATCAAGAGGTGGATACGTAAGCGACTGAGCCACCCAGGTACCCCTAATTTTTAAAAAATATATGTATAAGAACTGGAAAGAAGAAAATCATGAAAGATAAATATAAAACAGTGGTGTGATACTTATAATATGTTTTCAGGAAGACAAAATCAAACAAGACAGGAGTATCCCTATTTTATTCACATCTATTTTGATTGCAGTAATAGAAATCAACTGGACTTAGCTCTATAAAAAAAGGGAAAAGGTTAATTATAAGGCTACATAAGTGTCTCATCCCAGGCCAGGAATGTAGCCAAATTCACATAGAGGACTGTACATGGAGGAACTTAAATGACATGAGGATATTTTTCTCTGCCCCAATCCTTATTTTTTTCATTGCATCTCATTCAATCTCTGTTCTTGGATCCACCAGCTTTCTCTGTTTCTCAGTCATCATAATAAAGTAAGAAGTATGGCCACCATCAGCTTTCAGTTTTACATATTACAGGTCCAGCTACATAGTGGGAGATGAAAGTTTTCTTTTCAAACCAATTCCAGATTCTCAGAGAAGGGATTCTGATTGGGCCACTGGTGTTGGATATACAAAGTTTGACCAAGCAACTGTGGATCAATGAGTATGGTTATGATGACTAAAAACATGGTGATTATGAATCCCTGTGTGAACTTGGTGTCCATCAGTGTAGATCAGAGGTTGGTGTCCATAAGAGATGGAGCAGGCATCAGGGAAGGGGACATGTGATCTGCAGAGACTACCCAATAGTGCCACGACCAGTTGAAAAAACATGTTTGTCATACATATAGTTGCCTTATAAGGAAAAGTTACCTCTCTCTGACTCCTCTGACTCTCCCACCATATGTTTTCTGAGAGGGCTGCCTTCTCTTCCCGACCACTGTTCATTAGATTATATTTGAGATCCTGACTCAAGGGCTGCAGTCCACCTAATCAGGAATGATGTTAACTACCTATGCCAAGCCAATTCTTCTGTTCAAGATTTTTTTTTACCCAAAAGAGATGATAGCAATAAAAATAAGCAGTAACAATA
Organism: Callorhinus ursinus; assembly: GCF_003265705.2. Classification (NCBI taxonomy): domain Eukaryota; kingdom Metazoa; phylum Chordata; class Mammalia; order Carnivora; family Otariidae; genus Callorhinus; species Callorhinus ursinus. Next base: position 550,749 of record NW_027397068.1, on the reverse strand, counting down.
ACTTTTTAAAAAACTCACAAGGCAACTTCATAAGAATAGAGTGGAGGAGCTCTGCAGTAATAACATTTCTTGTGAGCTGACAATGGGACATGGCTACCTCGAAAATGAATGCAAATCTAGAGTATATCATTTGATACAAACCCAGCAGAGTTTTCAGAAGATGAAACATGATGCCATTGTATGTGCCACATGTCAGAAGATATTGGAGCATGGTGCTAGGTTCTGAGCACAATGTTATAAAAGGGATCTTAATAAATGGAAACATGATTAGAATGATGTGATTTGAATAATAAAAAACTTCTAAAAATGTGCCATTTAAGGCAGCCTGGAATTAAACATTTGACAGGGGATGGAAAATATACTCATAAACTTAAAGGCTTATCAGATGGAAGAGAAATAAACATTTTGAGTAACTATGTAGGGCAGAACCAAGAACTATAGAGAGGGAAACAATTCTATGTTCAATATTCTATGATAACGCATAATAAGGGCTTTTTAACAAAGTAGTGGGCCACTTTAATGGTGATCGCTCTCTTTGTGGATGAGAAGCAAAATGACCATCTTTATTAATGTTGTGAAAGACTGATACATTTTAAAGTACCTTTTGATTGCAGTTAGGATCTAGCATTAAAGAGAAAGAGTGAGAGCTGCTGAGAGCCTAGAGAGAGCCACCAGTGGTGGTGTGGACTGCAATGCTACCAGAGGGAGGAAGGTTGTCTGTGGCCTCTATTCAGGACATGAAAGAAGAATCTTGTCCTCAGGCTGCACACTGGGAAAGTAGCTGGTATAACCTTAGAAAATCCTTTAATTTCCCAATTCCTCAAGTTCTTTATTTTAGACTAAGAAAAGTGGACTGGGTGCTATTTAAAATCCATTTTGCTTTTAAATCTTTAGATACAGTCTATTTATGTTGCAGCCTACTGCAAAACAATAAAAACTTGTCAGTATCCTCATGTTAGCTGGCTATGCATTCATTAATACATCTACAAATCCCTTATTATGGCTAGGCACTCAATCAGTACATTCTCCTTATATTTTGGAGCTCTGCTTGGGAAACTGAGCTGTAATAAAAATAAATGTAAAGCTATATCATATCTATGGAACTGTTTTCCACACTTCAATATAGTGTATTTGTAAGGGAATTTTGTAAGTATATATTTTAAATCTTTCATATAATAAATTTAAAAAAAACTAAAGTGTGGAGTATAGTCTGACATCAAAAGATTAGGGAATTTCATTTTAGAGGCATTTAAAATTGACCTGAAAACAGAGCTTTTCTAGAAATAAGCAGGAAAGATCCTGCTCTCACCCAGGATACTGCTTCTTATCAGCAACCTCCATCCATGTTAAGCCCATAATGTTTGTGTGTAGTAGAATCATGTTCACTGAGATTCATTCCTTTACTTCTGCTGGGGCTCAAGGAAGGCCATATGTCCCAGCACCTTTGCAGTGACAAACTTCACTTTTGGTTTGAGGCAGTGAAATCCTGAGTGACTTTGCAGTTCTTCCTTCCCTTAAGGGAAGACAAGCATGAAATTATCATTTTGCTTTTGTTTATTTAATAAACAATTAATAAATGACAATTTCTGTTAGGTTTCAGTCACTTTGAAAATGCATTATTTCAATTTTAGCTTATGAGCACATTTCCAGAAAATCATCACTATACACAAATTCCTATGTTTTCCATATGAATAGAATGTGCTCATATTATTTAATGTATCCTTTATAGCAAGAAAGTAACTGAGGAACAGGACTAAGCAATTAAAGTTGCCTTATAAAAGGGCAGTTTAGATTATATAAACTAACTGATAAGTTGAATGCCTGAACAGGTTTATATTAAGTCCTTACTCTTCTAAAGTCCATGGGGTTGTCTAACATCCCTATGGCTTTTGCATCTGAGCAAATATATTTGTTTACGTGATATGGATTTTCCCTTTCTTTACTTGCTGCTTCAACCAATGTTTTTCTCTCACATTGCCACCATTTTCACTTGTGATAATCATCATGCATACCTCCTAATTTGGAAAAAGAAAGTGAGAGTAAATATCATATATCATTTCTGGATTTTCAGAGCTACAGAAGATTTACTTCCCCATCTTTTTTATTGCTTTGACAATTTTGGAACCATATGAAAGGTGGAGCCTCCATCAGTGTGGATTCCTGTAAGACTAAGAATAGCACAGCTTGCCTACAATGTATTAGACATGTTACATGAGCAAAAAATACACATTAATAGATATAAACCACTAAGATTTTGGAGTCATTGGTTACCACAGCATAACCTAGACCATCCTAAACAATTTTTCCAGAGATATTCAGATACAGTAGACCATTCTTAGTTAAATCTACCTAATTTAACTCTTCCATTGTTTTTTTTTTCCTTCCCAAGAAGATTGTAGCCTCTGAGAAAGTAGGGATTTTATTGTTTCCTTCTTAGTACTTCAGGAGTGCTCAGTGAAAAGCTTAACACTTTGTACATGACCTTTTGTATTTTGATTATTAAACTGAATGGTATTTACAGCTGAGTGGCTATAGTTCTGGGTATACTAAGTGATTCTAAAGATAAATGACAAACTTGATAATGAAAAGTAAGAAGCATTAAAAGAGAAAATACTTGTTAATAGAAGAAAGGAATCATCAGTTGAAAGAATTCTTTGTTTTCATTGTGCGAGTCTAGAATTAGCATGCTGGGAGAGTAGAGTCTATATGTAACTCCAGGGAGTTAGTCAATCCCAGTAGAAGAGTTTCAGATATTCATGAAAACAGGAATGACTAAACTAGTGCACATGAAACAGTGACAAGGATTTTGAAATGGATACCTTTAGGCAGAGTTAAGAAGAGATTCTACACACACACACATACACACACACACACACACAATCATCATACAAATAACTAGAAAATGCCATATCTAAATTACATCACAGGAATAGTTGTTTTGAAAAGTTCACCTATTGATAGCTCTGAGGAAAGTATAATTACTTTAAATTGTTTGATAAAAGTCTCGATGACAACCTAAATGTTTTGTCCAAGTTATGTTTTATATTAAAACATAGTTTCACATTTTTGCTCAGGATACCTTTGACATTGAAAACCTGAAATAAGGAAATATGGGTGGCTCAGTTAGTTAGGCATCTGCCTTCTGCTCAGGTCATGATCCTGGAGTCCCAGAATCGAGTCCCACATAGGACTCTCTGCTCAGCAGGGAGTCTGCTTCCCCCTGACCCTCAGTCCTTTTGTGCTTTCTCTCTCTCACTCCCTCTCTCAAATAAATAAATAAAATCTTAAAAAAAAAGAAAACCAGAAATAATACATATACCTATTGCCACTCTATAGCTGGAATCTGCAAGCTCCAGAGGTCTATGGTAAGAACAGACCACGGAACTACGGAAATGTATTTGTTCTAATGCAGTCCATCCAGACTATATCAGAATCTTCCAAAATAAATAAAGTCATCTCTGAGGTGCTTCTATAGATCAGAAGTGGCAGGACACTTTCAGCTTAAGTTATGAAGATACTAAATGAAACAGTAAACTAATTCAGTTCAAAAACAAATATTTGGATACTGAGTATTCAAAAATGGACAACACATGGGTATTATCATTGAAGAGCTCAAAACTGGGTCAGGAATGGACAGACCACGGCATAATATATGCTCTACTGGGGATGGATGTTCAATACTATGAAAACAGAGATGTGGGAGAAAACGGGTATGGTTACAAGGTGGGATGAGGAGAAGAGATTGGAACAGACCAAACAACAGGCTGTCAGGTCATTGCCCAACAATTTAATGCACAACTCTTAGATTGCCATTGTACTCATAACTAAAATCAGTAATCTGAACATTGTGACATGAGAATAAAAAAATACTCTTGCCATAGTGCAGTTTTCTGTCAAGGATGATATGATGTTGGACATGTCTAACACCAAAATGGGATTATAAAATTTCAGGACTCTTTTAAGACTCTACATTTTAGAATAAAATATATCTTCTGGAGAAAATTATATCACAGTGCATATTTGGCTATAAGAAAAAACAAAACTAGAGGCTATTGGGGGAAAAAAGATGAGCTGGGAATTTGTTTTACTCAAGGAAACACAAAATGTCTTCATAGTCCATCGGGATTGAAGCGATAAGCTGTGCACCTGTCACAACCATTTAATTATGTATTTCAAATATTAGATATAAAAAATTAGTAAAATATGAGCAGAAGATGAGAACAGTAGGTTGCAGCCTATGAATTTGGAAATGAGAAAAATCAGTTTCTTTCCTTAAAAGATAAAAAGATGAGATAAAATAACAAACATTACCAAAAAAGAAAATGGTTTTGATCATTGGGTTTGCACTCTGGATGAAAGGTGAATGAACATATATATACAAGTGGAAGGATAGGACAGGGAGACAGTAACCAAGCAAGAATGGTCCAAGGAACAACCAAAGTATTAAGTGGCTTGTGCAGGTTTGATGTCATTGTAGAGAGTGAGGCATGAAAAGACTATGCTGTTAAGCATTCAAAACATGCAAGAATTCAAACGTACAAGTAGCCCTCTTTATTCTTGTTCCACATTCACCAAGAACGCTTTTAATTTGACCTCACAATAGCTGCCTATAAAAAGAGAGTCTCAATCAAGTCGGTATGAGGCAGTTAGAGTTCTTGACAGTTATATTTCTCTTTATAAAGTCATATGTCATCTTTTTAAAAATTCTTCAGGAATATTTCATATTTCATGCATGCTAACTTCAAGGCAGTTACAGTTCAGTGATAAACATAGAGGACAACTTGTAACTTATGCTTCTTAAAAAATAGTAACATTTCTTTCACATTTGGCCACAAAAAATGGCAAATTGACAGCCACCTAAAAGAAACTGCAACCCATTCTGATATCCTTTGTGTTAACTAGAAGGACAGGAAGAAAATGGTCTAGTAGTAAAGAGGCACTTTATCTAGGAAAGAGTAAACAGGACATAAAAGCTATTGATTCTTATTTTGATGTCTATCCCAGAAGTAGGTGTTTGAAAAGTAAACGTGAGAGTTCTGGAACTCCTCTCAGTCTCCCATTAGACCTGTATTTAAGGTTTATTTCAAGCTCTGATGTACAAATAATGTGATCTCACAGAGAACAGGAGTGGGGGTTGTGGCAAGAATTTCTCTACCGCTGAGCAGGTGGGAGCTAGGAGGTTTCTTCCTTCTCCCCAGCTCAGCCCTGCCCTGCGACAGCCCCCCTGCTGTGCATCTGATACAGAACCGGGGGCTGCACTCCCCTGGAGACCACTGTGATTTCCTTCTGAACTGAGGGCTCTGGAAGCAGTTTTCATCAGAGAAACAGCTCTAATGAAATAAGAAGTGTTCCAGGAAGCATACGGTGGAGTAGAAGGTTTAGAAAGGATGCTTCATTTCTGCTGCCTGGGTCTGTGGGCAGCTGCTGCTGTTCTCAGTGGACTCAGGCAGCGTAGCAATACCCAGAGTTCTGACTGTGGCCTGGAGTGGGAACCCTCCTCTGGAGCTTGCCTCACCTCTCCTCATTCTCTGATCTTACAGTGATTTACAACAATGCTCAATTTGCTTCATTTGGTTAGAGAAAAAAAAAATGTGAACAATATATAATGAACACAGTAAAAATATAATGATTTTAAATAATTTGAAAGCATTTAGTTTCAGAGAATTAAGTTCTAGAGAACTGTGCAGACATTAATCATGAACTGAGAATTGCCCTGCAGATTATAGCTTCAGAGCTGGAAGGGTCCTTCGCTCAAACCTCTCATTTTGCAGATGAGGAAATGGATCTCCAGTAGCTGAGGCTTGAAAGTGTAGATGTGGGAAAAGAAAGTTAATTCATTATTGGGTATATTAAATTTCAGTGGCTAGTAAGATAGCCTAGTGGGAAATATTAACTGGGCATTAGGCAATGTGATAGTGTCAGTTTTCCTTCTCATTCTGTATGGTGTTTATTTTTAAATAAATTTTTCCTAAGATATTATGGCTCTGATAAGTATCACACATTTGTGCCTCCAAGGAAGGTCATATTTCTTTGTTATGTATTGGGAACAAGGAGGTTAAAGCAATGCCACTTCTAAATTTCCCAGGGAGAACTTTCTTCTCAGGATTGTATATACGCAAACCTACCTTCTCTACAGACAACCCTTTACCCTTATAAGAGGTTACTCTCTAGAACTTCTGGACATTGCTTTGTTTGTAGAGGCTACCTCCTCCATGGCGGTGTCAGTAGGCTGTGAGTACAGAGCAAGCTGGAAGTCTCCAGTTCCAATGAACAAATCTGAATGGGCACATCAGCATCGGGAGCTGATGTGACTCAAGGGAATTACAGTATGGGGGGAGGATTATAACCACATATTTATGACTTTTCCCTTGGCTCAAGGGAAAAGCTTCCTAAAATAAAATGTTCTTGAAGCATCTTTTTAGGGAATGTCCTGGTCTCAAGTGCTACTTGGTTGTGTTGTTAAACCCAAAGGTTTCTAACTCCAATTGAAGATTAGAATTATTTGGGGAGGTTTTGTTTTGTATTGTTTTTGTTTTTGTTTTTGTTTTTGTTTCAATACAAATGCCTGAATTGCACCCAGACCAATGAAATCCATGTCTTTGAGGAGGCCTTTGAGGTCACCAAGCAACTGTAGATTTTTAAAAACCTCCCAGGTGATAAGGTACAGACAGGTTGAAAAACAGTGTTAGTAGTCTGTAGGAATCTCCACGCACTTTTTTTTCTTTTATTATGTTATGTTAATCACCATACATTACATCATTAGTTTTTGAGGTAGTGTTCCATGATTCTTTGTTTGAAAGAAAGCCTTTCTGAAAACAAACCCCCACTCACTGTGACTGCTTTGACCTCAGGCTTCAAATTTCCCAAGTGACAAATAATGACTTGGGAATGAGACAAAGCTGGATGGTAGTTTAGCAGAAAAATAGATGGTAGTTGTCTTTGGCAATCCAATTCCTGAAATGCTGCTCGGGATCCCACAATATAGTTCATCTTATACATGGGGACAAAAAGCAAATATCCTCTGAGATTTCTCCACTAACCACAGGCACCAATCAGCATGGATTGCAAAAATATTTCTATATTTTTCAGATTTTCCAACGGATGAACATTGTATAAATCAAATGGGTAAATATTACAGGCACATGCACACACGTGCACACACGCACACACATGTGCATACATGTGCGCGCGTGCACACACACACACACACACACACACACACACCCCTTCTCAGAACAACATTAAATCTCAGAGACCATAGCATCTGCCTAGAACGTCTTGAGGACCAAGCAAGTAATATACATTTCAGAATCAAATCTGTGTAAAACAGTAAGAAGTGGTGAAGCCCATAGTGATCAGAGAGAATGTGTCATGATCATTAAAAAAAAAAAAAAAAATCACTGGCCTGGTCAAACAAACAGGAACCTTGGGCAATTTTTATGACCTTTAGGTCTAGACCTAATTTCCTGATTCATACTTACAAAACCACTTTCCTTTTGTCCCACAATGAAATTTTTCTATCACATTATTAGGCATAGAAGTGTTAGTTCCTTCACTTTTTAAATCCACATCTCCTTTTATTTGTCAACTCTGCTTCTTTAGTCCTGTAGGGAATAATATGCAGGCCCATTGCTGAGCCAGATATTTCCTAATGGCTACTACATAAAGACCTATCCAAAAATTGCAATTGCCTTTCTTAAGAATTCCATTAATTGCCTGGCGAGGGGCCATTTTTATTTCTAGTCTCTGTCTCAGTGGAGGTCTGGTTAGGGTGGGAGGAAATTGTTTATTTTTTGACTCTTCTATGCCTACTGAAGGCAAATCACTCACTAATGCAGGATCAGTCAGCTACTATAAAAGCTCACACAATAAGTGTGGACACAAATTACTATTTATTAGCTGGTTTTATGGAATTTTATGTCTTTAAATATAATATGAGGTGTTGATAATTAGATACCAATGTATGATGACATCCTTTAAAGGTTTCTCTATGTGGTTCCCCAAGAAGACAAAGCAATTGCAGGAGAACAGTTTGTGATCTTCTCAAATACAATGTAAGACTGAATACAGGAGGTATGCTTTCATCTATTTTGGTGTAATTCATAGTGCTTATACCATGTTGGACACATCACAGGTACCTAGGATCACACTTAATTCTGCATTTTGTATTATGCAAAATAATTATAAGGTGTAGTCTCTCCCTGGGTGGATATAAGTATATAGAAGTGTATGGGGAGATGAACCATGAGAGACTATGGACTCTGAGAAACAAACTGAGGGTTCTAGAGGGGAGGGGCACAGGGGGGTGGTTTAGCCCAGTGACGGCTATTAGGGAGGGCATGCACCGCATGGAGCACTGGGTGTTATACGCAAACAATGAATCATGGATCACTACATCAAAAACTAATGATGTAATGTATGGTGACTAACATAACATAATAATAAAAATAAAATAAAATAAATTTCAAAAAAATAAAAAAATTTAAAAAAAGTATATGGCTGGTTTCTTCTGCATTCAAGACATGATCCCTTCAGAACGAATGGACACTGTTGTAGTAGTCTCACACGGCCTGCTGAAACCTAGGAAGTGTACCTCCACTCTAAGCACACTAATATTAGCGGTGGCTTTATCATATACACATTTTATTTCCAAGAAATTTTTTTTTTATTTTTTACCTACTATTGCTTGCAGGCTTATTTTATTTTTTTAATTTTAATTCCAGTATAGTTAACATACAGTGTTATATTCGTTTATGATGTAAAATATAGTGATTCAACAATTCTATACATTACTCAGTGTTCATCATTGTAAGTGTACTTTTAATTCCCTTCAATTATTTAACCCAACCCCTCATCCACCTCCCCTCTGGTAACCACCACTTTGTTCTCTGTAGTTAAGAGTCTATTTTCTGGTTTGTCCTTTTTTTCTTTGTTTGTTTTGTTTCTTAAATTCTACATACGAGTGGAATCATATGGTATTTGTCTTTCTCTGACGTATTTCACTTAGCAAAATATCCTTTACATACATCCATGTTGTTGCAAATGGCAAGATTTCATTCTTTTTTTAAAAAAGACTTTATTTATTTGAGAAAGAGAGAGAGAGCACAAGGGGGAGGGGCACAGAGAGAGAGACAAGCAGGCTCCCCACTGAGCAGGGAGCAGGACCTGAGGCTGCATCTCAGAACTCTGAGATCATGACCTGAGACAAAGGCAGATGCTTAACTGACTGAGTCACCCGGGGGCCCCGATTTCATTCTTTATTGTGCATGAGTATCCATTGTATACATATACTGCATCTTTATACATTCATCAATCGATGGACACTTGGGCTGCTTCCATAATTTGGCCATTATAAATAATGAGGCTATAAACACATAGAGGTGCACACATCTTTTCAAATTAGTGTTTTCATATTCTTTCATACCCACTAGTGGAATTACTGGGTCATATGGTATTTCCACTTTTAATTTTTTGAGAAACCTTCATACTGTTTTCCAGAGTGTCTGCACCAGTTTGCATTCCCACTAACATTAGGTGTAAGAGGGTTCTGTTTTCTCCACATCCTTGCCAACCCTTGTTTCTTGTGTTTTTTATTTTAGCTATTCTGACAGGTGTGAGGTGATATCTCATTGTGGTTTTGATTTCCATGTCCCTGCTGATGAGTAATGTTGAGCATCTTTTCATGTGTCTGTTGACCAACTGTATGTCCGTATGATTTTTTGGTTGATTTATTCTTTGTTTAGTAGCATGTTACTTAACTTCCATGAATTTGTATTCTTTTCAGATTTTTTCTCATGGTTAATTTCTAGTTTCACAGCATTGTGGTTGGAAAAGAAAACTTCCATGTTTTTGAATTTGTTGAGACTTGTTTTGTGGCCTAACATTGATCCGTTCTGGAGAATTTTACATGTGCCCTTGAAAATAATATGTATTCTACTGTTTTAGGGTGGAATTTTCCAAATGTATCTATTAGATCCATCTGGTTCAATGTGTCATTCAAAGCCACTGTTTCCTTGTTGATTTTCTTTTTAGATGATCTATCCATTGATGTAAGTGAGGTGTCCTACTATTATTGTATTACTATGAATTACTTCCTTTACGTGTGTTATTAGCAGCTTTATGTATTTGGACGCTTCCATGTTGGGTGCACTTAAAATTGTTACATCTTCTTGTTGGATTGTTCTCTTTATGATTATGTAGTGTCTTTCTTCCATCTTTGTTTTAATGTCTAGATTGCCCAATATTTTTTATTACTACTCCAGCTTTCTTTTCACTTCATTTGCACAATAAATACTTTTGCATCCCTTCACTTTCAATCTGCAAGTCTTTAGGTCTGAAATGAGTCTCTTATAGGCAGCATAAAGTTGGGTTTTGCTTTTTTATCCATTCTATCGTCACTTTATGTGTTTTGATTGGGAGTGCTTATATTCAAAGTAGTTAATGATAGCTGTGCACTTATTGCCATTTTGTTACTTGTTTTATGGTTGTTTTTATAGTTCTTCTCTTGCTCTCTTCTCTCATGGTTTGCTGGCTTTCTTTAGTGATCTACTTGGGTTCCTTTCACTTTATTTTTTTGCATATGTATTACTGGTTTTTGATTTGTGGTTACCATTAGGTTTATATATAACATCTTATGCATAGAGCAGTCTATATTAAGGGGATAGTCACTAAAGTCTGACCTATTCTTACTCTCCTCCCCACCATGTTTTAGGTATATGGTGTCATACTTTACATCCTATTATTTTATGAACCCTTTGAATGACCCTTATAGATACAGAATAGATAGACTTTATTTTACTTCTTCTGTGCTTTCTATTTTTCTTACTCCTGCTTAAGGTCTTTCCTTTCCACTCAAGGAGTCCACTTTAATATTTCTTGTAGGACTGGTTTAGTGGTGATGAATTCCTTCAACTTTTATTTATCTGGGAAACTCTTTATGTCTTCTACTCTGCATGTAACCTTGCTGGATAGAGTATTCTTGATTATGAGTTTTGTTTTTGTTTTTTTGTTTGTTTTTTCCCAGCACTTTGAATGTATCATGCCACTCCTTTCTGGCCTGCAAAGTTTCTGCTAAAAAATCAGCTGATAGCTGTGTGGCATTTCTTTGTTATGTAATGATTTCCTTTTATCTTGCTGCTTTTAAAATTCTCTTTATTATTACTTTTTGCCATTTTAATTATTATGTGTCTTGGTATGGACCTCCCTGGGTTGATTTTGTTGGGGGCTCTTTGTGCCTCCTGGATAGGATTTCTGTTTTCTTCCCCAGATTCAGATGAAGTGTTCAGCTCTTACATCTTCAAATATATTTTCTACCCCCTTTTTCTTTCTTTTTTTTTTTTTGGATCCCTATAATGCGAATGTTATTATGCTTGATGATGTCACTGAATTCCCTTAGTCTATTCTCATTTATTATTATTATTATTATTATTTTCTCTCCCGTTCAGCTTGATTTCTTTCCTTTACTCTGTCCTCCAAGTCACTGATCCTTTTTTCTCCTTCATCTAGTCTGCGATATATTCCCGCTAGTGCATTTTTCATTGCGGTTATTGAATTTGTCATCTCTGATTGGTCCTTTTTTATGCTTTTTATCCCTTTGTTGAGGGTCTCACTGAGGTCTTCCACTCTTTTCTCAAGTCCAGTGAATATCTTTATGACCATCACTTTAAAGTCTCTATTAGGCATGCTACTTATCTCCATCTCATTTAGCTCTCTTGCTGTGATTTTTGTCCTGTTCTTTCATTTGAAACGTATTCCTCTATGTCCTCATTTTGTCTAACTTTCTGTGTCTGTTTCTATTTGTTAGGAAAGTCAGCCCGGTCTGACTGGCTGAAAAAGGCGGTCAGCATGAGCACACAGGGGCAGGGTGTGCTGTTAGCAAGCTAGGTAGCAAGTATTGGCACTGTGTTGATTTCTGCGGGTGTTTGTGTGTATAGGCTGGGGTGTGGGGTAGGGAAATGGCACCTGCCAGCTCTTTTGTACCTGGACAAGTCTCCCAATGGAAAATATCCTTGTAAATTTCTTCTCTACTACTCCAGCACATGCTCTGAGGTTACTAAACAAATCTCTCTCCCACATACCTCAAGTGTTTTTTAAACGGTTTCTTCTGTATCTCAGTGGGACCCTTTGTGGTGCTGTCTCTTTAAGGGTGCATATTCAGTTTCCTTTTACCTTCCCAGCTTTCCCAGGTGGTGCTGGTGTTTTTAATATTTTTAATATTCCAGGTGTTAGGCTCTACTGACTGTAAGAATCCATGAAATTATGCCCCTCTGGTTTTCAAACCCAAATGTTATTGGGTGTTGTCTTCCCCATACCTGGGATACTTGCTGTGGAGGCTGTTTTCTGTCCCCTCTCTGTGCCTGTGGCATCCCTCCCTCCCACAGACATTCCCACAGGTCTGTTTAGGTCCTGACCTGTTTCTGCCTTTTTACCCTCTTCCATGTGGGCCTCTTTGCATTTAGCTGTGCAGAATTTGTTCTGCCAGTCTTCGGGTTGTTTTCTGGGTTACTTACACTGATGTGATTGTAATCATGGGATGAGGTGAGGTTAGGGTTCTCCTACTCCACTTTCTTCCCCAGAAGTCTTGAGAAATGTTTTGAGACAATTTTTTATATGTTGCTTTAGAAATTGTTAGTCTCCAAGTTCCCCCTTTAGTGTATCATGGCCTGTGATTTCTCAAGAATTACTGTGAGTAGACAGGGATACATGTAAATAAGAAAAGTTACTACTTCAAATCCATTTATTCATTAATTTCAAAATTTTATTGATATCCTACTCTGTGCCACATATGGAAGCTGTTTACATCAGGCAATAAAACAAACAGAAATCTGCAATCATTGAGTTTTTATTCTAGTAAATAGAATTCTTTTCAAGTGTAATTAAATTTTGATGAATACTAACCAATTATGGCAGTTGACAAAATGTTAACTAATCATTTTGCAGATGTTTAAACATTTATTCATTTCAGTTTTGCCATTTTCTTTTAGCATTTTAAAGCATATATAGATACATGTATATATGCACATGCATATGCTATATATTTATGTATAAAATTATAAACTTATGTAAATATATATTACATATAATTATATTTTATATATAAACTTTATACTAATATTTCTATATATTTATTTAATTGGGGTATAATTTTTTTCTCTTTATCTTTCTTGGACCCATGAAAATTTCAGAGGTTCTAGGCATTCTTCCTAGTTCATAAAAATGGTAACGTAGTTCTGATTTGATTCAATTAAGGAAAGGTTTAATTGAATTAGAGAAATGTTGGTTGGCTCAGTGCTCAAATTAGTTCATAAAATATAATGAAGAAAAAATTCTAAAATGGAGCAATGGCTGTTATAATAAGAAAAATATCCTTGTATATTACTTCTCTACTACTCAGAACACTTCTGACACTCTCCATCACCATGTTTTCCCCACACACCAAACAATTCTCTGTGACACCAGCAGGGTGTTCTGCAATTCAATTCGATTCTCACACAAACCAGAGTTAGTGCAGGCCCCATAGGTTAAGGACTAGTTCCATAAGGCTTTCCCCCACTTTAGACACCAGTTGCAAGTAGTAAGTTTCCTAGTTACCTACAACTTCTGTCTAAATTGGCTATAAATTGAAGTTTCTTGTGATCTCCCTGCTTGGATTCAATCATTTGCTAGAACAGCTCATGGAACTCAGGGAAGCACTTTATGCTTACCAGTTTATTATATAATAAAGAATATGATAAAGGATGCAGTTAAACAGCCAGATGAAGAAGTAAATAGGGCTAGATCCGGAAGGGTCTTGAACACAGGAACTTCTGTGGGCATACCACCTTACCAGTATGTGGATATGTTCACCAACCTGAAAGCTCTCCAAACTCTGCAGTATTGAAATGTTTTGAAAGCTCCCTCACATAATCATTAAGTTCATCTCCAGCCCCCCTCCTCTTCCTGGAAGATAGGGGGTGAGGCTGAAAGTTCCAAGTTTCTTAACATGGCTTGGTCTTTCTAGTGACCAGCCCCCATCCAGGAGCCCACCAAGAGCCACCTTGTTTGAACAAAAGACATTCCTATCACCCAGGAAATTCCAAGGGATTTAGGAGGTTGGTGTCAGATGGTCCTATCACTCAGGAAATTACAAATGTCTTAGAAGCTCTGTGTCAGAAACCAGGGTCAAAGATTAAATGTTAGAAAAAAAGATTATCCTAGCACCCTAATTACAAAGGTTTTAGGAGCTTTGTACCTGGAACTGGGCGAGGGGACAGAAATCAATATATATATTTTTTTATTACTTCACCTTGTGATGTTATAAATCTTCAGTACCAAAATGGTACAGAATACAGCAAGATAAGTCACATGATTATTTCCATTAAAGACCAAATCTTTTAAACTTTAAAGATATTTTGATGTCAAAGAACTTGTGACATCAGCATATAAGAGAGTTATCTTTCATTATTTTTAAAAAGAGGGAAAACCCACCTTAGGACTTAATTTCTTTCTCCACTTACTAAATTGAGATAAGGAATACAATAGCAGTTATATTTGCTATTGTAACAAAGCACATTTTCTTTGAATTTAAAAAATTGGTGAATAATTGTCCATGTGGAATTTTTTATTCTTCACTTTTGATTTTTTCCAAGACCTACCAAAAAATAACAATAATTTTTTGTCATGACACTTGTTTCCTGCAACAATTCTGGGGTTAGAACATGACAGCCATAGCTTCATTTCATGTTGCCTAAAGCCACAATAAATTCTATAGATATGTTCCAGGATTAAAAAACCTCTATAAAATGACTGACAGTGTGTCTGTAATCAACATTTTTATTATCAGATATAATTCTCCCACTTTGGAGAAATAATTGTAGTATCCTGTGTGTTTTTGTAGAGAATTTAGACAACTTCTCAGGAATCAAAACCCTCTTAATGTTTTCCACCTTTATGCTAACATGATGTATTTGAATACCTTTATTTTTTTAATGTAACTCTCAGAGTTATCAGGTGGTTCATTGGGCCCAAGAGATGTGTTGCATTTCTTTTTGCCTGAAGTTTGGAAGAATTGTATATATCTTCAGAAAGCCAGTGACCCTGGAGTAATAGTCCTCAAGAGTAAAGCCTTATGTTCAAGACTAATATCCATCATATATGCATTAGAAATCCTGGTATTTTATAAGAAGTGTTGTGCATGATCACATCAAAAGAAAGGGATAACTAGGAAAGACATTCTGGTTTATTTCTACCTTATTCTCATCAGACTAATATTAATAGTCAGCATAGAACATGGAAAACCTTTTATTTGTAAATAAATCTAATCTTTTCTTTTCCTGTCATAAAAATTATACATACATATAATAGAAAATACGAAAAATTAACACCAATAGCAATAAAAATCATCCATGGCCCTACACTTCAAAAATACCTGCTAAAAATATGTTTATGATCTTCTAATCTTTTCCTATAACAAACTATTTGGGTTTATTTTAGCACTGTGTTTGAGACATAGTTAACAACACCATATTAAGTATCTGTTACGATGAACAACATTACCACGAATTTGGCAGCTTAAAACAACACATTTATAATCTCACAGTTTCTTTGTAAGATTTTGCATTCTGAATTTAGTAAATTATTATTTTATCTTTAAAATTTTCTACATGACTGGCCCTTGAATATTATCTTTTGGATTTTGCCTTATACCTGGGAAGGAGAATAAGGCAGAGCAAAAGATAAGACAATAAAGTTGGTCTCATTAAAAAGGAGTAAAAAGAATAACAAAGACAGTAAAACTGAAGTTTACAACTCCTAGAGATCTTATCTCTGTTCTTTTCAGCATCCAGCTACATCACTCCTCCACATTCCATCAAAATATAAACAAAAACAAACAAACAACTAATATTTCTGTGGTTGTAGTAAACAGACTCTAAAACATCTTCAAGTATCCCCACCTCTTTATACTTATGCCCTTGTGTATTCTGCTATGTTGAGTGTGGATGGGACCTGTAACTTGTTTCTAACCAATGGAAAATGGCAAAAGTTACAAAATGTCCCTGTTGTGATTACATTGTATAAGGTCCGAACAGCTACCTTGTTAAAAGACCCTTTCCATTGTTAGCTGTGAGGAACAAGTGGCCATGTTGGGGAGGTCCACATGGCAAGAAACTAAGAGCAGCTTCTGGTTGATAGCCAGAAAGAAACTGAAGCCTTCAAACCAACAATCCTCAAGGAACTGAATACCACCAACAACCACCTGAGCATGGAAGTGGGTTCTTCCACAGTCACACTTTCAGGTGAGAACTCAGTGCTTGCTGACACCATGACTGCAACCTTGTGGAGGACCTAGTTAAGCTGTGTCTCCTCCCTTTACCCAAAGAAACTGTGTGCTTATAAATGTGTTGTTTTAAACTGTTAAATTTGTAGTATTAATGTTACATAGTAATAAATATCTATCATGGTGTTAACTATGTTTAAGACACTGTGCTAAAGGAATAGAAGGAAATAAATATGGTCTGTAATTTAAGGATCTTCACACTTGCTTGGTATGCAAATAATTTAAAATTTCACACTTTGCTGGTATGCAAATAATAATTAAAAACAGTATAAGTTCTAAAATTTAGCTAGTGCAAATTTCTAGTGAAGAAAGAACAGAGAAAAGATGGATTGTTTTAGCTGAAATCGGGCATGCCTTCAAAGTGAAGGTAGATCTTGAAGAATAAGAAAGTCAAATGGACAAAGAAGAGTGAGAAGAAACTTTGGGGTGTATGTCAAATAAAAAAAAGATCAAAAGGGGGCACCTGGCTGGCTCAGATGGTTAAAAGTCTGCCTTCGGCTCAGGTCATGATCCCAAGGTCCTAGGATCAAGCCCCACATCGGGCTCCTGGCTCAGCAGGGAGGCTGTTTCTGCCTCTCCCCCTGCTCATGCTCTCTCTCTGTGTATTTCTCTGTCTCAAATGAATAAATAAAATCTTCAAAAAAATAATTTTTAGAAAAGATTGAAATGAAATTAATTTCTCCTATACACTGAAGAGAAATACCAATTGATAAGTAATTTGTCTTTGTGGAAGGACATTTGTGGCAACAGGGAACAGGGAATTGTACCTTGTGATGAAAAGTAACATTTCTGGGCACCTGGGTGGCTCAGTCGTTAAGCGTCTGCCTTCAGCTCAGGTCATGATCCCAGGGTCCTCGGATCGAGTCCCACATTGGGCTCCCTGCTCGGCGGGAAGCCTGCTTCTCCCTCTCCCACGCTCCCTGCTTGTGTTCCCTCTCTCGCTGTCTCTCTCTCTGTTAAAAAATAAATTAAAAAAATCTTTAAAAAAAAAAAAGGAAAGGTAACATTTCATAAAATCAGCATTATTTGCATTTTTCATCATTTTTTTCTTTTTTTTTTTAGCCTTCTGCCAGATCTCCCAACTACTAAACATTCATGTGTGTGAGTGCACACACACACACACACACACACAGGTTTTTCTCTTAACTCTACTTTTTAAATGTACATAAGAATACAAAGCATCAGTTTTCCAGAGGATTATTTTGATACCTGGGACATCTGGAGAATGTGATGATTGGGAGTTGTGGCAGGAGATAAGGGTAGTATAGAAACATCTCTTCCTTCCTTTCAAAGATTTTGAACTCAATTTATAGAAATTGGAGGTCTAAGCCTTGTTAATTAATTAGAAGGTATTTCCTAATCTTACCACTATGTTTCTAGATTTATATATTTCTGACACTGCAACAACTTTACAAAGGAAAATAGAAGGGTAAGCCCATATCAGATTGAGAATCAAAGACTAATTCTCTTAGCTTCTGTCTAAAGCTCATCAATTGAACCTCTCTAATATGCATGAAGGAGTGGAATTTATTCACATTTCTTTTTCTGTTTGAACTTTTGTTTCAGCACACAAGCCTTATCTAATAAAAATTCTCATTTAGAGAGGGGTTACTTTCCTGTAAGTGCTCTCTTCTGATACTATATCATATGCAACCTTGACTTCATAAAGCCAAGAATATAAATCAAGGCAAAAAATCCCTTTGTCTTATGTTTATTTCCTGAGAAAAGTAAAGAGTGATGGAATATTTAATCTGTGGGACTATCTCAGTCTTAAAGGTCAAAAAAAATTTGAATGTAAAAAATAGAGCAAATAAAAATTTTGTTTATGTTTTTCTTATTAAATGTTTTATTGATCTTTTAATCAATACACATAGTTCATTTATAATTTAACTCTAAGGAATTACATCTGTAATCAATTCATTCACCAAATTCATTGGGAGACTTGAATTATTGTTTATACATTTTACCATGATGGATAAATAAAGCAATTTAAAACCACAAATTTCTGTGGGAATTTAAAGGAAATTATTGAAGAAAAATTCTTAATCTGGTGTTGATGTACTTTCTTATTTGTCAGCCCCTCTTAAAATAAGTCAGAATTCTAGGTGTGGCTCTATCAGTTGGGAAAAAAAAACAATCTCTGCTTTCATCTAGATAATATTTCACTGCATTCCCTTTGTCTCATGCTGACCATGTAATCAATTGGCTTCCTGATTTAGAAAACAGTGACATATTTGTTCAGTTTTCATGAGGCTTTTTTCTGAAAGAGCTGCACACTCCAACAGTCATGACTCTCACCTTGCTCACTGCCTTAGCTGCAAGCTGATTGGACCAGTGTGGACCCCTGCTCCCAGCTGGTACAATTCTTATCATTTTTCTATCTGGAGTTTGGAATAGAGACTAAGAGATTTGCAGAAATCTGCTTAGATCAAGAAAAGGAATTAAATGTAAACTCAGGAAGCTGGTATTTCTAATATGTACATGAAGAGTCAGAGTGAACAAGCATGCAAGAAGGGAAGAACAAATCAGTCAATAGAGAGAGAAAAGATGAGAGATGGAGAACGATGACTATCTAGGTTTCTGATGACTTTCTAGTTACTAGTTCAGTCATGGCTGTGGTTACAAGGATCAGCTTCCTTCAGTTTCCATGAAACAGCTAAGGTTTCATCAAATACATTTAATAATTTTGCTTAGGTAACTTCAGTGGTGTTCTGTTACTTACAATCCAGTCATGAGTAAGACATTTCCTAGGTCTCTTTCACATGAAAATAATGTCCCTATATTGGACTAATAGGATAATTTTTGGAAACTAAATTGGAAAAATTCACTGTGTATTACTAACATTATAGATATGGTTAGATAGACAAAGATAGATATTTAAGCTTATCCTGTAGGCTATTGAGTTAATTTTAGCCTTCAACCAAATATATTATCTCTCTTCTGCATGTTTGTACCTCCACAAACATTGTAAGCCCTCTTTGTGTTTTACTAATTGTGTATAGAAATATTAAACAGCATATGTCCCAAGACAAAGGTCTGTACTACACTACTGGAAATATCCCTGAATTTTCAAAATACTGTTAATTAACAGTTGTCTGGCATGTTTGCTTAAATAGCTATACCTTCATCTTCTATCATCCATCAGGTTCATATCAATATATGTATATATGTCCATCTATACCCATATTTATATCTGTATCTATTGTGTCCTGTATCTATGTACATATACCTATGTCTATCCTGATACATATATGTCAGAAATTTCATAGACATTGATCAAATTATTGTTAAAACAGATGCATTAGGCCAATAGCATTTCTCAGATATAATGATTTTAAGAAAGCAGAGAAATATTGGTTTATCATAACTTGTGCTTAGATGAAGTTTGTCTTCACATTTTCCATTTCTGGATCTCTGTCCTTACTGACCTTCATTCTGCCACAAATGTCTTCAAGCTCTTAATGATTTTTCATAGATTTCCTACACACTCTGCAAAAGATGTTGTGCTCTGTTCTTTCTCCAGCAAGTTCAGTCCTGTTGAGAGAATGGCTGAGGGGTTGGTTAAATTTCCACTGTCAGCTATGGACATCATGGCTCCATGTACAGGGACATTCCATGGAGGAAACAGCACTTTGCTTGAGCGGTCTCTTGATTTCTGAAGACAATGTGGAGCTGTGGTCATGGCTAATGTATGTCAGCACAGTCTATGACAATTGCGTTCAGAAAGAGAGATCCATGGTTTTGAGCAGAGACCAGCTTTGTCCAATTTTATTAAACCATCCTGGATCTTTCTTAGCAATGCTTTTTAAATACAAACCTGTTTCCCCATTTTTGCAGCCTCCAAACTTCATGAGACTTTCATCATTCACCCTAAGCTTACTGCAGGGACTTCCTGGCACATCCTACTGCCTTTAATCACTCTCTTTATTGAGTGTATCAGGTAACACATTATATAATTGATTACCTCCAAATCTTATATCTTAATATCTATTACTACTTGGTATAATATCTATTACTACTTGGTATACTACCTTAGTTGTTATTGAAGTCTAAATTTTTACCTCAACTATCAATATTCTCTATCATCCAGCCCCCATTATCTTTATGATTGTATTTCTACTCCCTCTACAGCTATTCCAGAAATTTTACAATGGCAGCTCAGTTTTTCCCATAATATTTTACCAGGTTAGAAATTCTGTATCACACCTATCTGACAACCCTGTTTTCACTACTATTTGTCACAGCTATATATGGGTTTTAATATATTATCTCAATTAATCCTTAAAACCTTATGCAGCATGAACTACTGCTCACATTTTCAAGTGAGAACATAGATATTTTACCCAATGTCACACAGTTAATTTACAATGGGTTAAGATATGCAGAATATCTGTCTACTCCAGAAACTACATTCTTAATGATTAACCCCAAAGACTTGCCTTCATTTCTCTGTGATCTTTTTTCATAACATAAATTACACTAGTTTCTGTTTAAGCAATGTTTATCATATGATTATCAGCTGTTCTATGATTTAGAATGGCCATGATCACCCAAAATGGATTTGAGACACTACTGTGGGATCATACCTTCATTTTTGGTTGAGTTCCACAATATTTTATTGAACATATATTTTAGGTCAGCAGGGAGACTTAGTAATGAGGAAAATAGTTTGCCTTCTAGAAGCTTAGTGTAAGAGAGACTATATATACTTGAAGAGAAACATTTAAACATTTGCTTTCGATTTTTGGAATTTGGGATAAAATATGGGACCAGTTAACAATGGAGAAATGAGCTGCATTAGGGAGTGTCTTAAAAGAGATCTCTTACCCTCTCTCCTCTCCTGGCTCTAAGTAGTGCAGTAAGAGGAACACTTAGTATATTTTAATGCCTCAGAAATATTCTGAGAGTAAGCTAAATACTGTATAGAAAGATCCTACTTGAGAAAAAAGGCAGTTCACTGTGTTTATAAAGAGGGGAGAAACCTAGAACTCGGTTTTAGGGATTGTTTTCCACCAGCTTTTTCATGATTAGTATGCAACAATAGATATAATTTTGTATCCTACTACTGGGCTATGGTAACTAGCAAATAAGCATAACTCATGTGACAAGTGGTAATGATTCATACTTGTGACTGACACATATCTTTGCTAACCTGAGATTTGGACCGGGGCAACAGTCACTTTGTCTATAAACATGTGCACAGTACAATTTTATAATAGGCTGCATGTTTTAAAATAGAAGGGAAATATTCTGTCCATATTTTAAACGTTAAAATTCAAAAGGCTTCATAATGCCTGTTAGCAATAGCATTTACTATGTAACACCCACTCTGTCCTTGGTGTAATATTGAATGTGATATGTCAAAAGAACAGTCTGCTTTTGTCCTTAGGGGATTTTCACTTCAATAAGGCAAAACCATCACACAAATCCTTTCCCCTTTTACACAATGTATTGGATGAAACTGACAAACATATTTGCACTTTCCATACTTCAACTTATTTGCTTTTTGGCATAAGATAATTTCCAGTTATACCCATCTCACATGAGTTTGGCACCTGAGTGTAGAGAGATTGGATTGGTTTCACAAATAGGAGAGAAACAATTATGAACAGAAATGAAGAGTGAGTCCATCTAGAAAGCTCGTGAAGGAGAGTAGGATTGAGGAAAAGCAGCCATAGGCAAAATTTTAATTAGTGAAGCATATCCAGTAGCATAAGAGAAGCATGGAATATCTGAATATCCTGAATATGAGGTGAGTTGATGAAGACTCTAGAATCTGAGAATAATTAATTTACATTTACCAGGGAGTTTGAGAGTTTTGTAAAGAGACATTTCCTGTCCAAAGGAAGACATATGGAAAAAGTATTTTGAAAGTATCATGAGAGCTTTCTTACTGTTTTGAAGGGTTGAACTCTAACTTGTTTCACTGGATGGGACTTGAGAAAAAAAAGGAAAAAGCAGGAAATTCAAAGAAAAATAAAATGGTCTAGCACAACTGAATAAAGGAAAAGAGGAGGTGGCAACTTCTATAAATACAAAGAAGAAACAAGGCAGATGAGTAAGAATAGAGGATAGAGTGTGGGTGATAGAAAGACAATATTCATTTCATCTCAGTGGTGTACATTCCTCCCAAGGCTTCTGGGGAACAACGGAGAAGGGCCGTGGGAGGGTGTTCATTGTCAAACCTGGTGAGGAGAGCAGAGGAGACAGCATCTGGAGAAGGAGTGTGGCTCAGGAGCCAAGGCCCGGCCACCAAAATTCCACATCACAAGTTAGGTGAAGATACTAGCTCCATCCTCTAGCAAAGAGTATTTTGCCTCCAGGTAAATAAATAAATACATAAATACATAAATACATAAATAATAATAAAAGCAAAAGAAATCAGTCAAGAAAAAAGACCCCCAAAAAAGGAGGGAGGAACTAGTAGGAAGAAAATACAAATTTCTCATCTCTCTCCTGTGTTCTAGGGATGTGCTCTATATAATCCACAGGCCACTTCTATGGGGTGCATTCATTACACACATTTAGATGAGGAAATAAGCAAATAAAACACAACTTTCCTTCATCCAGATGAGTGTCTTGATGCCTTTGACTTTTCATGCCTAGTTTCTTCTGCTTGCAAATACCTTTGCCTTGTTGGTGGTACCTCATTCATAAAGTTCTGCTCAGGCCTAATTTTCTCTCTGAAACCTCTTACAAATGTGTATCTAAAAATATTGCTTTCAATTAATAAAAGTCTAATTTCAGAAAAAAAAATTCTCGGAGTATGCAACCTTAGAATCATTGGTCCAGAAGGCCTTAATGTTCTCCTCAGCTTGATTAAATTTAAGACAAGCTTCTTCCAGATTCCAGGCCCCTGACCTCCCTTTTCTTAGAGCAGTTAATTTAGAAAACTTGTAATTGCAAATTCTTTCTTGACCCCTTTAAAAGGCAGATAAGTCTTCTCCCAGCCGCTAGCCAGTTTTACAATCCAGGAGTGTATTTCTCAATGACTTGAGAGCCACTCTTTTGAAATGTAGTCAAGATAGCACTTCTACCAGATGCTGAAGAGAAATGAAGTAACTGTCCAACACAAAATAGAGGGTAATATGCAGAAGGGCTAGGATTCTAATCCTGTTTTTTTTTTTCCACTCCAGAAATGGACTTTTTCTATTATTAATTCATTATTTGAATAACATTTTCCAAGGTACTTTTTAATTGAGGTATATTTGGCATATAACATATTTGTTTCAGGCATGTAACATAATGATCCAATATGTTGTATATACATTATGAAATGATCACCACAGTAAGTCTAGTGAACATCTGTCACCATACATAGTTACAATTTTTTCTTGTGATGAGGACTTTTAAAATTTATTCTCTTAGCAACTTTCATACATGCAATATAGTAGTCATTGGAGTCACCATTCTTCACATTACATCCCCATGACCTTTTTATTTTACAACTGGAGGTTTATACCTTTTGACCCTCTTCACCCGTTTTGGCTACCTCTCCTCACCCCACCTCAGGTAACTACTGATCTGTTCTCTGTTATCGGAGTTTGGGTTTTGTTTTGATTAAATTCCAATATAAGTGAGATCATATAGTATTTGTATTTCTCTGAAATAAATGGTAATATTTTATCTTTTTATGGCTGAAAAATATTTTATTGTATATATGTACCACACTTTCTTTATATATTCATCTGTTGTGGACACTTAGGTTGTTTTCATGTCTTGATTATTGCAATGAACATGGGGTTTATACATCTTTTTGAATTAGTGTTTTCATTTTCTTCAGATAAATTCCTAGAAATGGATTTGCTGGATCATATGGTAGTTCCATTTTTAATTTTTTTTAAAGATTTTATTTATTTATTTGGCAGAGAGAGAGAGAGCACAGGCAGGAGGGAGAGGCAGGCAGAGGGAGAGGTAGGCTCCCCACTGAGCAGGGACCCTGATGTGGAGCTTGATCCCAGGACCCCGAGATCATGACCTGAGTCGAAGGCAGATGCTTAATTGACTGAGCCACCCAGGTGCCCCTCTACTTTTTTTTTTTAGGAACTTCCATATTCTCCATAGTGGCGGCACCAATTTCCATTCTCAACACTAGCACAGTGTTCCCTTTGTCCACATTCTCACCAACACTTGTTTTTTCTTGTCTTTTTGATAATAATCATGTTAACAGGTGTGAGGTGATTTCTCATTGTGTTTTTGTTTTTTAAGATTAATCTATTTATTTATTTGAGAGAGAGAGAAGGAGGGAGGCAGAAGGAGAGGGAGAGAGAGAATCCTCAAGTAGGTTCCCTGCTGAGTGCGGAGCCCGATGTGGGGCTCGGTTCCAGGACCCCAAGATCATGACCTGAGCTGAAATCAAGAATTGGACACTTAACTGACTAAGCTACCCAGGTGTCACTCTCATTGTGTTTTTGATTTGCATTTCCCTGATGATTAGTGATGTTGAGCATCTTTTTGTGTAACTGTTGGCCATCTGTATGTCTTCTTTGGAAAAATGTGTATTTAGATCCTCTGCCCATTTTTTAACTAGATTTTTGTTTGTTTGGCTATTGAGTTGTGTGAGTTCTTTATATTTTTGGCGTATCAACTCCCTATCAGATATATGACTTACAAATATTTTCTCCCATTTAGTAAGTTGCCTTTTCACTTTGTTAATGATTTCCTTTGCTGTGCAGTTTTATTTTTTTATTTTTTTTTTAGTTTGATGTGGTCCCACTTGTTTATTTTGGGTTTTTTTTTTTTGGTGTCAAATCCAAAAAAAATATCACCAAGACCCGTGTCAAGGAGCTTACCACCTATGCTTTCTTCTGGAGAAGGAATTGTTTTGTTTTGTTTTGTTTTGTTATGGTTTCAGCTTTCACATTCAAGTCTTTAATCCAGTTTGAGTTTATTTTTGTGTATGATGAAAGAGAGTGGTCCAGTTTCATTCTTTCACATGTGGCTGCCCTGTTTTCCCAATACCGTTTGTTGAAGAGACTGTCCTTTCCCCTTGTATATTCCTAGTTCCTTTGTTGTAATTAACTGACTGTATATGCATGGGTTTATTTCTGGGCTATTTTGTTCCATCAATTTACACCAATACCATACTGTTTTGACTACTGTAGCTTTGTAATATAGTTTGAAATCAGAATGTGATGCCTCCAGCTCTGTTTCTTTCTCAAGATTGCTTTGGCTATTCAGGGTCTTTTGTGGTTACATATGAATTTTAGGATTGTTTGTTCTATTTCTGTGAAAAATGCCACAGGAATTTTGTTAGGAATTGCACTGAGTCTGTAGATTTCTTTAGACAGATAGATAGATAGATAGATAAACACATATATAATATATATTTATCTGTAGATTGCTTTGGGTGTTTATACATATGAAATACATATATCTAATAAGTATATATAAAATATATATAAAATAAATATTACTTTCCTAATTCTTGTGAGATAGATTTTATTATTCTTATTTTATAAAGAAACACACTAAGGCCAAACTGATAAATAATTTGCCAATGTTTACATACTGATGGTTGAAACAAAAAGTTATAAACCCCATATTCTTTAATTTGTGTCTTGGTGATAACATGAAATGGAATTACAGAATTTATAGGCCTTAGATATTAATGAAAAGTGGAGGAAATAATGAGAGTATGTAGATTTAAGAGTTTATAAGCACCTAGCTAGCCATTTCATCTTGCTAGAAAGAAGAGGTTAGCAAACATTTACATACCTTTTATGATAAAATTTAAATTAAATATGTACTTACTGTTTATTATCATAAAGTTAGCTTTTTAAACTTCTTTGAAAAATAAAGAGCTATTCTTTACTGTAAAAGTAATCGTTTTACTAGTTTCAAGGCTTACTGACTTGAAATCTTAAACTGGAATATGCTTGTTATAGAAAACCACATTTGTGTGAATGTTTGCTGAAGGAAACTTTTCACTTAAAGTCGTAAACTATCTCTGTCAAAGGAGGTTAATTTTACCTACCAACCTGATAATTAGCTCACTGTGACCTACCTGAAATTGTTCTAATTAACTACATTGCTATAAAAGAACAGTGCAAAAATTTTAACATTAGAAATATTAGCTAAAGGCAATTCCTTCTTTACAAAAATGTATTTTACAAGTAAAAAGAAAATGATTAACTGTTCCAATAAGAAACACGGTACATTCAAATGAGGATAGTTAAAGAAAGGAACAATTTATAAAAGAAGCTGACAGCATTCAGGAAAATCAACAAAGGATGGTAAGGTACCCTGGAATTGGCAGAGAGCTACTCCTACCATACCTCTGAGTGGTAAGAAAAGGGAGAAGTTACAAGCACTCAGAGACAGAAGCTGCAGCTGTGGGTGGGGTTGTTGGACAGGAGTTGTGAGCTTTGGTAGGCAAGTGCATCAATAACCAGCTGCAGGCTTATCATGAAAAATAATGGGAAAATAAATACCCTTCACTCTGTCAACTCTCTGATCTTCTGTTGGTGGCTCTCATAAACCCAAGCCAACCAGAAACCAGAGGCCAAAATAACCTATTGGTCTCTCAGAAAAGGTCTGCATTTCAGAGCACAGAATGCAGTGCCAAGGGCGGAGAATGGATATGGAAGAACAGAACAAAGTCTGTTGATTTTGTCCTTTAGCATTTATCCTCATCATTCGTCCAGATGAAAAAATGTGTGTCCCTAACTCAGGGGGTATGTATGGTCTTATCAGTTACCAGATCATAACAGAGTCAAGTCAATTCAATTAAAATCATGCCTGAAACTCAAGGCAGTGACCAAAAATGGGGGAGGGGAGACTAGTTAACGTAACCTATAACTGCAATAGGCTCCACTCTTGTAGGTATGCAAAAGGCCTTCTTTAACAAGCAAAACTCCATTCTTCCAAACCATTTTATATTCTCCTTATGCACTGCTTCCTACTACCAAAATTGGACAAGTTGTGACCCAATATTCTATTCTGTGATCTGAGTCTTTGCAGCTCCTTATTTTATGGGTCACTGCAGTTCTCTATTGACAAAGACTATAGTAGAAGAGAATATTCTAGACATAGTGCCCTTGTACCCATCATATAAATTCAAACCCAATTTCCTTTTAGTGATTCAAATAAATTTCCATGGCCATTGACTTCCTTCTCTGCCTATTGGTTCAGTGGCACAAAGGGCCACAAATTGTCAATAGCCAATGTCAACTCCCAAATTAACAAAACAATAGCTTTGGTCCCTGGTGGAAACAATTCTTTCCTTGTACAGTAGGCCCTCCAAACCAACTGAGCCCCAAATTAAATGGAATGGTAAGCTAAAAAAAAAAAATCCCTTAAGTGGAATCCACTGCCATCTATTTTGGGGGACAGCACCATATACTGACTGTTAATTTAAAGAATATATCACATTTTATAGAATAGCACCCCTACGTACAGGGTGTAGTCTCCCAGCTGGATTTTTAAGTGAACACTCACTAGATCATTCCACCACTCTCTCTGACACACATGTAAGTTTTTATCTCATGGGCGTGAACCTTTTATATACTTTCTTTGCCATCAAATGAGTTCTCTGGTCAGAGGCAAAGTTGTATTGTTATAAAATTTTCCATTGAAATAAAAGAGGAATTTTGTAAATTGCTGACTGGCGGTACTAGCAGGAGTGTTGTGAACAGTGAAGACAAATCAGTATGTACTTCTGTAACTCTTTCAGCTTATAAGCTATCTCCTTCTGGACCAAACCTTGTGCTTTTTGATCTGGGCTGCGTTGAACCTTCTCTAACTCTCACTATAGGCCTAGAAGCAACAAGGCCCTGAGAGGACACACCATCACTTTCTGAAACAATTATAAAATCAGTGAAAGACTTTTTTTCTTGTTCTGGTGGAAGACTGGTTCTTTCATGTAGGGAAAGCAGAAACAAGCTGCTTCCACAGTTAAGAAGAATCTGGGAGTTCAACATTCTTAAATTTTTCTGGTTGTATTCTTATGCCCTTCTCATACATATTAGGCTCCTATTTCTTCTCCTCTAATTACTTTATTTTACCATAAAAGACTTGGCATTCTTCACAGCATTGGTGCTAAAATTATAACCTTACAGTCAGACCCTGAGCTTGGTCCTCAACCATATCTATCCTTGCGCTATAGGACATAAAGGAGTCCTTCAAAGATAGCATAGAGATTTTTGTTTCCCCAGCCATATTTTGAATTGGGTGTTAAGGTTATCAGTGTGTCATTTTCCTTCTGTATGCTTTCTAGGGCTATCAGAAGCAGCCATCCATTGTCACAGAAAGTTTTTAGTAACTGCTGTCACCGCAGTGACTAAACACCACAGACAATTACTCTGCAATGCCTTGACTTCCACTTGTGCATCATACTATACAGTTACCTCGGATAATCTGAACGATCTTTATGAGACTTTATGATCCAGATTAACACTTTCTTATTCCCCACAGGACAAGGAAATTATTCATGTGCTTCTCAAATACATGAGCCATCAAAACTGGGTTTCCAGACTTTAGCAAAGGAATGCAGCCACTTGTAATACAAGACCTGGAAAGGAAGGGTCTTAGTTTTTATTTGAAGTTGCTCTTTCCTTGCCTTTCAAATTCACACTTGTGATTTTCATTGGTCAGAGTCAAACTGAAGCTCTGTGACAAGAAGGCTGTTGAGGTAGTCCATGTACCCAGAATATTCAGCAGGGTGGGGGAGGGTAAAGTGGATGTGAGACTAAGCAAATGAAAATTGAGCATATTTGTAGGGTATTTTAAAACAGAAGGCAGAATCTTATCAGAAATTATGTTTCTGGGAATTAAACCTAGGTTGTTTGATTATGACAACATTCTTCCCATTGTCCATACCATATAAACTCACTTTGATCTTTGTTTCCTAGCTCACTGTCACATCTTGCTGCAGACCTTTACAGTGAAATAAGTAACAAGTAATCAGGACGAGATGCGCTGATAGTTATCAATACCATAGATTTCTCTAGTTCTCAGCATGCACCATCAAATCCATCTTGCATTTCTTTGCGTGCCATATTTAACTTACGAATATAAATGGAGATAAAAATAAAAGTCAGTGTGAGTAGCAGCTAAAATAGGAGATGGCAAAGGAAAGTAGTTAGGTTTCTATTCTCATTAGTGCTTTTTTGATCCTTTGAGATTTGGGAATTATTATCCATTTGCAGCTACTAAAATCGTTGAATAATAACTTGTTAAATAAGTAACAAGTTTTCTCTTTCTAACTCCATTGTTTTCATCTCCCTGAGAAGTCTGGATTAGCATCCAAGCCACAGGTGGGACTTGGAGACCTTGGTGGAGAACACTCTGGACAGAATTACATTTTTACACATGTTAACGGACTATGCCTATCTGATGTGCACCTTTGTCATGGAGATTTGAGGAATGACAACCAACTACTTGTCCAGTTATCCTTCTCTGTTTTCCTGATTTCTTCCTTTGTTCTCATTAGACAGATGTTTTCATATACTCAACAACTGAACTTTGACGTACTTCTCTGAAGTTCTGCTTTAGGAGAATATACAAAATATATTACTATTCTAATACAGTTCTTGGCTATGAAAAAAATCTAGATTCCTAGCTACCTTGTTAATAACAGCAACAAAACTACATAAGTTCTTTGTAAATATGATGTTCAGCAAAGTGATTTGGGAGTTCTTTGTGAACTTAAAATGTTAAATTATTAAAAGCTTTCTTAAGGACTTTACTCTTAAATCTACTAATATAAAGATGGGTTACAAGTAAATGAGTTCCAGCACTATTTTGTGCTTTAATTTAGGAATTTTATAAAACTGAAGACCATTTTACCTCTTGAAGAACTTTTCCAACTTAATGTGGGACTTGACCAGTAGGTACTCCTTGACCCTAGTTCTCATAACAAACTTGACTTGGTGTCATGAGCCTAGTCATTGACTCATGTCAACCCTGTAGAGCTTTTACACTGAAATCACCCTCATTCCCAGCCCTGTATCAATGCTGTTGCTGTTATGGTTCCCTCTTCTGTCTACACATCCAGTAGCATAACCATCTTTGTCTTTGTGAACCACTGACAGATCTTCCACTTTTTTCAAGATACCTCAAATCCTCCCACCATGAAACCTTTCCCAATGCCTTCAATTCACATATCCCTCATGAAATTATTGTTTTTAAACTATCATTAGTACTTCATCGTACACTTGGCTATTTACTGTGGTCTACTTATCTAAACCAAACAGTGTAGTAGTTTATTAAATAAGAATACAATGTATTTCCATAAAATTAAAAAAAATTTTAAAAATCAGTCTTTAATTAAAGGCTTAATTTAGTGTTTCCCAGCCTTTCAGGACCTCAAAAAGGAAAAAAAAAAATGTTGGAGGTATCACTGCATCCTATGAGGATGTCAGGACGCTACACTGAGCATCTCTGAAATGCTCAAACTTCAGGTCAATAATTTCCTTCATTATATAACAGAGCATCTAAATCATCAATAAGGCAGATATAAGAAAATGAGCAGGATTATTTTTAAATGACCCTGGGAATTTAACTAGGGTTTCCTGGAGAGTTTAGCTGGGACTGTAGCATCCAATTTTCCTCAAAGGGAGGGTCTCCCACCAAGCTCATCTTTCTGTGGGACCAGTGACTTTGTGTCATGGCAAAGGTCTGCAATATTCCGTACACCTTTGGGTCTCCAGAGGCTGGGCAGCTTATAGTGCAAATAATGTCTGTAAAGAGCCAGCACACGAATCCAGACACCTTTGCTCCAACAGCTTCTAATCTCCTCATTGGCAAGGCTGCTTTCCTCATTTGACCTTTAAAAAGGGAAAAAGAGGGGGGTGTCTCTCCACTGAAACAGACACCCACACTATAGGACCTTCAACACCCTGGCCCGAGAGCACACCTCTGAGGGATGATGGGAACATTATGAATCATGGACCTATGTCCTTCCTACTCTTGCTGACCCTAAGCTTTTGTAAAATTTCCAAATGAGGACTACTCATAAACTTTGGTATATGGCTTTCTGGCATTTGTCTTGAATTCTAGTGTGAGACAGAAAATCTAAAAAGGACCCATATTTCCTGGCAGAGACTAATGAATAATGTCAAACGTAGAGGGTTTTCTAATGTCTTAAAATATAGTTAAAACGGGGGAGAATAATACAAATATCTTAGATCTGTATGATAAAATGCTTTATAAGGAAACTGAGCCTTCAAATAAACTTATAAGGAAGTAGAACAGATAATCACCTCTGTCTCCAGCCCAGGACAGCACAATCTGTTCAAAGCATGTGTATGGTCACCACACTGCTATAAACTCTGTAAGCTTCCCTTCTGCCTGTGGAAAATAAGTCCATGTTTCTTGTCTTGACATATGATAATTTTCATGATCTGTTCCCTGCCTATCTTTCCAGACTCATTTCTCTTCAGATTTCCTTTATTCTCAGGCAGCAAATGAGTATCCATGGTTCCCAGCACTTGTCATGCTTTTTCATGCTACCATGTCTCCTCAAAACTTTCTCTGCCATAGCTACTTCTCCTCTCGATGCTCTGACTCGAATTTAAAAATATCAACTTCTCAAAACCAATTCAAGGCCTTCCTTGTAAAGCTTTCCCTACTCTCAACCTTCAAGGCATTCACTTCTCTACTATATTTGTATTTTGGTGCATACATCTATTTTTACTCAATATTATATATATATATATTTATAATATGCTATATATTATATATTTATAGTATGTTTATAGTCTCCTACTGGTTTGTTGTATATTTTGGAGTTTATTCTTTTATATCCCCGGCATCTGGCATGGGGCCTGATCTGTTGTGAATTCTCAATAATGACCACTGGTGGCATTGAATTATATTACTATTATTGTTTTTTTAAGGATAAAATGGAAACTCTACTTGACCTTTATCACAGCTGATAAAAGTCATAGTCAATACTTGGAGTTGTCTCTGACTCTAAGCTCAAAGTTTTTTCTACCACCACAACTATCACAAAAACGGTAATAATAATAATATAAGTGCTTTGTAAAGAAGTTATTTTTAAAAGATAGGAGAAGAACAACCCAAACAGCTAGGCAACTGTTTCCATTTTCACTTGATTCAGTCAATTTAACAGACTTAACATTGAAAATGTTGTCAAAATGTAGCTTGGTGTCTGCTGGCTGTGTGAAACTATTATTATTTAATGACAAATTGTAGTGTTATTGACATCTGGATGTAATTACTATACCCTTGCTGCCATAAACCAATTTTTCACAGTACTCTGATATTTTAAAATCAGATCACTTAATGAAGAAATTCCAGAAAAACTACATGTACTTTTTCTTTAAAAAGAAAAAAGGAGGATATTTACATTATTACATCTTCTAAATAGTATTTTCCAAATTATTTTTTACATTTAGTTGAAAAATACTTTTTACTTTAAATCACTTTGGGAATTACTATATACTGTATCACCTTATATAGATTTGTCAACCATATTAGCAAAACAAACAAATATATGAAAAAATCTGAAGTAAAGCTATTAATTTGGCTTAACCTAGCATTTCTTAAACATATTTGTCCACTGAATCTACCCCAGTATAACATCTAATAAAATCTTATTGATATTACTTGAAAAACACTTTGTTAAACACTGCTCAAGGAGCCTATAACCTAAAAAAAAAAAAAAAAAAAAAAAATCCAGTAAGCCATGGATCGCTGATTAGTAAGAAATGTTTCTGCCAAATTAGTACTGAAAAAACTGATTCAAAATTCTGAAGTCCAATAGAGTTAGTCTATGTCACAAATAAGGTGAGACATTTCTAATAAAAAATCCTTTTTCCTTTGCTCTGAATCTTAACAAGAGTGGTCCGAGATCTGGCTACCCTCCCCCTTGCTTTAAGGAAAAGCAGAGGGCCTGGGGCTCTTTCTCTGAGTTGAGAAAAAAGGAAGGAAAGAAAAGGGGGGTGGGTAGAGGAAAGAGAAAGATAAAGAAAGAAAAAGAAAGAAAGAAAGAAAGAAAGAAAGAAAAAGAAAAAGAAAAAGAAAAAGAAAAAGAAAAAGAAAGAAAAGAAAGAAAGAAGGAAAAATTCCTGGGTATTTTTCAGTTGCAAGGTCTGATGCAAGGTGATACTGAAGTCTGTTTTAGGGGAGGGCATTGTAAGAATTTCAGAGCAGGTTGAAATCAAATCTTAAAGGGTGAAATCAAAGGTAAGAACTAGATTGAAAGCAAAAGGTGTGTTGAAATCAAGTCTTAAAGGGTGAAATTGAAGAGAAGAACTAGATTGAAAGCAAAAGGTGTGTCCCAGAGAAGAGCCTTGCTGGAGCAGTGGATTCCTAGATGAGATGGCGTACCTGCAGAGGGACCCAATCTCTGAGCCCCTCAGCCACCTCCCTGAATGGTGAAGAGCTGCCTGGGAAACAAAGGCTATGATGAGGGATGGGATCCTGAGACCAATCAATACCAAATTCTATTGACTTGACCAAAATCTATTCATTGCACTGATGAGTGTACTGTTGGTTATTCTGATTTCTCCGGGACAGAAATGACCACTTAGGGCCTATTTCACAGGAGTGACAAAGTGCTGGTGTGGTTGTGTGTAGTCTGCTGTGCTACGCTTTACTGCAAAAAGCATAGTTGGAGCTGCGGCAACTGAATAAACACATTTAGTACGCAAGTGTTTTTCCCTATTAGCTTCAAATCTAGGGCAACCTAAATTTAATTCAGTGAGGGAGGAAACGAAATACTTAAAGTGTTTTTCATATATCAAAAACCTAAAATCACTGAAACTGGGCGCCTGGGTGGCTCAGTCATTAAGCGTCTGCCTTCAGCTCAGGTCATGATTCCAGGGTCCTGGGATCGAGTCCCACATCGGGCTCCCTGCTCAGCGGGAAGCCTGCTTCTCCCTCTCCCACTCCCCCTGCTTGTGTTCCTGCTCTCGCTGTTTCTCTCTGTCAAATAAATAAATAAAATCTTTTAAAAAAATAAAATAAAATCAGTGAAACTATCTTACAGCGCTGAGGTCTGTTTAGAAAGCATCCATAGATAAAAGCTCACCTGTTGTTATACAAAATGAAAATATAGTCCAGTCGAATAAAAGCTACCTGATCCTCTTCGTTTTTGTTAATACTTCATTTTTTTCTCTAAGTATTGCCTTGCAATGCTTCCAGAACGCTTGGACTCTTGGAAACAACCAGATCAAGTTTATTTAATTTACATCGTTAGAGATATATATACACACACACAAGTACACACTCATGTCTATATATATGTAAATATATATGGTAAATATATGTATATAAACATATATGGAGAAAGAATATATATATGTACCCTCTCAGCCAAGAGAATTTTGAATAAATCCATTGAGCACTGATACATACTCAACACCTACAGAATTCCTAAGCATTAAAATATTTTTTTCTGACTCCAAGAGGCTATTTTGAAAGCTATGTTATCATACTGATGAGTCAATATACTCAGTTATGGAAATATCATTTTACATTTCCTGACAAGAATGTTCCAGAATAAAAATTAATTTACTGAGTGGCAGGGATGTGCATTATAAGGAATGAGATAATTGGCTTCACAATGGAGTATAAGGAACAATTCCACTCTGGTGCCATTTTTTAAAGGAGATGCTTACCTGTTATAGCCAAAAAGGGTAGCAGAAGAGGGTGTAGAGTTAGGTTGGTCTTTAAGTTCCTCTTTAAAATCCCTGAAGTATATGGATTATTATCTCAGATGTCTCCTGAAACATTCTTACAGAGACCTGAGATAATAATCCAAAAATACCTAAGTAGAGCATGATAAAAAGGGTTGTATGGGATGTTAGATTGTAGATAAGTTAGAAAGGATAGACCTTATTAAAAAGGTGACATTTGAACAAGGGTGGGAAGGAGATGAGGAGGGTAACCATGTGGTTTCAGGTGGGAGGAGAATTTCAGGTAGAGGAAACAGCTTTTACCCTGTCCCTAAGGTGGGAGTATAGTTCACGTATTGAGGATAGCAAGGAGAGCAGTGTGTCTGGAACAGAGGCAACAAAGAGGAAAGTAATTGGAGATGAGACTGGAGAGTAAAGGAGGTGAGGGTGGAGATCACGTCAGGCCGTTATCAGGATATATTATCATAAACCATTATCAGGATTTTGACTTATACCCCGAGCAACATGGAATGTCAATGGTTTTGAACTAAGGAGCACTTGAGATTAAAAAGGATCAGTTGGATATTGTGTGAAGAACAGAAAGTAAAGGTCAAGAGAGGAAGCAGAGGGATCGATGAAAAGGCTGTCGCAGTAATTCAGGTGAGACGTGATGGGGGCTTGAAACAGGGAGGTGGCTGTGAAGGTGGTGCGGAATGGTCACATTCAGGATATATTTTGAAGATAGACAAAATAATTTCCTACGAGACTGAATAAAGGGTGTGGGAGAAAAAAATCATCAAGGATGATTCCAAGATTTGTGGTCTGAGTTACTGGAATAACATAACTTCATGGTAAACTTTCATCTACCTGGATACCCAGTTAATGTAATACCCAGTTAAGGAGGATGTACTTCGATGACAATTAGCATGAACTGCTTTTGTTCAAATTTGTATCAACTCAGAAAACCTGATTTTCAAATTTTCTCCCTGAAGTTGTATAATCCTTTGAGTAAATCCTACCCAAAGGCCCAAAGCCAGTCTACAGGAATTAGAAAAATGACCTTCTTATATTCCAGCGTAACACAGGTGACTACAGTGTAGGTTTGGATATTTATTTACCAGAACACATTTGCAGTAGGACCCGGCTGAAGACATTATTTAGGAATGGGTAAAGCAGTTATCCCTGCTCTGGTTGGTGTCAGAGGGAGAAAATTCTAAGAGCCAAACATGGGTTTTAGAATGACGCTCAGCTAAGTGTGAGTTCTAGTTCTGGCCCTTATGAAGTTAGCTTTAAGCTCTCATCTGTAAAATGTGGGGCATTACTTCCTGCGTTTTTGTTTGTTTGGTTGTTTGATTTTAGTTAGCATTTAATGAAATACATATAGAGTTCTTATTTTCTCCTCACACTTCTAACTTCTGGCTAGTGTTGATACTTTGTATCACGCTTCAGAGTCTACCACCAAACTTACCAAAGTCAGCATTCTTTCATATTCCACCTGTCCTCTCTTGGGTATATTTTGTTAATTACAGAAAGGTTTCCTACCTGGACTTGGTTGAAATCTCATTCTTTAAAGATAGGCTTTCTGCTTATATTACCTTTCATTTCTAATTTTACTGCCTTTATGATTTACATAGTTATTTGTATCTGGTATGTGGCACATGGCAAGAACTCAGTAAATGTTATCTATAATAGCAATACTCTTATTAGACAAATAAGTTTATGGATGCCCATTAAGTGGCGAAATCTGTTTTTACTTAGGAAAGGTGATTAATAGATTTTTTGTGATATTATGTGGGAAATATAATCCTAATTATGCCTATGGCTCAGCTGAAGACCTCCCTTTACTTAGGCATCCTTTCTCCTGTCATTGCTTCTTGTCTTCAGTTGGAAATGTCCTTGTTGCTCATCTCGAAGCTAATTTTGCTGATCCAGACTTGGATTTGTGGCTCATATGTTTTGTGATCTCCACATATGCTCCACATAGGTATGAATCGAGAGTTGTGCAAGGAATGAAATAAAAATGATGAAGGACTGGGTAGAGTTAATAGAAGAAATTGAGCATGGGAATGGGATCCAGGTTCTGTGTAAAATCAGGGTTGAAAGATGTACTAAAAAAAATCAATCCAGACTTTCCATTTTGTGTTTTAGTGTCAAGTGTAAATTTGCTGAGAAAAACATTTTATTGTATTTTGATAGGCAAAGTCAGTCCTGCTCACAATGAAACTCACACAGTAAATTTTAAATTAAATGCTAATTTCAAAAGCACTGATTGATAACATTTTTGAGTCAACTTTTTTCCCTAAAAGAGAAAAAAATACTTCCTTTCTAAATAAAATGTTGATTTCACATCTTCTTGTGAAACTGGAATAATCTTCTTCCCTCTTAACTTTCCTAGGCCTTCCCTGGATTGCAACAAGTCACTGTTTGATGTTTTTCCTTACATACCTTTCAGGCCAAATTCTGATGTGAGTTAACTTTAAATTTACATAAATGTAGAGTTTTCCAGAGAAAGCAAACTCCATCCAGTGATTGAGAAAGTTAATTCATCAGCCTCAAGAAGAGAACAAGAATTCTCAATTCAGCATTATTACCAAATGTTTCCACATTCTATATATATTTTTTTCAGTGAATGAAGATGATGATGCAGTTCTGTGAGGAGGCCTGGAAAATTCCAGCTTCAGTCTCTTACAAAGTCTTTAATCTATCTTTGTATTTCACTTCTGTTTCCTTACTGCTAAGACAAAGATGCTATTATATGCCTTGCAGAAATGTTATAAGAATCTCTCTTTAATGATTATTTAAGCATTTAGAAAATATACCTCTTTGTTGGTATACAAGAGCCAAATAAGATGAGAAATGTTTTGCATTATGCAAACTGTCTCCTAAAATAGAGATTCCTGAATACATATCTGAGACGTTGCGTTTGGACTGTGGTGACTCATGCAATACTAAGGAACTTTTATCCAGTGATTCAAATTTTTAGAATAATTTTAAACAAAGAATATGATCACTTAGTAGGCATATTTCTCAAAATTATAAATGCACTTTTGTTCATATCATTGGAGGAGAGAAAATTAGGTTTTCTGTATCACTCTCCCCTAGACCATGTAGAAGGAGGTAGATAGATAATAATATTTTTGTGAATTAAAGCAAACTAATTAGGAATTTATTTTAGAGTACCTAAAAGTACAATTAAATTTAGGGGCTAGCCAAGCCAATCAATTGTTTTGGCAGTTCTATTTTCTATTATGATTTTTAAATGCATATTTTCTACACAGTTCCTTTTAGAGACGGAAAGCAAGAGAAAGCTCCCCCAATAATAAAATACACTTTAGCTTCTCTAAAGTAAACAATCATTTTCATCAAAATGCTTATGAGAGAACTGTGCATACTTTTTCCACTGAATATTTAAACAAAAGCCAATAGATTTATCATTAGCAGTATCCATCATATTTTCCTGGCTATACTCATTGTTCATTATTTAACCTTGGGTTGATATAATCCAAGAATTCACTAGTAGTTCACTCTCATTTAACCACGAAGATGATGTTGTGAAGAACGTGATATGAGATGGGGCGCCTGGGTGGCTCAGTCGGTTAAGTGTCCGACTGTTGATTTGGGCTCAGGTCATGATCTCAGGGTCCTGGGATTGAGCCCCACATCGGGCTCCATATTGGGCATAGAGTCTGCTTAAGATTCTCTCTCTCCCTCTTCCTCTGCCCCTCACCACCGCTTGCACTCTCTCTAACAACAACAAAAAATGTACATGTGGTATGAGAATGCAAATAGCAAGGCATGCTTGCAAGAGTTCTCGTAAAATAGAGTGCACAAGAGCTGCCTCATCCTCACCCCTGAAACGATGAGCACATCGGGATGACACGAATCCCACCTTCAACATGGATACTGTATTCATTGTAACTGAATAAATTCATCATCTTTTCCCCCTTTTAACATCTCCTTTGCTGTAAAGTTAAAAGGTCATTTAACTGAGGAGTTTCACAGAAAAATAAATCCTATTTGGCTGAATAAATTGCATTTGAGATGTTACCAGTGTCCAGGTATTTCAATTTTGTTTCTCGGGCTCTCCCAGTTCAGAGTGATTACCCAACCAGTAGTTTTCACAAAGCCCAGATGTCTGCAGGGTACCTCTGGAATAAGCACAAAGAACAGGAAGAAAACCCAGGGGTACCCTCTTGGCTGCCACCCTGCTACCTCACACCTTAACAAGGGCTGTGCATATATCAATTTTCGAGATTGGCATTTTTGTGAGGTTTCATTTGAAGAAGAAATTCTGCTACTTCACAAATTGTGAAAAATACCATGCTAAGCCATTTAGATTACTTACTCAACAGTTGTGATGTTCCATCAGAATCCAAAAGCCAGAAACTCCAAACCTCATTGACAGGTGAATATCATCCCATCTATAGAGGGACTCAACAGAGCAAAAAGGTAGAAGAAATTCGAATTCACTTTCTGCCTGACTGAGTTAAGACCCTGATCTTCTCCTGCCTTCAGTGCTCCTGGTTCTCCAGCCTTCAGGCTTGGCCTAGAATCTACATTAGGCTCTCATTCTCTCGGCCCTTTGGACTACATCACCGACTTTCTTAGGTTTCCAACTGCAGAGGGTAAATTGTGGAACTTCCTGGCCTCCATAATCATTTGAGCCAATTCCCTATAATAAATCATATATGTGTGTGTATATATACATACACACAATCACCTATTAGTTCTATTTCTCTATAGAAGAACCCCAGCTTATACAGACTCGTATAATTTTGATAGCAAAACTCAACAAGACAAGTTTTAAACAAAAATTACAGGAGAATCTTACTTATGGACATAAGATATAAATATTCTAAATGAAATTTTAGTCAACTAAATGCATCAATATATAAAATACATAATTCATCTTTATCAATGTACTTCACCTTAAGAATTAAAGATGTATAATAATATACTGAGTAAAATAGTACTTTATATAATCATTTTATTAGATTCTGTAAAAGCCTTTGAGAAAAATAGACCATCTTTTTATGAAAAATCTGTAGCAAATCATTAATAAATAGAAGTGAACATCATTAACCTAATTAAAGGCATGCATGAAAACCTATAGCAGACATCATGCTTGATGATGAAATGCTAAAAAATTATAGTTCTGAAATCAGAAATGAAACAGAGGTGTCTACTTCAACCGCCTCTTTCTGTAATTGTACTGGAGGTCCTCTGCAGCTTAGTTGGGCAAGAAAAATAGATACATGATATGAGAGTTGGGAAAAAGAAAAAAATCTCATAACTTATAGATTCTAATTTCAGAATCATTATAAAAATACCACTAATGGCTACTTATTAGAATGTTTTATAAAGTGACATTTCCACTTGGTATTTAACAAATGGCTTAGCAAATAACTAAATCATGGAATTACTCATGGAAGTGTGGATATTCCTTTCTCCATACAACATTTGAGTACATGCCCATACACTGATAGTATTTAAAAAACTATGAAAATCGAAGGTAACCTTTGAGATTAATCGATGTCCCAGCCGCACTTGGCTCACTGATCCCCCTCTTTATCTTCCCTGTATGTATTTTATCTGGTAGAAAGAATGATATCACCTTTGATTGCAATCCTTACTTTTCCACTCACTAGGTGTATGAATGCTCCCCCTAAACTTGTACTCCCTTAGCTATAAAATATGAATAATATATATCTACTATGCAGATTTGTTGCAATGATGAAATAATATAATGTAAGCCATGTGCCTCATTCACAATATATAATTATTTATATTACAGATATTACCAGTTATAGCAATTATTATTTTCAGATTTCATTTTGGTTTCTTTACTATAATTCAACCACATACCATAATTCAACCACATAAACGTAAGTGTTCATAATGTCATTTTTAATGTTTGTAAATTTCAGAAATAAAATTATTCCCAAAATAAAATAAATATTTGCTTTTATTCATTTATGGGGAAAAAAAGGAAACTAAGATTGACTTTCACCACTTCAGAAAGTTCTAATTGGTTTCAAAAATGTTGACTTTTTTTATTGATTCAATATTGGATTAAAAGTGCAACTGTGAATATTGAGAGATAGATGGCTTACTTCCTATCCTGTCTGCTTTCTTCCCACCTACCCAAGAGATTGGTCTAGTTTCAGTCTGTTAGCTCAGCTGTTCAGCTGGCAGAGGACCTTAGCATACAGATGGGCATCTGGAGCCCAACCCAGGCATCTTTTAAATTGCCACCAGTAAATGCTTTCCTTTTGCAGCCAAACTCTTAAACAACTCAGCTCATACAACTCCTTCATTCTCATCTGTCTTGATCATTGAGTTGGCTACAATATACCTGTTACATCATCTTATATTGCTTCTACCCTGTGCCTTCTCCTTTGCAATCTCAGCTCCCACTTCACATTAGTTGTACATTCCTGTCCTATGGCCGTAGCCTCCAACCACACTTGGACTG
Source organism: Callorhinus ursinus (assembly GCF_003265705.2). NCBI lineage: Eukaryota > Metazoa > Chordata > Mammalia > Carnivora > Otariidae > Callorhinus > Callorhinus ursinus. The sequence continues at coordinate 509,375 of NW_027397068.1, read as the reverse complement.
TTCCTCTTGCTTGGCAAAGTCTTTAGGATTCTCACCTGGATCACTCTGTTCTCCTAGGTGGAACTAGAGTTAAATTAGTAACACTTGCAGTGAGATGAATCATACTGAAAGTACATTACTCTAGATCCGATAGAGGTTACCTGTAGCTCTAAATCGAGTGTGTACAAAAGCAGTCCGTCCTAAAATTGGTCTCCTCAAAGGTTAAACCAAAATCTTCCTCCTTATAGTCAGAGTCATTATAGTCTGGAACTGACTCTGCTATCTTCCCCTTTGTTCTACCCTGTAGGGAAAGGGAAGTGAGATAAACGAAGAATATTGAATGGCCAACTAAATGGTTTATCCACTCTAAAGTATATAATACCTACTCTGCTCCAGGAGATGGTTGCATGTGGAAGGAGTGTTCTATGTTGCCAGATCTTCCTATTTTTGAAGAGAATTCTGGTATTTATATATGAAATACCAAGTGTTTTAATGTTTGCAAGTACGTACGTTTTTTTTAATCTCTCTGTGCAAGTCATCCAAAAAGATGCACTGGCGTGAGCCAAGCTAAAGCAGTAGGCCACCAATTTGATGACTCTATTTTAGGGGTTAGCCTAAGGGAAAAGTCTGCTTCCTAGAATCCCAGAGGATATTTAAGCTTCATGACTGAGTTTTGGGTTTTATGTTCAGTGCAAAAATATCAAAATGTAACAGCTATGGTTTCATATTTCCTCTAAAAGCTTTGAGAATGGGAAGAATTATCTTTGTTTAGGTTGGGGTATGACCTTGGTCCCCTTCAGGTTTATCATTAGTTTATGTTGCCAATCCTTGGAATACCGTTTGCAACATTATGCTTCGTATGAGTTTGAAAAAATGATCTTAGAACCTTAACTCTTTTTGCTAAGCACTTGAAGATGTGACAGTAGTACAAATGAGATCATTATAATGCATTAAGGCATTCCAAACCTCCTTAATGAGAAAATGACCAGACACAAAGAAACAGATATAAAGGTAGCAATACGTATTCACTGGTTTCGCAGATTCATTGCCATTTCGTCACTACACAAAGGAGAGAGTCATGACTTCTGAGTTCAAATATATTCAAAATCAAAGTGTTAACACCTAAGGCATAACAGCAACCACTGAAGTGATTCATGAAAAAGACCTTGGAGAAACTCATTGATTGGCAGGTGTAAGAAATTTTGATGGGTTTCCTACTTCATGTAGTTAAAAAAGAAGGATCTGAATGTTGCTAAATAAAAGCCTAATGTTAGACAATCATGGGATGTTTGAAGTACACAGTGAAATAGAATAAGCAAAGTCTTATAGGCCACTTTTATTATTATTTTTAAGAAATTTAAGAAATTTATCCTTTGAGTTGTTATAATCTTAATAAAATCTTTAGAGAAAGATTTTGATTTTATGCTCAATGCCTCTGAGGCATTTTTAAGCTACTTCCTTATGATTGTGGTTCTTGGGGACTTATGATTCAGAAAGATCTCTGTCATCTTCTACTGCTAAGACTTTGACTAAATAGTAAATCGTAAAAATCTTCTTAGCAATCCTTCTCCTTTAATAATAATAAGAAATAATAATAAGAAATTAAAATTTTCTTATTAAAATTCTCACTTTTGAAATTTCAGAGGGTTCTGGATTCAAATCAAGCCTCCCTTTTCCCTAATTTGAATAATTATGCTAAAGATCTGGAGTGCATATAAAAAACTATCTGTAGATTAAAAATTGGAGCTGCATGTAAGCACATAATTTCCACAAAATAAGTCCAGTTCACCTAACAGTTTCCAAACTCATGTAATGACAACAAAGCAAAGTTGTTCCTCCATCCTTACTTCCAAAATACACATTTTGGATGACAGAATAAATTAAGATAAACACAAGGATGTTGTAGCTTTATAGAACTATGTCATGGGGGAAAGATAGCCATTTTACGTTCAGTTAATATGTCTAAGAGGTTCAATATTCTAAGCCATCTGGAAAAGACGTTAGACTTTAGAAAACAGGCTCGACAAGTAAAATTCGTTTCCCAAGGTAGAGAAAGATTCAGAAACCATGTTCTTTATAGAGGGTTACAGCAGTGAGTCAGTAAGAGAACAGAAGTTTCAGAGAACCTCAGAGCAGTAATTCAAATATTGACATGATGTCATGTGAAAGACTTACTAGCTTATGAGTTGCTTTAACAAGTCGAACTAGTACCAAAGAGTACCAGGAGACATATTTTGACTTCTACGAGGAAAACCTTTCAAAGAATTTAAGGCAATCAACTATGAAATGGGCCATTTTATGAAGTCGGCAATTCCATATTTCAAAGTGTTCTGGGAAACTGAACAACTATCTGGATTACAAGTACAATTCCTTCAAAAGGCCCAATATACAATGCTTCATCCTCTAACTTCTGGAAATTATTCTTCTAGGGTCATGTTTATTCATTTCTAGTCTCTCTGTATTCTTTCCTAAAAGAGATATTATTTTTTCATTGTCATACTCTTCCCACCTGGTCACCATCATTAACAGATTTCAGTGGAAGTTGGTACAACAGAACTATTTCACTGGGCTTCATTATTCCAAAGTACTTACTGCCTAAGAATACCAATATCTAGTTACCTTATAGAACACTATAGAACACTAATTTCTTGAGTTAAGATGATTCATAACTCATTAAATACATATTTCATTACTCTTCAAGACTTATTATTGGAAGTTTGCTATTTCCCAGGTACTAAGTTCAGCGGCTTGGTAAACAGGATGAACAATATCCTCACAGACCCTCCTCAGGTATACAAATTCCAAAATAACTTATCTGGTTCTCTAGGCAAATATTTAAATTGCCTTTCCTTATCATGACTTTTTTGAAGGCTTCTACTGAAGAAATATCTAAATTCTAAAAATGCCCACATTCTTGAATACTACATAGTTGCCACAAGTATAACTGATAGAAGGAAAGATGATAAAAGTCACAGGTTATATTAGTTCTTTTAATATATGTTAAGGATATAACCATGTAACTTTGTAAAGGCAGCATCATCCATATAGAAAATAGATCCTCACGCTCTGTAAACCCCTCAACAGGATGATAATCCTGTTGAGTTCTTTTGGGAAACTAAACCTACTCCTTTTATCATAGAATAGTGGGTCCCTTTATATCTCTGTGGCCATTCTTGGGTGTTCTGTGATGACTTGGCAATCCTGTCTGCAGCCCTGACAGCCTCGGTGTAGCAGGTTACAACAGTAAGTCTACTAGATTGGATGATGAGTACATTTGGCCACAGAACCATTCATATTCATGCCTCCTATGAACTTAAGGCTTTTATGGCTAGTCCAAGGCATTCCTAGAACATCCCTGAATTTGTTCAGTTTGTTAGGTTGAGTCAGAAGCTTTTAATAGATCTTTCTGGAATCTGATGATCCCTCTTAGAAACGGATTTCAGACATGTCTGAAGTCATATCCCTATCAACTGGGCACTTACTTCTCAACATATCATATTGTATGTATTTTGGAATCCTATTTAATTAGTTAAATATCTATGTATTTGGGTATGAAAGATTCTACCAAACACATTACTGGCATATACATTTAAATCCTGACAGGTGTTTCAAATCATTATATCCAGTTCAGCAGCTCAAGACTTAGGCAGTCAGTGGTTTCTTTTTCCCAGTTTTCAAAATAAGTCCCTTTTTAAAACAATGCTCCACTTACAAATATATTCCCACCTGTACACACATTCCATATGAGACAAGGGTCGTGTCAGAGAGTGACTTCTGTTCTGAGTTTATTTGGATTCCTCTTCTCTCAAGATCTGAAGACGTTTCTCAATATGCCCATATTGTTCTCATCCCAAGATGTTTGGGGTGAGATGTTTGGGGTAGTTACTTCATTTTCAAGGCACTCATTAATATTTACAAATATTATTCATCTTTGCACTTATAAATGTTCAGTGTTTACATTTACCACTTGGTGTATATGTAAATACCATATACTAAGAACTCTCATAAATTTCCCAGCCATGTTGCTTTGCCAAAGTGTGACATCTAGACCAGAAATATTAACATCACTGAGAGCTTGTTAGACATGCAGAATATCAAGGCCCATCCCAGACCTACTGTATCAGTCGAGGTCCAATAAGCAGACAAAGGACACACCTTTCATTTAAACAGATAGAATTTAATATTAAAAAATAACTAGAATTAAAATTTTTACATAGATGACTTAGAAAAACAAAAAGAAAACACAGAGGTATTATGGATATAATGGTTTTACAAAGAATCTCTGACTCCTAGGTCTGGTTGGATTATTAAATATTGGGAGCAGGGAGAGGCGCCATGGAGCTGAAATCCAGACCAATGAAAATGGGATGCTGGTGGGGCACCTGGGTGGCTCATTTGGTTAAGCATCCAACTCTTGATCTCAGCTCAGGTCTTGACCTCAGGGTTGTGAGTTCAAACCCTGTGTTGGGCTCCACACATAGTGTGGAGCCCACTTAAAAAAAAGTGGCATGCTGGTCCACTGATGCTGGTGACCCTGAACAAGAAGGAGGGACCACATTGGCTGGGACCCATGGTCCTGAGGAGAGGCAACTGGGCAGCTGGCATTGGCATCTCAGCTGGGACAAGGGGCCCCTTGAATCTGAAATCACATCTCTGAATGAAAACTCTATGGACGAAGGCTGGTTTCCTGTGGTGAAGTGAGGCTGATTCAACAAATGTTAGAAAATCTGAACTGGATTCAGCTGCTGCTACAGGAAGGCACTACCCTGTCAGTGTGAAATGGTATTGTTAAAATGACCTTCACGGAGGAGGCAAGAAGCCCAACAGAAACAACAAAGAAGGTGCTCTTTTTCCTTCATCTGTAGAGTCTACGTGTTGTGTTCCATTGGCAGAGTATACCACAGACCAACCTGGTAAACACAGAATATAGAAGAGTGGCTTGAGCACGCAGAGCCAATCGGTCACCCATAGAATCAGAATCTGTATTTTAATGAGACCCACCTTCTCATTCCCTGTGCCCCAAGATTCACAAGCACATTCAAACATGAGAAGCTCCTGGTCAGTGGATGTCCTAAGTGGTTGAATATCTTATCTGGAATGTATAATTTGAATTCTTTCCCAAAGATTCACAATTGTCCTAACCTACTGCTGCTTGTCCTTTACGGTGTAACTTAAGCAACATTAATTTTCAGTAAACATCAGTCTTAGTGTCCATTTTTTAAAACAATAGAGCTCACAGAAGATTACCTATGTATGACATCATTTAACAAATTCATGAGGATTGGGTTTATCCAGAAAGCCTGATATCTTTGTAATAGGAATAACTGCTAACTTGTGGCCTCTGAATCCTTGAAGAATTCAAGTATCATTTCATGTGCAAGTACCGGGAACTCTGGTGTAAGAACTAGAATATTTTGCAGGTGGATATGTAGGTAATATTTTTTGTTTCATCAGTGACTTGTCTATCTTTTGGGGAAAATCCCTTAACTGTGTTTCCACATAAATGGAGAAAACATGATGCATTGCTCTCTATCTAGAGGCTGTGTAAAGATCACCTGGGCTTTAGAGTTATGCAGGTTTCTTGAGAGAAGTAATGCATGTATAAAGTACAACTGCAAAGAAGTAGTACTTGTTTTGAGCAAAAATTCCAGACTTTATTTACTAAGCTCAAAATTGTTACCCTGGGAAGGTATAACGTTTGAATATTCCTAAGTAGAACTGCTCCCTGGGATTACTTATGGAATCAGTTCTAATTTCAGAGACAAATTTATCTGAATATTCTCATTTGCACCCCATTGTCTTTTGAGAGAGATTTATTTTAGAGATGACCCTTTCCATATTCTTATTAGCCCATCACTATTTAAATCCTTAAATCCTTAGATTTAAGGATCTAGATCTTGATTTCTAGAATTTCTAGAATTCCAGTGCTAAATTTCAGGTTGGCACATAGAAGGCTGGACCAAGATTTGTTAATGTTTTCCCTTTAAGCTTTGCTAAGTAAGAGAATAAATGAATGAAAAAATGAAAGAATACAAGTGAGTAATAAAATTTAATTTTGACCAAAGTATAAATGTAAAATTGTTGTAAACATGTCTGAAAAATCAGTATAAAAGCATTTCCCAGAAAAAAAACTTCAAAAACTGTATTAAGTAATAGTTTAAATGTAGAATTACAAAGGAAAGACAAAGTATTGACCTGAAAAGGCAATTTCTGTTATCACAAATATAAACAAATCTAGAAATGCAGGAGCTGTAATACAAAGATCCTTAACGGGTGACTTAAAGGATTTATTATGTATTACTGTTTATTTGATAAAGATGCTCTGAGACACTTGTCACCAGTCTCATGATGAATTATGTGACAAAACATTTCCCATTTTGTTTAAAAATATAGTACAGCAATAAGAAATTTAAAATAACTGTCATAATTGTTGTCTTCATTGTCATCATCTTGCATGGAAAAAAGTGCTCTTTTTAGGCTGGCCTTATGCAACATCATGAAATAAGCTTAATCTTCCTTCTCCTTTCTCTTCTCCTTGAAGAATAAATTCAGTGACATGAAATTGTGTGAATGATGATACAAAGACTATTGAGAATTTATTGTGTGCCAAGCACTCTGCTTTGAGGGTATTACATCTCCAATGCTCATCCAACCCCAGATGATACCCACTGTTTTTTCTGCATTTTACAGATGAAGGACTGAGACAGTAGCAGGTTAAGCAACTTGCCCAAAGTCTCGAAGCCAGGCAGTGGTGAGTCAGGCAGTGTGGTTTCAGAGTCCACATTGCACAAGGACTAGCATGTGCCGCAAAATGCCCTAGCACCAAAGACCTAAGGAGATTTAGTTCAAAGAAATTTCAGAAGAAGTTCATGACCTGAGCGTGAACTGAGTCGGGAACTGTTTGGACCAGGAGTGGCCTCCCTTGATGTTCCTGGATTAGAATCCCTTGGGAGCTAACCCCTTCTGCCTAATTCAGGGTCACACCCAACTCGGGCCATGGAAAGGGAAGCAGGCAGCAAGTCTGGTGTCTGATGAAAATGTGACCTCCTTTCCCCATATGGTCTGTTCAAGTCTCACTTTTGCAGCCCTTGGGGTGCACTTGACTCTGGATACATGTGCGCCCTACTTGTGCCATTGTCCCAACTTCCTCCTCCACCTTCCAAAAAGACTGAATTGCTTCCAGTTCGCTGGTAACTTCAACGTACAAAACCACCTGAATGCAGCAGAGAAAATAGGACATAGCCCTTTCTCATACCTGTGTCAGGGCAGCTTCATGGCATGAGTCAAGATCACACTTGAAGCGACACACAGGAAATGGTGGGAGGCTTGATTCAGCCTCTGTTCCACGTTCCCGACGTTTCTTCTATTATTTATTTTTTCTTTTGTCAATTGCAAGCATTTATTTTTTAGACGAAGAATTGTGAATATTTAGGTTGTACAATACAATGATTTGGTATACATATACACAGTTAAATGACTACTACAGCCAACCTAATTAACATATCTTCTCACATAGTTACTACGGTTTTTTTGTGATGAATGCACCTAAAATCTACTTTCTTAACAAATTTCCAGTGTTCCATACAAAACTGTTAGCTGTAGCCCTCATGCTGTACATTAGATCTCTGGATTTGTTTTTTCTACATAATAACAACTTTGTACACTTTGAAAAACATATCCGCATCTCCCCCCACCCCCCAATCCCAAACTCCGTCAACTTCCTTTCTACTCTCTGTTTCTATGTATTCAGTTTTATTTGATTCCACACACTAATGAGATTGCAGGGGTTTTCTTCTTCTGTGCCTGGTTTTTATACTTAGCATATTGTCATCCAGGCTTATTCATATTGTTGCAAAAGGCAAGATCTCTTCTTTTTTTTTAAGGCTTGATAGTATTTCATTATTACTTTCTGAATCTCTTTTTAAAGGTAACGTGTGATGTGAGGAAGCTGGGTGCAACTTTTATAAATGTAAAAGGAAAGAAAAACTAACCAATTTCCCTGAGTGTTGGTTGGCCTTCTAGCTTTAAGTATGGGGAAACTTCTTTGAAAACAAATGTCTCTTCCTGAATTCATGGAGTCTGACCTATTCCAGAGAGTCCGTGGAATGTCAAATTTCTCTGCATCCAGTGGAATATTGTGAATCACAGTCACAAAACATGAGAAATCCAAACGTAAGTATCCAAATCAGAGCTCCCTGCTCAAACTGACGTTCATGCCAAGCATAACTCTAACCACAGTTCTGCCAACTACACACCTTTATGGTTGCCTGAGCTGGAGCAGTCCAGTATACATACAAACTGGGGCACTGCACCTGCCACTGGAAACCAGTTTGCTTAGAGCTTGACCAGAAAAGTACAAACTAAGAGGGCTTGAACTATATCATACTTCAGAGGGCATCTTCAATCTGGATATCACTCCCCTTACTTACTAAAAGGGTTTTATCCCTTTCCGTTTTTACTACCTCTGAATTTATATCTTTACTTAAGGTTAAAGAATATGTGTGATTGCTTTCAAAAGGAATTATAATTTTGTGTAAAATCCAGGTTCTTTTTCTTGTCATATATTTTATTTCTTGCTGGGAATTTTTTTTTTCCTTTTTTCTCTCTTTTGGCTGTGGTTCTGCTCACCTGGCCCAAGTGGCTGGCATTGCTATGGTTGTTGGTTATGAAGCGTCGATTTAAGCAGGAATGGGAAGTGTTGAATTCGCATTGGACATAAAAGGCATGATGATATAAGTGGGTCTAAAAATGTACAGTATTACAAACCCAGACGCTATATAAAAAAGGTCATATTTCCTATCCCTCTAAATGCTCTTCAAAACACCGCTATAAATGTGTTATTGTTATGCCCAGATCCATCCCTTCTCTAATTTATCTTGGAAGAACTTCTTAATTGATGTAACATTTTAAAAATCCACCGATGAAAGCATCCAATAAAAAAGACTGAGCCTCCCAGCAGATATTTAGGACCATCTCAAGTGGTTTCTCAAAATCATAGGCCACACGTGCCACTTACTCACCTGCACAGTAAAACCGGTAAACTTTGGCTAAGTCTGCTGCCAGATATGGATATCTGATTTGCAGCCAGAGAAAATCTGTGGAAAGTTGCTCTGTGGACAGATGCAAAAGCCAGCTGGCCTTGGCAGTGATATCAATAAGGATGCTTTTAGCTGCAACTTGTGGCTCAAATAGCAAGGACATTTGCGAGATGACATTACTGGAAGTTGGTTGACATCAAGGTTGGTTGATTCTTTTGCTTAGCAATAAATCGAGTTCTCGGGTTCTTCCCATTTCTCTACTGTATCAACAACAGTGTTGGTTTCATCCTTGAGTTCGTGGCTGAAGCAGTTCCACATAGCACATTCAGATAAAAACTCTACCCAGAGGTTAAAAAAAAAAAATCCCTCTCCTACTCTCTTACTAATCCACTAAAGATTTTTTTTATCATTGACTTAATCTTCATTTTTTATTTTTGAACTAAATTCTTTTATTATTATTATTATTATTATTATTATTATTATTATGTTCAGTTAACCACTGTTCTGTATAGGACTAAATTCTTATTAAGAGAATAGATTACTGTCCTAGGACAGAATGTCTATTGAAGGTGGTAGCAGGTTTTAGGCACAAGGTTGACTACAGCAATACTTCAGATTCAAAGTTCCATGGAGACCATCCTAAGGAATTCCTGAGATAGAAAGTATGGACACATTATTCCTCCACTTTCCTTGAATGTTACACAATACCTATTTCCAACTCACTATTGTTCTCTCTAGTATCATTTTTACCTGTATAACATTAAAATACTTCTAAGAGGGGCACCTATGTGGCTCAGTAGGTTAAACCTATGCCTTCGGCTCAGGTCATGATCCCAGGGTCCTGGGATTGAGCCCCGCATCGGGCTCCCTGCTCAGCAAGGAGCCTGCTTCTCCCTCTCCCTTGCCTGCCACTCTGCCTACTTGTGCTTTCATTCTCTCTGTCAAATAAATAAATAAAATCTTTAAAAAAATACTTCTAAGACACTTTCCATTACCTTCTAATAAATTTCCTAATTTGGCCCTTATAAAAATCGTTCCCCCCTGCTATCCTCTCTCCTGGTGGGAACAATCACTCTATGAATAATCATATTGATATATTTGTTCAGTTGATATGCACCTCCCTTGTCTCACAGGTAGAAGAATGTAAGTTTCCTGAAAACAGGGAACTTTCTTTATCACCACAACTAAGGTAGAACCTGGATTTGGTAGATAATTCATAAACTGTTTAACAAACACTTGCCAGAAGTGGTTGTGTAGAAGAGAGCAGACGGGAGCGGGGGGTAGGGGGGGTAGGGGGTGGGGGGGGTTGTAGGAGAGTGTTTTGATCAACTCTGCTCCTACATCATAGATTCTGCAGAACTGGCAACAACTGTATACGTGATTTATTTCACCATCTCGCTATAGTTTCATGTTCAATTAACTCTCTTACCTTCCTGTATTTTCTACCAAAATCAACACAGTGATGAACTACATTTTACAAAATTGTGGGGTTTTATTTTGATTTTATCCTTGTATTAAATTGCCAGAAATAAAATTATTGAGTTAAAGGGTCAGTGCATTGTAAAGTTCTTTTTTTTTATTTTTTATTGTTATGTTAATCACCATACATTACATCATTAGTTTTTTTATATATATTTTTATTGTTACGTTAATCACCATACATTACATCATTAGTTCTTGATGTAGTGTTCCATGATTCATTGTTTGTGCATAACACCCAGTGCTCCTTGCAGAATGTGCCCTCTTTAATACCCATCACCAGGCTAGCCCATCCCCCACCCCC
>NW_027397068.1:496701-498475 GCF_003265705.2 Callorhinus ursinus | reverse complement strand
CATATCCTGGGAAGCAAGTATTGCCTTAGGTATTTGCTAACTTGAGAAGCCAAAAGAAGAAAATTTCATTGCTTTTGAGGCATTTGTTTTTCTTTAATTATTAATAGCTGCACTGTTTTTATGTTTGCTATCTTTTATAAGGCTACTCATGATTTTATATGTTACAAATTATTTGTTGATGTCTTTGACTCATTTTTCTCTCAGATTATTCCTTTTTTAATATACAATTCATCATACCTTCAACAGATTATAGAAAAATCTCTGTTACACTTGCAGTATTTTCCCACTTCATTATGTATGGCTTGATTTTCTTTGTCATACAGCAAACTTTGTTTTTTCAAAACCCCAGAAATATATTGATTATGCCCTTCTGTTTATGACTATCAACATCAACCTACATACTGCCCCTCTCTTTCTTCCCTAGTATGTATTTGGTGTATGTGTAGTTAGAAAACAAACAGTATTTTTTTATGTATGTTTTTATAAACACTCATTGTTTTTCTTAATTTTCATTCAACCTTGATTTTGAAATCTACCCAAGATGCCATGTGCAAATATTGATAATTGTAGTGTAGTATTAAGTCTCTTACAACAATCACTGTAGCAGATGCTTGCTGGTGTTCTGCCTAACCCCTCTGACTTTCTTGAGTTTTTGTGTTTACTGGACAAATTTCAGATGGCTGACTCTTGCAGCGTTGGTGTGTTTTGCCCTTGGGCTACAGGAATTCACTTTGCTGAGGTGCAGTACAGACCAGAGTGCCTGGAAATTAACAGCCCTTGGGCACCACTTAATTGCTCTTGGGTGTGCGGAAATACCTTTGCTCTCTCGTCCTGAGCTGAGAGTATTCTGAGGTATGTGTTTTCCACAATTTTCCAGAGCCTGTCTGTGAGATCAAACTTCAATTGCCCACGGTAGTAGCAGACTTGAAAGCATCTCTTTAGAGGCTGCCCTGTTTTACCTCTCCGTTTCAGAAGGGATTTTGGTTTCCTCAGCTTTTGTCTGAAGGTCAGCCTCTGGAGACAACCCCAGGTGCGCAGCCACTCTTTCGTTATCTGTATTCCTCATGGTTGACTGATGGATGGTTTCCAACATCCTGCTACGATAATAAACAAACGAACAAACAAAACATTGTGATCAGCATAATTTTACATCTCCTTATGCATCTATGCTGGATTTCTGGAGGCTACGTTACCCAGGAGCGGATTATATAGTTATAGAGGGTATCACAGAGGGCCATGGAGTATATAAATATGTAATTTCACTTTGTACTTCCAGACTGCTTTTGAAAATCGCTGCTCAGTTATAAACTCACCATTACAGTCTAAGTCTTCCCTGTTTCCCCCCACAGCCTCACTAGCATTTCGTATCATGTGACTTCTTAGTTTTTGCCATACTGCTGGGTATCAAGCAGTATTTCATTATTATTTGATTTTTATATCTCTACCTATTAGTGTAGTTAAACATTTTTCTTTCCTATTCTTCTTAGCTGAAGGGGGGTCTACTCTGAATTTTCTATTTATATCCTTAGCTCAGTTTTTCCTTTGAACTTCCTAATTTTCTTGCTGGTTTACAGAAGCTCTTATATATTCTAGATGCTGATTCTTTCTTGTTTCTTTACATTTAATCTCATGTATTACATCTTTGTTCATGCTGTGTGTTGTTGTTTGTGGAACAGACAACTTTCTTTTTGCTGCAGTGAAATCCACCCATGTTTCCCCATTATATCTTTTTTTAAAATTTTTTATTGTTATGTTAATCACCATATATTACATC
>NW_027397068.1:328914-476701 GCF_003265705.2 Callorhinus ursinus | reverse complement strand
GCAAAGGATCTGTACTCAGAAAACTATAAAATACTCGTGAAAGAAATTGAGGAAGACACAAAAAATGGAAAAACGTTCCATGCTCATGGATTGGAAGAACAAACATTGTGAAGATGTCAATGCTACCTAGAGCAATCTACACATTCAATGCAATCCCCATCAAAATACCATCCACTTTTTTCAAAGAAATGGAACAAATAATCCTAAAATTTGTATGGAACCAGAAAGGACCCCGCATAGCCAGAGGAATGTTGAAAAAGAAAAGCAAAGCGGGCGGCATCACAATTCCGGACTTCCAGCTCTATTACAAAGCTGTCCTCATCAAGACAGTATGGTACTGGCACAAAAACAGACACATAGATCAATGGAACACAATAGAGAGCCCAGGAATGGACCCTCAACTCTATGGTCAACTCATCTTTGACAAAGCAGGAAAGAATGTGCAATGGAAAAAAGACAGTCTCTTCAACAAACGGTGTTGGGAAAATTGGACAGCCACATGCAGAAGAATGAAACTGGACCATTTCCTTACACCACACTCAAAATGGATGAAAGACCTCAGTGTGAGACAGGAGTCTATCAAAATCCTAAAGGAGAACACAGGCAGCAACCTCTTCGACCTCAGCCGCAGCAACTTCTTCCTAGAAACATCGCCAAAGGCAAGGGAAGCAAGGACAAAAATGAACCAATGGGACTTCATCAAGATAAAAAAGCTTTTGCACAGCAAAGGAAACAGTCGACAAAACCAAAAGACAACTGACAGAATGGGAGAAGATATTTGCAAATGACATATCAGATAAAGGGCTAGTATCCAAAATCTATAAAGAACTTCTTAAACTCAAAACCCAAAGAACAAAGGATCCAATCAAGAAATGGGCAGACGACATGAACAGACATTTTTCCAGAGAAGACATCCAGATGGCCAACAGACACATGAAGAAGTACTCAACATCACTCGGCATCAGGGAAATCCAAATCCAAATCTCAATGAGATATCACCTCACACCAGTCAGAATGGTTAAAATTAACAAGTCAGGAAACAACAGATTTTGGCAGGGATGCGGAGAAAGGGGAACCTTCCTACACTGTTGGTGGGAATGTAAGCTGGTGCAGCCACTCTGGAAAACAGTATGGAAGTTCCTCAAAAAGTTGAAAATAGAGCTACCATATGACACAGCAATTGCACCACTAGGTATTTACCCCAAAGATACAAATGTAGGGATCCGAAGGGGTATGTGCACCCCAATGTTTATAGCAGCAATGCCCACAATAGCCAAACAGTGGAAAGAGCCAAGATGTCCATCGACAGATGAATGGATAAAGAAGACATGATGTATATATACAATGGAATATTATGCAGCCATCAAAAGAAATGAAATCTTGCCATTTGCAGTGATGTGGATGGAACTGGAGGGTGTTATGCTGAGTGAAATAAGTCAATCAGAGAAAGACATGTATCATATGACCTCACTGATATGAGGAATTCTTAATCTCAGGAAACAAATTGAGGGTTGCTAGAATGGTGGGGGTTGGGAAGGATGGGGTGGCTGGTGATAGACATTGGGGGGTTATGTGCTATGGTGAGCTCTGTGAATTGTGTAAGACTGATGAATCACAGGGGCACCTGGGTGGCTCAGATAGTTAAGTGTCTGTCTTCGGCTCAGGTCACGATCCCAGGGTCATGGGATTGAGCCCCACATCGGGCTCCTGGCTCAGCGAGGAGCCTGCTTCTCCCTCTGCCTCTCTCCCTGCTCATGCTTTCTCTCTCTGTATCTCTGTGTCTCAAATGAATAAATAAAATCTTAAAAAAAAAAAAGACTGATGAATCACAGACCTGTACCTCTGAAACAAATAATACATTATATGTTAAAAAAAAGAAGAAGATAGCAGGAGGGGAAGTATGAAGGGGGGGAATTGGAGGGGGAGACGAACCATGAGAGACTATGGACTCTGAGAAACAAACAGAGGGTTCTAGAAGGGAGGGAGGTGGCGAGATGGGTTAGCCTGGTGATGGGTATTAAAGAGGGCATGTACTGAATGGAGCACTGGGTGTTATATGCAAACAATGAATCATGGAACACTACATCAAAAACTAATGATGTAATGTATGGTGATTAACATAACATAATAAAAATTAGTTGCTTTTGGCTAAAAAAAATGTTGTTACACAACTTTTCAAACATACAATAAATTCAAAAAATATTTATGGTGAACACCCATTAAACTCATCACTTAGATTCTACCATTTGCAATTTACTATTCTTGTCTCATGGCATATATATCTAACAATACCTCTACTTACCCAACAACCCTCCCCATTTATGTTTTTTCAAAAGCTATATTGACATATAATTTACATCACATAAAAATTCCTACACCACTGTAAATGTCATCTGATACATTTTAGTAAATGTATACAATTGGCAACCATCAGTACAATATGGTTATATAATACTTTCATCACCCCAGAAATTTTTCTTTCTCATGCATAAATCCTAAATAAAATACATATCTGTTGAATAAACAGAACCTAGAACAATGATCCTTTTTTAAGCATCAACATCTAGTTACTTGTTTCCAACCTGTACTGGGCTGGGATCTATATGTCATGTTCTAGTTATGGCTAATGACAAAGATGTTCAGATTTGTCATGACAATAGTATATGAAATTCAGTGCCGATACTGACATCCAATTATCAGGTTGTTGTTTTTTTTTTAAGATTTTATTTATTTGACAGAGAGAGACACAGCAAGAGAGGGAACACAAGTAGGCGGAGTGGGAGAGGGAGAAACAGGCTTCCAGCTGAGCAGGGAGCCAGATGCAGGATTCAATCCCAGGACCCCGAGATCATGACCTGAGCCGAAGGCAGACGCTTAACGACTGAGCCACCCAGGCGTCCTCAATTATCAGTTTTAAAGAAGGAGTTTTCTTTTGTTCATTTTCTGGTTCTCAGCTGTATTCTCAGTGAAGTTACTGGGGAAGAAATTCCTTATGAACGGAAATGGCACCATATTTGTTTCATTTGAATTTGAAGCATGCCATTCTCCAAATCATCAAACAATCAATGCTTAATAAATATTTGATGATAGATTGGAAATATCTCTCTCACAGTTATAATTTTAGTGCTTTTAAATGGAAAGAAATATAAGAAATATGTTTTTCATCACATGTAGACTCTCTATCAAGCCAGTAAGTTAAACACAATGGTGGTCAGTGAAGAATCACTTGAGTGATAATATAAATATTTACTTTAGGTTATACATGCATATTTTATGTATTACAGATATCTTATTTTCATATTTTCTATTAACTTAAACATAATACAAATCCTTTGCAGTATTGCATCCATTAAGCTCAATTTAATATTATAAAGAATTTTTTGAAAAACAATTGCTTTGGACATATGTCAAAGGGCAGATATGAAGATTAATTTCAACTATAGAGAATGTCTACAGTACCCTTCAATCTCCTTGGAGTTGATATTGGAAATGCACCTTAGGCATGTGGTTCTGCTCATTAACTTGGAAGTATTCATTGCTGTTTGTAAGGTACTAATGAGTGGACAGATGAATAAGAAATGCTGGAGGCACTGTTTGCAAAAAAGCTCTTGCTTTTTAAAAAATTATGGAGAACAGAAAAGTGATTCCAAATACCAGGAAAAAATGTGTATTTCATGTGTCCCAGATTGTGGTAACATGTCCACTTAGAATTTATATAATTTTTTATGCAACCAAAAATGAAACCATATTTATTTTCTTTAAATATAAATTCCTCTTTGACTCATGAGTACTTATAACTAAGGTCACTTTTAGAGTCAGTTTTGTTCGTTGTTTTTTTTTTTTTAATGTTGTGTTGATGAGAGGAAAATCAAACTCTTCCCAGTATAACATGACTTAAGAGTCTATTTCATCCATGTCATAGATTTATGACAATAACTGATATTATCTTGCACTTAATGAGTAATAATGCAAATGCACTTTTCTATTATTGCCTCTCAGACTTTATTTATAGTGATACTTTGGCCTCCACTTTAATCCAACTCTTTCCTCAGGTCCAGATTGCAGCAAGTAGTGTTACAACATCCCCTTGGAGAGCTTTCTATATATCATTTCAGGACAATGACTTAAAAGCAAAGCAACTTACTGAAAAAAGAGTGAATAGGTAGAAATTCTCCACTGAAACATTGCATTTTAACGTGGATAATGAGATTCAGCAGAGAGTACTGTCAATTGATTTCTGATCATATTTTCTCATAATGATGGTCTTCAAATTCCAATGACGTTGAATTCAAGGTATTATGAAGTTTATGCCACCTCGGTTCGAAATGTTGGAGTAAAATCAACGTCATGTAGTCATAAATTTTGTGCACATTTTTTTAGCCAACAGTCAATTATCTTCCAAATGGGAAAAAAATTACCTAATGATAATCTACAGAAGAAAACTGTAAATAGGGGCACTTGGGTGGCTCAGTTGGTTAAGTGACTGCCCTCGGCTCAGGTCATGATTCCATGGTCTGGGATATGGCATCGAGTCCCACATTGGGTTCCCTGCTCAGCAGGGAGTCTGCCTCTCCTCTCCCCCTGCTCATGCTCTCTCTCAATCTCTCTCACGCTCTCTCTCTTTCTCAAATAAATAAATAAAATCTTTTAAAAAAAAAGAAAGAAAGAAAACTGTAAATGGTATTAAAACACTTTTTAGCAGATTTTTAACCAGGATGGACATTTCAACAATAAACACATCATGGTTACATTGGGGGAAGTATCTGAACAAAAGCAAAGCATTGTATTAAGGACAGTGTCAATTCATGTGTGTGTGTGTGTGTGTGACAGTAAATGACTATAACCAATTGGATTAAGCATTTGAAATTTTAGGTTTCCATCTTGGAAATATCTACTCTTCAGAGGCATCTTATGAAGTAGAAATCCCCAAAGTAGCAGACTTATTTAATAAATTTTTAATTATATATTTTCAGTACGCTTTACACTTTGGCCATGTGACACCAGGCTTAGAAAAAATTATTTTCCACAACTAGAAGTTTGAGGATTTAATGACATGTTCATCAACTTTACACAAGTAAGTTATAATTTATTAAAAGATTACTATTGAAAAAAAATGAAGTACCAACATTTAAAACCTCCTGTTCTGTCATAAACTTTGAATGCTTATTACAACCATCATCTTTCCATTCACACGTAGAAATATATCTTAACATGTGTCTATTGTGTGCCAGGAATTGGTTAGGGTCCTGAAAATAAGATCTGATCCATGATGTGAAAATTTCTCTGGCTTTCCCATTTCAAATAGATTTCTTTTTCTACCTGACAACTCAGGTTTTGTCATTTACTTATGATAATTTTCTCTGTTTTTATAAATCCAAAGATTTGGTCCTTGCTTCTATTTGTCTTTCAAAAGCAGTTAGATTCTTCTTTTATGGTTACACTCTCCAGATACATGAACCATGTCCAATATCTATGTGTTGTATTTTTTTCTATTCTCTCATGTTTTCAATTTAATTTGATTATCTTACATTCCAAAAAATTTCCTGAGTAACCTTGCATAAAATACAAATTTTATTTTTCCCTTATATTCCTGAAATATGAATAGTTAACTGAAATGTGTTTTCTCTTTCAAGAATAGTTTGAAACTTCATATTTCTAAACAATGTTTTAAAGTTTTTAATAGCCTAACTGTATAAGGTTGTATTTTCTATAAAATGGCTCAAATCATTGGTTAATAAATTGCCCTTGACCAAAAATAAAATCAGTGAAGCACTTGTGAACTATTTTTCCAAGTAAAAGCATACATTGATATTTTCCATTTATTTATTTATTTGTACAAGCAAAACCTACGATGCAGTAAACAAAATGCTAATTAAATCAAATTAAGGAACTGCTGACACAGATACTTCTTTTAGTCAATGAATGGCAGATTACCAAAAGACATTAAATGGCATATTGCAGTGAGTTATTAGGGTACACAATTATCAAATTTGTAGCCTAGTCTTTAGATCGAAACATTAACATTTCGTTTATGTGACTCTTACTTTGAGATGTAAATAGAGCGGGTCAGGGTCAGGGCAATTAATTGTGCTATATAGCTTTTCATTGCGTTTTGTTCTTGAATTTCTCATCTCTGCCTTGACATGGGACACTAGTTACTCAGTCCCTGGGCTTCTGTGATTTTTCCAGAGACTGCCTTCTTCCTTACGTCCTCCCTCTCACTTAAGTTTTAATAAAACTTTGGGAGTCCCTTCCACGAAGAAAACTAGCTGCATGGATTGCAGCCCTCAGGCAATCTTTGCCAACTAGGTCATAAAATGGGCCTGCTGGCCAAGTTTTGGGAGCTAGGTTCTCCAGCAGGAGTTCATGTGATTTATGACCCTTATCTCTTCATGCAAATGTTGACCAAGATTCAGAACCTAAAAACAGGGATTCCAGTCTCAGGCCATTGCCATATTCTATGATAGTTCTTGCTTGTCTCTTGAAGGTGCATATATTTTCTTCATCTGGACGCATGGCCTAAACCAGATGCTTGAGGCCTGACAAAGACATTTCAGCCCACTGGCCTTCTTGCTGTTCTTCAAACAAACCGACTTAGGGTGTTAATAGAATTTCAAAGTTCCCTTCAAAATGTGGTTTATTTGGCATAGAAGGTACTAAACAAATTGAGGATAATGAAAATCATGAAAGAGCTGGGGGTTCCCATTAAAGAACTGCTTCTCCAATCTTCCTACCAAAAAGTCTTCAATTTCTACCTCCTGAGCAGTGGACACCCCTGGAAGCTACTTGTCTGGTCTTTGATGAGCATTTTTCTCATAATAATCCCAATCAGAGCAGCCAGTAAACCTCGTTGTTACACAAGTCAAACTCACTCCAGCTTCACAGCTTTCGTTCTTGCTGTTTCCTTCGCCTGTTTTTCTCTGTGCCAGGATATGTGCAGAGGTCGCTTCTCATCGTCCAGCTCTTAGCTCAATACCCACTCCCTCTCACAAGCTTTCCCTATCCATCCTAGAGTACCCTCCATTCCTTAGCAGCCTCTGTTCCACTGCTCATTTATTTTAAAATATTCAGCACTTAATACAACATAAATTATTTTATTTGCTTCCTTGTTCATTGCTAGTTTATCCCCACCAGAATGGAAGCTTCCTTAGCGTAGAGAATGTGTCTGCTTTATCAGGTTGTCTGCTAAATTTCTAGATGTTCAATAAATAGTTCTAGAATCAATTAAATAAAATTGCAATGAAACTATGAAGCTACCAAAATGCATATTCTGTTGAAAATCAACACCACAATAAAAGATTTTTGGGGTCTATTTTCTGTGCTACTAGAGCACATCATCTTTCCATTGTTACAGTACTGTTCATACTGAATTTCCTTGTTCACGGATCTATCATTCTCCTTAGAATCGCAGCAGTGCAATTGTCATGGCTTGGCCTCAAATGTCACAGTTTCTAGAAGCAAAGAGGAGCTCAGTCTCTTTGTTGAATTATTGAGTGGCTAGAGGAGCTCATTTACTATTTATGAAGAGTGCTGCAACTTACTGATTTTTCTAAATAGCTATGTCATATTTGTAAAAATAGTCATTCATAAATCTTGGATTGGATGCAAGACACCTCCAAGCAAATGTTTACAATATCTCAGAACCTTGTTACTCAAAGCCTAGTACTAGATTTATGTCTGTGTATCTTCAATTTCTGTGGGAGGATTCATAAAGTGAGTGCAAATATTAAGGGTTGCCTAATAATTCCATAGCCAAAGTAGTCACTGACTTTGTAGAACCTCATTTAGGGTGTGATCCAAAATTTTCAGGATCCTCATCAGATTCCAGATTTTCTCCATCAGGCCACCATTCTTGCATGCATCTTTGTGCAGCAAATGTGCTGCATCTTTATCTGGTCAAATGTTTTCTTCTGTTTTCCTTATTTTCTTTACACTCTGATAATTTTGGAAATAGAACTTTTTCTTAATTCTGAAGTTTAACAGTATATGTTCTTAGTTTTTATTGTTACTATCTTTCTTATTATCATGATGATTATTATTTTCTCTGTAGAGAACTGAACTGTAAATAAGCTATCTTTTCTAAATGAAGGACTTCCCTTAGGTGCTTTTTGAGATATTAGATGGAAGATTTTCTTTCCCTTACATACAAATGCAGTGCTATTTTCTTTTTTTTTTTTTTTAGAAATTTCCAGTGTTTCTACTTCCAGTAGAAACACTGGAAGTAGAAACACGATTTCTAAAAGTTTTCAGAACACACAGCTCCCAGATTAGGATGCTTCCTCTTCAAATTCACCTTTAGACATCTGAGAAAACGGAACATGAAAGTAAACTACATGGGGATTTCCACTGGTGAATCATGCCATCACCACCAGCCTGAGCTCTTTCAGATGCTTTGTGTGTAGCAGGGTCGAACCGAAGAAACTGGAAGCCAAAAAAGAATAGATTGGGTAAAAATTGGTAGGTTTAAACGGAAAATAAGTGGCTGTTAAAAGACATCAATTTTCATGAATGAGCTAAAAGAAGTGACTATGGAAACAAATAATTAGAATGGCAACTCTAATCGGCTGCTTCCAGCAGGTCATTAAAATAATTATATTACCACATTATGACTGCTAGAGAAAAGCCATAGGCCATAGATGAAAAATGAAGTTTCTTGACTTTTGAAAGAAGTCTGGTTGTC
The DNA here is from genome assembly GCF_003265705.2 of Callorhinus ursinus. Lineage (NCBI taxonomy): Eukaryota > Metazoa > Chordata > Mammalia > Carnivora > Otariidae > Callorhinus > Callorhinus ursinus. The sequence goes on along the minus strand of NW_027397068.1, from coordinate 468,021 downwards.
TTTTTTCTTCCTTCCTTCCTACTTACCTTCCTTCCTCCATCTCTCTTTCCCTCTCCCCACTTCCTTTATTTCTTCATCTTTTAAAAAAGACTCAATGTTTTTTCATTTTGAAAGAATTGTCTTTCTTCCTTTTTTTCTCCCTTTTTCCTTCTTTCTCTTTCTTTCTTTCACTTCCTTTCTCTTTCTTCATTCATTTTCTTTTTTTTAAATTGGGTCCACAAGAGGACATGGAGAAGCAAAAATCCAAACCAGGGAAGTGAATAAAAGCTATTTAACTGGGCATGAGATAACACCTCAGATTAGAATGCAGTTAAACTGTGGAATCCTGAATGACACATAATAACTAATGAGTAGTTATTAATTATTTTTAAAGTTTTGCTGTGATAATGAGATTCAAGAAATACACCTTTTACATTCCCAGGGCTGCAATCTTTAATTTCACTGTACTCAGAGGTGTATCCTCTCTAATTGTAGTGTTTCACAGAATTCTGACAGGAATTTTTTTCTCGACAGAAAATGTGTGGGTGACATTTCATATTTGTCTGTCTTAATAATTATTTTTGGTAAGTGAAATATGAACATTTTATGACAACAAATCAACTTTGAATAATAAGATTTTCTGTTTTCTTTTCTCCCCCAGCAGGCTGAAGGAATTATTTACCAATGTTTTCTAGAACTCTCTTTTATTCATCCATTAATCCATCCACCATTTATTCAGTTTGCCAAAGACTCTCTCTTTGGACAAACTTTAGTCATATTCTTCTAAGATCTTGTCTCAACTAGACCATGACCTTTATTCTATCCTCTCTTCAGCCCACCTAACACAGTTTTAGCAAAGAAATCTGCTAAGTCAATTTAGCAAGAATCACCCCACCCTTGATAGCTAATCCAGTTCTTCATCCCCCACCTTTGATGTCTAAGTCTTTGGCTTGCCTTTAGCAAGAATCCTTTTAGATCAGTTTAGGAAGAATCCTTCTACCCTTAGTAATTTTTCATTCACTTACCCCCCTCATCTTGTTACTTGGCTTCAAATCCTCATTTGTCCTTGTATTTGGAAGTAAGCCAGATTTCTCTTCCCTATTATAATACCCCTATTTCAATAGTCTTGAACAAGGTCTCCCTTACCATTTTAACAAGTGCTGGAATTATTTTTTTAACAGTATAATGCCTAAAACTTGCAGAGGGTCAGACTCATCATTGGACTCCTAGATCTCTCACCCAAGAGTCCAAGTATTCAACTTTGAAGGCTTTGTTTTCACTCCTGAGTGATTGATCGGGGATCCATTGGTGACTTCAGCTTCTGATCCCATCTAGTGCTTTGGATGATGGTCTATTGAAGCAAAGTAAGGGCAGATTCTGATTCTTAAGATTCTGAGTGTATTCTTTGAGGCTGGGTTAGAGTCCCATGCTTCTTGGTTAAAAAGTAATTGAGCAAGAACATTTTTGGCTCTTTTTGAGTAGGAATTTACTTCCTGATGCTTGAGAGGGAGATTCCTAGCTCTTCTGTGAGGACTGTCTGTAAGATAGAGACTGGGTTAGTGTCCCAGGCTTCTTTGTTTGTGAGGTACAAAAATTAGTTAAAATGTGGGAGCTTCTCAGTGAACTGAAACTTCCGTTCTTAAACCCCTTCACTCTATGCTCTACCACTGTGACACTAATTCTGTCTGCTTCTTTTCTTGTTGGCATGATTTTACTATAGATGATTTGGAACTTCACTGACTTCTTTGAGAAATTTAAGATCTGCCCAAACTGTGTCATCTAAGACCTCTCCCTTCCTATCACCTCTCTACTTCCTTCCTCCTTTTACCATCTTCAATCTTCTCATTAGCCCCTCTCAATCCTTTAAGAAGCTGCCCTTCAAACTTTACTTAATCCCTCCCTCCATCCTGTCACAACTTTCTTTTCCCACTCCAGCCCCTCAGCTCCCTACAGTCAGTCAGGGGCTCCCAATGGGCCCAGGGGCCCCCTGAAAGTAACTATGTATCAGGGCAAATGAAAATCCTAAAAGTCTCTCCCACAAATACAGTTTCATTGAATTTTATCACAAAATTAACAATACATATGTATCATTATATCTGTCTACTGAACTGTATGCTTAAAATCTGTGCATTTTTCTCTTTGAGAAAACCAGCAGTATATTTGTTATATTTCAGGGAACATTCTATTGACTTTAATTAGCATAGTAGCACTTCTTGAAATGTAATTTAATTCAGTAAGAAAATACTGAGCATCCTTTTCGGAATGTGAGGAGAGGAGTTGATTCAGATTATCTGACTGGCTGGTAGATGTCCCCTATCTATTCAGCCTCATGCCACTTAAAACTGCTCAGTGCATTAAAGAATATGTCTTCTTCTGAAAAACAGGTATGTCTTCTGGGCATATCACATTTATGGATGAATCAAAACTATTATTTTTAATCTCAAAAAAATTTATATGACTTTGAAATTGAATTTGCCTTATTTAATCTCTACCCTGAATAGTTATCATAAAGCAGTAAGTAAAATGGCAAGCCTTAAAAATTAGATTTAAAAATCTACCACCATTGGACTCTGAAAAACAAACTGAGGGTTCTAGAGGGTAGGGGGGTGGGGGGATGGGTTAGCCTGGTGATGGGTATTGAGGAGGGCACGTTTTGCATGGTGCACTGGGTGTTATGAACAAACAATGAATCATGGAACACTGCATCAAAAACTAATGATGTAATATATGGTGATTAACATAACAATAAAAAAAAAGAGATTTGAAATACTAAAAAAAAAAAAAAAAAAATCTACCACCATTGGGGTGCCTGGGTGGCTCAGTCAGTTAAGTGCCTGACTCTTGGTTTCAGCTCAAGTCACGATCTCATGGGTCGTGAAATAGAGCCCCTCCTTGGGATCTGTGCTTAGCACAGAGTCTGCTTAAGACTCTCCCTCTCTCTCTCTCACTACATCTGCCCCTTCCCCCACTAATGTACTCTCTCTCTCTCTCTCAAATAAATAAATAAATCTTAAAAAAAATAAAAAATCTACCACCATTGATGTATCTCGAAACAAGAGTTCTTAACTTTTCAAATGAACCAAGCCAAACTACATACAAATTGGAAAGAAAAAATGAAGCAAAGATACACTCTGTTTTACTATACTTTTATTTTCTCATCATATAAACAATACAAGGTAATTGCAGGAATTTTTTAAAATTTAAGAAAACGTAAGGTAAAATGTAACAAAAATTCTTACCACCTAACAATTGCTACATCAAAGAGTGAGTCTCTCCCTTGTGTCAGTAATCACCCACACAACTCAATAAGATAATGTAGGCTGAACATGATAATTAGAATAGACAAGGCACTATTTCCTAAATATGAGAAAATACAATTTTTCATCACAGAAAATTTTTAAAAATGAGCCATTTTAAATTTTTTTATGCATTAAGGGAAAATTGAGAAAAATCCTAGCTGTTTTTATATAGTGTATTTAATAATGAAAATATCTTTTATCACTTGAGAATCTCATTAAATGAATATCTTCTCTATTTTGCTTACTTTTTGCACCCCACATGAAACAGGAAAAAAAGGATGTATTTTTGAGGACACCTTGAAAATATACATTAAATATTTTCAAGGACTTAATGTTCTTGATATTCTCTCTCTGTGTGTTACCCGTGTCTCCTTCTTTCCCATTATTCAGCTTCCAACTGGAGTGAGAGATGATGCCTCCTACACTTGTTTTCATGAATTGCCAAAATTTGCTCTCTTATCTCATTTCCACCAAATGGACTTGTGATAAAACTCTACTTCCATATTGTTTCTTCCAATAACACTTTTATTTACCTCATCCATCAGTCACACACCTATTCAGGCTCTCAATCATTTTAGTGGACTCGTGTAGCTCCAGGATGACCAGCTCACACTTTCTATTTGTTAGATCTATCTCAGGGACGGCCTTTATTCCCTTCATCCCTACAGAGCACTTTTGCTCCAAGAGATAGCTACAGGCTCTACTTCTCATTTTCCCTACTTGACACCAATTCAGATTTCACTTATAGCAGCCATTCTTCATTTTGGGGTGAGGAGATTATAAATCCTAATCTGCCCTTGTTCATCCCAGAATCCCTTCCAGTTTAATATGTGTCTTTTATTTTTCATTTTTAACAAAAAGGAATTTTATTTTTTTAATATTTATTTATTTATTTATTTATTATTTATTTATTTATTTAGAGAATGAGGGAGAGGGTGAGAGAGCCTACCTCGGGGAGAGAGGAGGGAGAGAGAATCTTAAATAGGCTCCACGCCCAGAGCAGAGCCCTACCAGGGCTTGATCTCATAATCCTGAGATCATGACCTGAGCCTAAATCAAAAGTCGGATGCTTAACTGACTGAGTCACCCAGGCCCCCTAGGAATTTTATTTTTAAAAAGCAAGAATTTATTTAGATTCCTTTTTTAAATCTTTTTTTTTATTTTTTAGTTATTACAGTAACTAAATCACCAATGAGTCTCTTCCGTCATTTTTTTCTTTTTGACTTTGATTTACTTGGTACTATATTTTAGACAGACTTCTATTTTTTTAATTTAATACTAAGCATTAAATAAGAAAAAAAATATAAAAGCCCTGGACAACATTATCTTTTTCCAAAAGGGGTGATTTCTCTTCAAAAGCTGTTAGAATGCCAGATGTTTACCTGATCATCATAAAGGTTAGATTTCAGCTTTTATAGAGTTAGTACAGATTTGCTTTTATGTTATTTCTGGACTGGAATTTTTCATTTCCACTGTGTGGTCTTGTGGGAGTTTCAACAAAAAGCCCAGAGGTTTTACCAAGTCTCACCACCCAACTCCCCACCCGCACCCCATGATAGCAGGGTTTGTACTCAAAGTCTGCCTCTCAAGTATTTTGCAGCTGCTGAGCTGTCTATTCAAATCTTCTAGTCACTGTTTCTATCTGGAGTCACTGAAATCTTACTTTGTGCACCTTTGACTTAGAACTAAGTCAGTGTCTTGAGAAGAAAGTTGCAAATGGCTTTTAAGCTCTATTCACTGAACTCCCTCTTTTCAAGATTTTACCCTGAAGGTCTTAGCTGCTTTGGCAGATTCCAAATCCAAACTTTCTCTATTTATTCCAGTAAAACTGTCCTTTTTCACCGGAACTTCACTGTTCATGTTGTGAATTGAGTAACGAACCTGTTTAAAAAAAAAACAAAAATAACATCGGTACATTCGAGGCTTACATCAGTGTGCATCTACCTCAAATTTAACAGACCCTCAAATTTTGCTTTGATCACTCTCCAGTCATTGCTATGTTTGTTTGTTTGTTTTTAATGTTTTCTGGTTTCCATAGTTTCTTTCAGTATGAACTATTCCATTATGATCAGAAAAAGAAATGACAATTTATTTTAAGGTTAAATTTTTAGAATTGTTGTAACTTGATGGATTGACTCCCTGGATATTATAAAATGTCTCTTATTATCTTTACTCATCCATCTTGCTTAAAGTAAATTTGGTCTGATTTTTTTTTTACTTTCAAAATTATATATATACATATATACATATGTATATATCTTTTAAGCAGCATGCAATTTTCTAAATATTCTGTCTGAAAATCTTTGTGTTCAAGTATTAAGTCCATTTACATTCAATGTAATTTTTAATGTATTTGGGTTTATATCTCATTAATTTTTAGTTATACGTCATCATAAATTCTATTTTTCTTATTGTTCCCCTTTCTTGTTGTGAAAAGCAGAATAACGCTCCCCCCTTCCTATTCCTAAGGTATCCACCCAATTGTTGGAGCCTGTGAATATGTTACTTTGTATGGCAAAAAAAGAATGTGCAGAAGGATTAAGTGAAGGTTCTTGAAATGGAGAGATTATCCAGGTGTTCCAACTATAATCTCAGGTATCCTTATAAGTGAAAGAAGGAGCAGGAGAATCAGAGAAGGACACATGATGATGAAAGTGGAGTTAGACAAGCTATTGTTATTGCTGAAAATGGACAGAGGATATCAGACAATAAATGAAGGCAGCCTCTAGAAGATTCAAGAAATGATTCTTCCCCTATGTCATTCACAAGAAACTCAGCCCTACCAATACTTTGATTTTGCCTTAGTAAAATGCATTTGGGACTTCTGACCTCCAGAACTGTAAGATACTAAATCTGTATTATTTTAAGCTACTAAATCTGTGGTGATTTGTTAGAGTAGCAATAGGACACTAATAAAATTGTGTTTCAGGTAAACTAAATATTTTGTTATTTCATTTTCCTCTTATGTTAATTTGTGAGTTCCAGTTTCTTTTACTATTCTATTAGTGCATACTCTAAAGATTATAACACATGCATCCATAAAAATGCATTATTGAGTTCTAAGATAAATTATTACTTTTACTACTTTCTAGGTATGCAAGAACTTTAAGACACTTGAAATCTGGTATGCTTCTCGCACTTATGCTATTGTAGTAACATATTTTAATCATCTATATTTTATTAATCCATGAAACATCATTTTTTAAATTATACAATATTTCCATTTATCTACATTAATCATCATTGCTTAATCTTCCCACATAACCTCCGATCATTTTTCTTCTGTTTAAAATGACATCCTATTTTCATCATCTGAGTGCAGGTCTGCTATTGAGACCTTATTTTTAGTTTGACTGAAAATGTCTTTAATTGTCCTTCATCTTTGAAGGATATTTTTACTGGTATGGAATTCTAGAATGGTAGTAATTTCAGTATTTTTAAAAAAGTCATGTTTTTTAACTTTCACTATTTTATTTATTTTCAAAGATTTTATTTATTTATTTGTGAGAGAGAGAGATAGACAGCACAAGCGGGGGGAGGAGCAGAGGGAGAAGCAGGCTTCCCCCTGAGCAGGGAGCCCCACGTGGGGCTGGATCCCAGGGCCCTGAGATCTTGACCTGAGCCAAAGACAGATGCTTAACAGCCCCACAGACGCCCCTAGCTTTCACTATTGTAGATGGGAATTCAGTAGTTGCTCTTAGTCATATCTTTGAAGGAAATGTGTCTTTATTTACCTTGTTACTTATAAGATTTCATTTTTGTGTTTCTTTTTCAGCCGATTTGCTACTATGTGCTTAGGTATAGTTTTCTTTATGCTGTTGGGGGTTTGTAGAGTTTCTGAATTTGTAACTTTATACTTTTAGTCGATTATGAAAAATTCTTAGTTGTCATCACTTAGGCATTGCTTTTGCCTGATTCTCTTTTTCTTTAAGTCCAACATGTTGCTATTTGAATATGAATATATGTCCCATATATTCATTTATCCTTCCCTTCCTGCCTTTTTAAGGGTAATTTCATAATTTTTAATATTGTATTTTTTCTTATTAATTTTTATAATTTTTAAAATTTATTGCTCCGATTGTGCTAGGGATCAATATGTATTCTTAAATTATCATAGTCTAGTAGATTCAATATGGTACTACTACACACTCCACTCTTCCTTAGAGATCATTTAATAATGGCCTTAATATTATTACACCCCAGGTTTTCTAGTGAGTTGTCTGGTTCCATAACATTTTGCCTGATTCTCTTTTTCTATCTTGGATTCAAAACACAGGTGTGCTAGACCTTTTAATTGATCTCTTTTAAAATTTATTGCTCTGATTGTGCTAGGGATCAGTATGTATTCTTAAATTATCATAGTCTAGTAGATTCAATATGATACTACTACACACTCCACTCTTCCTTAGAGATCATTTAATAATGGCCTTAATATTATTACACCCAGGGTTTTCTAGTGAGTTGTCTGGCTCCATAACATTTGTGCATCTGAGTTTGAAATGTGGGAGCTTAAAAGTTGACTACTCACTTTAAAATCACATTAGGGCACCTGGGTGGCTCAGTTGGTTAAGTGTTGACTCTTGGCTTCAGATCAGGTCATGATCTCACAATTGTGAGATTGAGCCCCACAACGGGCTCCACATTCAACTCAGAGTCTGCCTCAGATTCCCTCTCCATCTCCATCCACTGCTCCTTCTCCCCCTCCCCTGACTCAAATAAATAAATAAAATCTTTAAAAAAAATCACATTAAATACTAAAAGATTGGAAATAATTAGTATTTTATTTCAGGCTAAAGTATGAGATCAGGCTTCATCCAATACTTCAGCTTTTCTGTTTTCATGAGTTTTGGGGTGTTTGTTTGGTTAGTTTTGGTTTTGCTTTTAGTTGGTTGTTCATTCTTTGGTTTTGTTTGTTTTAACATAACACATTCTGTTGAAATTAGGACTATGTTTTGAATTCATATTTCTCAATTAGTTTTACTACTTAATTATATTTTCTATAAAGAAAACACACATAAAGCAGGTTCATCTTATAGAAAAACTAAATCTCAGCTTTACGGACAAGTAAGTTAATATCTGGATATCATTAGCTCCAGGTCACTGTTAACTATTGAGATTTGAAGTTCCAGATCCCAGAGTTTCTCCCAGGTGCTAACCCGATTTTGTCCTCTCGTTGTTAGTGCTCTTGCTTCCTCTTCACTACTCTAGCTGTCGGTAGGAGCTTCCCTTACTCAATTCTGTCTTTATTGTTATTATCGCTGCTCCCTGGACTACCCTAACCAGTCATCTAGCTCCTCAACTGTCACTGATCCTGATTTGATCCTCCAAAACTAGAAATGAAATCCCTTTATCTTACCTCAGGTGTCCTGGAATTATAGTTATTAGTGTTTGTTTAGAGCTCAACTACCTAAATTTAGTCTTACCTCTCTAGCTACAAACTCACTATGATTCCTTGCTATTCAAGTTGTTTCAGACTGAAATGTCTCTTATTTCAGAGTGATTTCCCTGATGCTACTGGTGCAATATTCCTAGAAAACTTGTTTACAGTTTTATTTGCTTGGAATATCAATCTTGGAAAATGTGGGGTCTGCATCTCTGTCAGTCTCCTTTCCTTTAATAATATTCTTCCTGTGATGTCTGAGATAACAGGCCAATAGAACTCCTTGGAACTTGTTCTAATTTCCCAGAAGAGCTAGGCAAAGCACATATATAAGGCTCCCATTGTTACACTTGCCACAGTCAGAAGAAAACTATAATAATGATTAGGAAATCATTTTATTTTTTCACTGCTTACTGTGCACCAGGCACTGAGCTAAGCACTTTATATATGAAAACTCATTTGAAACTCAAAAATGTTGGAAAGTAAGCACTATAAACTCAACCGCACAAAGGAAGTAATTTGCCTAAGGCAATGTGGAACCATGGAAGGACTATATACTTCAAATCTAGATTGGTCTGGCTTCCAAGACACTATTTTCCAACTACTTTATGCTGCATCGCCAGTATACAGTAACCTTAAGTTTCATACCCACCACCCCATCCATGTATCAGAGAAACATAAAACCTCTTTACTGATTGTTTCCACACATTAAACAGTAAAGGCTACACATACTTATGTCTGGCTACCCCATGAAGAGAAGAGCCATGAAATCACTTTTGCTGAGCAGGAGTTCATTTTAAGTTCCAATTCCTAAGTTGTACCAATTCTGATCTTAGTTTTCAAAAGGCTTATTTTAGGATCTGAGCTTTTATTTTTTTGTCTGGACATAGATTCATATTTTACTCACAACTACTTGTTTTTTCCTAGATGATGAACCAGTCTTTTAATATTTGTAGGCATTTCATAGTATCCATGGTGGCTCCCAAATCTCTACAATAGCTTGTATTTTAAAGATAGGTTTGGGACCTTCACCCCCTTTTTAGTCTTTTATTGTTTAATCCTTTATTTAATCCCTTTTTTTATTATGTTATGTTAGTCACCATACAGTACATCATTAGTTTTTAATGTAATATTTAATCCCTTTCAATAAGCAATGTCTTGGCAAGTATTTGCTGTTAATCTAAACTTTCAAAGCATGTGCTTGCTGCCATAAGCAACTTGATTATCATTTCATTACTTATGATTACATTAATTCTTGCAGGGAATAAATTGAATTTAGAAGTTAATTTTCTGGAAACATGTTAAGAAACATAACTAATAATGAACAACCATTAATTACTTCAATTCACTTGACCAGTTATACTTCAGTAAGACCAAACCACCTTGAGCACTTAAAAAATGTGGTCATTATCCCATACAGATTATAATATCATGTGAACTACTATATTACAAACAAATTTAGGAGATCAACAAATAAACTGACCCATGACATAGTAGTCAATATATATATATATATATATATACTCATAATTTACCTGTAGGACTAATAGGCATCTTAATCTCGTTCAAAAGAGAACTCTTGATTTCCACACACCTCTATCAAATCTATTTTCTCAATAAGTGGTGCCACTATCCATCAAGTTGCTCAAGCTGAGACCTAAACTTTGGCTTATGCTTGAATTCTCCCTTTTTCTCACCCCACACAATAAATTCTATGAATCTCTCCTTTCCTATTCATCTCACTATTCCTACTCCAGGCAACCTCATTTCACAGAGGTGGAAGTAAAGAGGAAAATCTTGCATGTCCCTAAGGCATGGCCCCAAAGGAAGAGAGTTGAAAGTAAAAGCAATGAGAATGGATCACCTTATTTTTCAGGGGACTTTTTTGGGTTTTTCCTTCTACTGTCCCTGGTTTTAAGGTGAGACTCTTAACACCTAGATTCTTTCTCACTGCCTACTTCTATTAAGTTGAGAACTTGGTGACAGAGTCTATCTGGAATTTACTTTCAGCTTTGCCATCAGACAATATTTCAGTATCTTCCCTTCAGCAACCCATAGTGAAACCTATAGACATACTGTGCCTTATGAGCACTGGCACTGATTCTCAGGAAACTTCATCCTTGCCTTGGCTCTAGCCCTGCTTTACTGAAAGAGACATGTGGGGAAATTAGTCAGAAGCATGTGGGATAAAAGAGGGAGAGGACTCTGGTATAACCTGGTAAAGAGACTTAGAGTTGAATGTCAAAATTAGATTTTGATGTGATGTCATTTCCTTTTTTTAATATTTTATTGATTTATTTGAGAGAGAGAGCACGAGAGGGGAGAGGGGCAGAGGGAGATGGAGAAGCAGACTCCCCGCTGAGCAGGGAGCCTGATCCTGGGACCCTGAGATCAAGGCTTGAGCAGAAGACAGATGCTTAACCAACTGAGCCACCCTGGGGAACTGTGATGTCATTTCTTGAAGGGACAATGCCCTGAGAACATGCCTTTGAGCATTGAGGATGGCATAACGTGGATAATAATATGGAGCAGGTATGTTTTTGGCAATTTTATTAATCGTGACTTGACTAAACAGTTTTTACACAGAGGAATTATGCAAGCAATGGTAATAATTGGTATCATTTAATGGTCTAAAAGAAATGCTCTAATTCTGAAAGTAATAGCAGGACTAATAACCATGGTGTTAGTGATAATAATACCATTTACTGAGTGCTTATTAAATAGAAGAAAATATGCACATACTTTCTCATTTAATCCTATGAACAATCATTAGAACTAGATATTTTAGTCCCTATTTTCAGATAAAGGAATTCACCCTCAGTCCCAAATCTCAAAACTGGTAAGTTGAGCCAAGATTTGAATGTAAGTCCATTTGACCCCATATGTCTGTGCTAATATTAAGTAGCTAAAGAATAAATTTATGCCATTAGACAAGTACCAAAAAAAGAAATTAAAATTAGAATTTCGGGGAAATAGCTGATAAGCTATGGAAAAAAAAAAGTGTGTGTGTACATCTGTTTTTCTGTGTAAGTCTCCAAATAAGAGCCTGATGCAAAGAATTTTGATAATCTCTTTATCACAATGTACACAGTTTTTGCATACACTGCCAGGACAGTCAAAGAGTGCTAGATAGTCATCCCTTATTAGTTGAAAACATATAAGGGAGTTATCTTCTATTCTAGGGCTTTAATTTCTGATGCACTAAGTCTGGAAAATATTAATTTGAGCATCAGGTTTTTTAGACTGCCAAACAAGGAAGGGAGAAGCTAGCAGGTTTTTCAAGATTCTGGTTAAAAATTTATAGAGATGACACTTAGAGGCATTCAATCAACAGTAATGAACTGCAATCACATAGCAGGAATTCTGCTATTTTACTGGAAATGGCCACCTTGTGATGCTCCACATACTGCAACATATTAGACAGATAGAAACATGTACTAGACCCTAATCTAGGCCCTTTGCATTAAAGAGTCCCAGTTTGATCTGTCTCTGAATGCATTCCACCTACAGGGGAAGGAGTCAATGGAGACACTAAAACATGTTCATTTGTAGCTCATACTACAGCATGTTCTCCAGAATTCTAATCTAAACAAGCTTTCTAGCCTATGTGTAAGTTCTGCATGATCCTTTCTTCCACATCAGACTTCCTGAGATTGGTCTGACCTGTCAGTTATTTGGGAGAAGGTGAATAGAAAGAGTCTGGACATATGGCTGAGTAACCACATGCATGTGCAAGAGGCTACTTGCAACTTGTAGGGGTGTCAGGGCTGGGAGAAGAAGGAAGATGACCAACAAGGGTACTAAATATTAGGGGTGGGCAAGAATCTGTGTATGAATGAGCATATATTTGTCAGGGCAATCAATAAAGATGAAACTGTGCTTCATGAACCTTCAAATTAGTATATAACTGTTAACCGGTTCTATAACATTCCCATATTTCCCCTTACCAAGATCTCTAATTCTATCAGTCTTATTTATTATTAAAAGTAACTTCCAAAGAAAAATCTGGAGTATCTACAATTTACAATTCTTTCTTTTTTTTTTATTATGTTCAGTTAGCCAACATATAGTACATCATTAGTTTTTGATGTAGTGTTTAACGATCCATTAGACAACAATTATTTCTTAAATGTAATCGTCAAATTTGAAATTTATAAATAACTTTAGGGAGCCTTTAAGTTTGTCATTTCTTTTCATTATTGAAAAATTATACACTGGATCTAATCATGATTACATCACTTTATCTATTAATGTGAAAGATATTGCATGCCAGATAATGTGAGAATAAAAAGTATATTCATGCAATAGAGGTTTATCTTAAATGTACTAAAGCAACCCCTTTATGATGCCTCAAATAAACTCAGTGCTTAGGCTATAACCACACTCTGTCAAAATAACAAAATCAATTTAGTCAAGCTACAACCAAAAAGGAGAAAGGTTGAGCTTGTTATTGAATCATAATTGATTTGAGGACAAACTGAACTGACGAATTTTTTTTCACAAAAGTTTATGTAGTAGCTCTTCATGGAACATTTACCATCTTCCTTAATATTTCCTCCTCTTTTTTTAAATAAACAGTCTTTTGAAAATCTCAATAAAATCTGTGTTAAGCTTATTTTTAATGAAACAAAAATAAATCTAAATATTATCTTTGTTTTTTGGAACATTAAGCCCTAAATCTTGTAATCCAAACAATTACTATTTTTTCTATTTCTGAAAGGGCTATCCTCAATTACATATTTATTATTCTAGCTACTCACATTTGCATATATTTCTTAAGTGTTATCAGTATGCTAGCTGAAATAAAAATACTTTGTTCACTTTGATGATATGAAATCTAGTACTGAGCTAATACATCTCAGTTTAAATGATAAATAATGGAATATCTCATTACAATTAAGAATAAAATAAAATGAAAGTATCTTTTCCTACCCTCCCTATAAAGTGAGATATGTCACTGAAAAAATGACTAATCATCAGATAAAGCTTTGTTTAGGACACTTACTGACAGCAAATGAAATGTTAAGAAAATATCTCAAGAAGAAACACACATAGTTGGGGGCTAAAAATAATGTACTAAAAGGGATACAAATTGAACTTATTTTTTTATTTTATTATTATTATATTTTTTAGGGAGAGAGGGAAAACGCCAGTGAGCATGTTCAAGGAGGGGGGGCAGGGAGGGGCAGACGGAGAGAGGCTCCACCCCCAGTGCCAGCCCAGGGCCTGATTTCCCCACCCTGAGATCATGACCTGAGCTGAAATCAAGAGTCAGCTGCTTAACCAACTGAGCCACCCAGGGCCCCCCAAGGTGAACTTAAAAATGTTAAAACAATGGGCTTGCTTAAGGAAATTACATGAATATTAGACAGAATTTAGAAGAATATAAAGAAAAGGTGACACCTAGCAAAACAGTAGATCTTCAAAATGACTTAGAAGAAGCAGGGGAAAATAATTCTAATTGTGCTAGAGGTTCGAATGACAAACACATCAATAGGGGAAATATCTACAATGAATCTCAAAACCAAGTTAATAATATGCCATAGTCATTCAGATTGGTTTTAACAGCTCTTCACTTTTGTGAATTCAACTGGCTCTCCTACCTTGTACAATAGGAGGTAAAATTACTGAAAATTATCTGTTGGAGGAATCGGGGTTTCCCATTCAATCTTGTTGAGAGGTGTATCACTTGGTCCATCAAATTAGAAAAATCTCCTAATTCTGGGCAGGATATGGCAACAAGGGACCAAAGCAGGAATAGACCATTAGTGTCTGGGAGACTTTCCATGTCTAAGTCGGTTCCACTCCTAGGGAATTCATTCAAAGCCAAGGCCTCAAGGACAAGGAAGTAAACTGAAACAGAATAAACACAGCCTCAGATCATTTAGGATTCTACTTGGGGAAGTTTTTAAAATTTAGAATCTTTGGCCTTACTCAAAACCTCTTGAATAAGTATTTATTTTTTAAGAAAGAATCATTTATTTTAGATAAACACCCACATGGTTCTGATACCCTGAGATGAAAACTTAACGGTGGAGGATCTGATGAACTAGTAAGATTTACATATAAATCAGACTAACAGGGAGATTGAGCTTGATGCAAATAAAACATAACTGAAAAACACACCCAACAAAATCTACCTCCAAACATTTAATGTTGGTGCAACAAATACAAATAAAGTAATGACTGAGGAATTGAAAAAGGCACAAAAATCATGAATAAAGGTGAATCAGACCACATAGGTTATCCTCTGTAATAAGCAACATCCAAATCTCTGGGGCATATCATGATAACATTTATTACACATTGCAATCTAGTCATCTCCTGAGAAACAAGTGTGGGACTAGGATCCTGTTCCAATACCAAGCAGAGGTCTGTTATTGCTGAGAAGAAGAAAAACTCTCCTGTCCAAGATGCACCACAGAGTAAAGGCACAGGTTGCTATCATCGATAGGAGTGGTAGGAATGCTAACAGAAAAAAAAAAAAAAAAAAAACTAACACCAATGCCCAATACCCAGTTCACTAGACCTGTTAAGACTGAGGCTGAGCCTAGGTCACAGAGAAACTTCCTGTCCCTGTGAAAACCCTAGCACCAAGAAACAACCCTAGCACCAAGAAACAAAGCCATGTCAGCTTACTGCTGGGGGAGGGCAAGACCATGGACAGCAACTTCCCTTCTGGTACAGGTGTGGGATAACCAACTTTTTAGAGAGCCAACCACAGACACAGCCATACAAGAACAACAACAAAAATTAATATGATAACATAATGCATACTAAGTCATTATATATTTTAACATGAAAATATGACAAATCGATGTTTACTTGAAATGATTGTTTTTATGAACTTTTTGTTTGTTTTTTGTTACATAAATGCTCTTGGGTAATCAACACAATGATAAGACCAGTTAATGGCAGCAATTAGTAGCTAATAACACTAATTAAACAAATAATATGTATGAGGAAAACTATAACAATATTTTTTAATGTTTGTGTCCTCTGATACAGCAATCGATTTTAACTTATTTTTTTCTATTGGATATTCAAATTGTGTAGGTTATACTATTATATAATAGCCATTTTATAGGCACACATCTAAGGATTCTATCTCCTTCCATTTCAATAAACTAAAAGTCCAACTATACATAAATACAAGAGTTTTAAAGGAGAATATAAATTAGTTAAATAAGTGTTATATGTATTTAATAAAAAATAACAATGGCGTTTTTTTCCCCCATGTACAGTGGGATATTTATACTCTTTTTCTTTCCTCTTCCAATAATACTCCTTTGAACTGCCCAAAGCCTTAAAAAAATCCTTCTTTTTTACGTAGTGGTAAAATTGACTATAGTCATTTATAAACTTTATTCTAATTTTCAGCTTTGCTTTTATCAAGTCTACATTATTCTGCTTTTCTGGTATGAGTCCAGTGTGACAAAGTCAAACTAAATATCCTCTTGAAAAAACATTGTATTATGGGACACTTAATATTTTACTTAATAGTAATAAGCTTTGTGGACATTTAGGAATTAGTTTCCAGTTCTCCAAAAAATGGCCTATATACTTTGCATCTATAAGCTTATTTTGGTAGACAAACTGGTGTCAGTAAGGTCCTTTGGACCTATAAGTTCATTATATAAGCTGTCCATGTTTAAAATGTCTAAAATTTTTTAAATACTCTGAAGCACAATGAATATCATCACAATTTAAACTTCTCTTTCTCAGGGAGAATGGTTTTAAAATACAGAGGTCATTTGAACACGTAAAAGTTGAATTCCAAAAAGGTCATAGTTTTGGTAAAGAAATGATGAGCAAGTTGTGCTTAAATTAGTTACCCTTATCTGGTTACATATTTTTGAATTCTAAAATGGTCTTATTTCCAAAAAAGTCTTTTTCTTTGTGAGTTGTAGCAACCTACATATTTTCACTTTATAGACACATGTCTAAGGAGACTATCTCCTTTTATTTCAATAAAGTAAAATAAATCACATTTTGATTAAACCAAAAACTAAACAAAAACTTCCATGAAAACCTCAACATCACAAACAAATTATCCCCCCCTTTTAACAGTGATGTTTCAAAGGTGTGTAGAACACTTAGTAGATAAAACTTTTTGTAATTTTCCTTCATAAGAAGTTTACAGAGTAGGTTAAATTTGTCAAAATTTAATTTTCACTGTCTGCCAAATATGCAGATAGTCAAGCAAAGTCTAAATTGCATTTGGACAAAATATCAACAATCTTTAGTTTCATGTTTTCTTACATTTCATTCAAATCTTCATAGAAATAACAAAAAGTGACTGGAAACTCTATTTTCAAACCAAACTTTCTAAGAGCAGGAGAGGGACACTTTGTTGTAGCTGTGATTCAACAAATCACTTGATATACTCTAGATGCAATAATGGATCAGGGGAAGAGGCCAAAATATAAGGACAGCAGTTACAGAAAGTGGATTATCTTGTAACCATTTGATGCTAAAAACAGGATTCGTTTCAGCCACTATTTTAAGGGCTACAACTATGAGTTTTGTACATTTCCCTCAACTTTCCGGCCCCATCATCAATAAACCAGGACTTGCTGCATCCTGGGGAAGGGTTTCTGGGAATTAGGACTGCTAAAACTGAGACAGTCTTGCACAAACAGGCCCAGCGATGACCCCGTCACATGTGTGGGGTCACATGCTGAAAACCGAGAATGGAGTGGAACACTGAGAAAATCTCTAAAGGTAAATCAGTAGCATTCTTGGCATAAATCACACTTGTACATGGTATCAGTTTTTTTTTATTTTTATATATTGATAGATTGTCTTTGCTAATATTTTGTTAATGATCTTTGAACTTATGTTAGCAAGGGATATTGGTCTGTAGTTTTATTTTCCGATGATGTTTTTTGTCTGGTCTTTGTGTCTGGTTAATACCAGCCTCATAGCATGAGTTGGAAAATGAATGGCTCTCAGGATCCACCCAGTTTCCCAGATACCCTCTTCCTGTTCATTCACATGCTCTCATCCTATTCCAGCTTCATTTCATCATGATGTTCTTTTTCAACTATTCGAATTCTTTGCAAAATTTCTAGTCTTCTCACATTATCCAGTTCCCAGTGCCCATACCACTATCAAGTCAATCTTTAAGATGCACAATTTTATAATGTTATTTTGGTATTTTATGGACTCCAGGTGTCCTATATAATACAATATAAATCACTCAAATTCATATATAAAATTATCCTGCATCATCTGTAATTTTCTTTCAGATCTTCAAATTCTGTATTCCAGCAATTCTCAAACCCAACGTGAAATGTAAACCACTTGAGGAACATTTCAAAATACTGATTATTTTGAAAAGGAAATTAGGTTGTTTTCATGATGGCCTACAAGTAGGCTACCAAGCAAGCTGTTTCAGAGATCACAGAAGGTCACAGGCAAAGTGAAAATACTCAAATGGCATTGTTATTAAATCAATTTTAAAGTATACAGTGAGAAGCAAGAGGAAAGCTATGGGTGAGTTAACACATTTATGGTACCATATAAGCAGGAAGGACTCATTTCCTGACTCCTGGGGTATTCAGTGTCTGTATGTGCTTTATCTCTCTCTGCCACATCAGCCTTTCCCGTTGATGGTGTGGTTATGAGGACCAGAAACAGATTTTGAGTGCTTGAGTTCACAGATGGAAGGGGCTTTGGTCTTGCTCTTTTGTACAGACACAAGGCCAATTATTCCTAGCCACAGCTGTTGCTTGCCAATTAGCCTGCAAACTGCCATGGGTTTGTTTTGTGCTTTTTGGGCAGACATACAAGGCAGAATGAGTGTCAGCAATGTGTGGTCAAATTGAGACCTCATGACTATCCAACGCCTCTTGTATGTTTGATCTCATATATATTTAGTACCTATGTGTCTCGTGGATATAAGGTCATTCTTGGTATTTACTACTCATATTTAATGAACCTTATGTTTCTATTTATCTTTCTCTCTCTCTTTGTCTCTCTCTCTCTTTTTTTTAAGTACCCAGCGTGGAGCCCAATGCAGGACTTGAACTCATGACCCCGAGATCAAGACCTGAGCTGAGATCAAGAGTCGGATGCTTAATTGACTGACCCACCTAGGTGCCTCTCTGCTTCTCTTACTCTTAACACATACTGTAAAATCTGGCTATGTCTGACAAATACTTCTGCTCACTAACCAGTTATCTATATTGAAATGTCTGGAAAAGTTTTGCCTATGCTTTACAAACTATGTACTTATTTATCTAATAGGTTTGGACAATCTCAAAAGCAAATACATGCTATAGACTGGATCTCTGAAATTCATTCTGGCCCCAAAGTATCAGAATCTCTATGAGAGGGATATAGACACTGCATTTGTCAAGCTCTCCAGATGATTCTACTGTGCAGCTATGGCTGAGATTTCTCTGCTCTGTCCCACCTAGGCTGGCTAACAAACATTCCCCATATGCACTAAGAGTCTCCACTTCTGCTTTATTGATTTATTTCATCTCATCCACCTGGGTTCTCCCTTTCTAGCTAAATCTTATATAAGGCTGATCTCACCATAAAGCTCTGTCTAGTGATTCAGCTACATTACAAATTGAGCTTTTCAAAGGTTAATTTTTAATCAGTTGATAACATCAGCCAAATCAGTTCAAAATATTTTCTGAATATCTACTACCATTTGCTACTTACCCCTATGCATGCTGGACCATTATTTTTACAGTTTCAAAATTACGTACTTATTTTATTAGCACTGAACTCTTTATCTGCCTATATTTGCACTGTGCAGTTAGAAGAGTTTGGGCAGCATCTGAGGAAGGGGTGAAAATAAGACAACCCAAGAAAGCTTGGGAGAGTGAAACTCATGGAAATAATTATGAGACAAATGAGGACACTTGTTTGACAGGAGAGAGGGGGAGTGGGAGAGGGAGGGATGAAGACTAAAGGGGTTTCAAATTTTAAAAATGAAAATGCTTCTAAGTAAAAAACCAGAGAATTTTCTTTCACCATCTTAGTGGGTCCAGAGAGGTAACCATCATGAGTGAACTGTCTGCTGTCTGGTATGTAGACGTTATTATCTAATGAAAAGTGTATTCTTTGCATTTCACTTCAAATTACCCTACATATTTAGTTCAGAGATCATAGTTTTTTGCTAAAAAAATTCTGAAGACATACTTGTATTAAATTGATTGTGGCAAATTCTCAGCAGCACATAGCCCCAAATTCATAGAGACAATGTCACATACCAGAGCAGAAAATGAAAATCTTAGTCAATAAAACACTATTTTAGCTACCTGACAGCCACTAGGCTAGCACTCAGAAAATCCGTGTTCCTGACTTTATTTTTTATTTTGCTTGTTTTGATCATAATTTGCGGGACTATTTAGTAAGTGGTCTGTTCTTGGTACTAAAGGAACATTTTCTCATATTACACAGTTTTAAGATTGCCCATTTGATTCAGTGATACAGCTGTTTTAATTAGTTGGTAAAAATGTCATCTTAAAATTTGATTTTGAAGATACATTTGGCTGAGCTGGTCCTGTTTATTTAAATAGAGTGAAATAAAACTTCACTTTAATGTCAGGGTTATTATCTGTATAAAGAAAAATACATTCCCAATAGAATTCTTGAGAAATAGACTTTTTCATTAGATTTATGGAATTATTGATCATAACTACAGCTATTACATTCCACATGACAGGAGGTATTAAGGAATGGTTGCCCATAAAGTGGTAGTAAACACTGGCTCCTAATCTATCAGTGAGCAACAGAGAAATACCTGAAGTTGTGACTGACTTCAGTTAGACATTAGGTATTATTAATTCACTTTTGTCAACAGTTGGTGTATACTGTATCTGGATAGAATTAGAAGTGCTTCTTTCATTATCTAAGCAGTTAACCTCATTAGATTGTTTTAATGTCCTAGATTCCTGCAGGAGTTGAAATACTTTAAATTTCACTTCTCTAGTTGAATTAGTATTATTATTATATTATGAAATGTTAATGGATAGATCTGAAACTTCATCAGCATTATAACATACTATATCCATCTCATTTTGAGAAAGACTGAATTCCAGTATAAGTGAGATTTGTTAAATTTTAATGCCAAAATAAAACCAAATTATGTGGGCCTTTAGATAAATTAGATAATTAGGTAAGAAACAATACATGGCTTCTCATTGGTGGAAATCTGAATCCATGGCAAAGATGCAACATTCCAAATTTTGTGAATTCTCAAATTTATTGTAATTTATAGTATAGTAGTATTTTTATAGTAATAAAAATAATATTCATTTATCTACTTTTTTATGAAACAACACATATTACAAATTTGTCTTTTATGGAATGTCTAATTTCTTTATTTGAATGCCATCTGTCTGATAGAGGAAACTCCTTTAAATGGACAGGCCTGCTTAGCACACATCACTTGTGGTAAAAAGAAGAGACCGAGGAGAGTAACTAAACCATCTCCCTTTTTCTGCTCAGGCTGGGACCTTTTAATCTAAAATATTTTCTGAAGTCTTCTTTTATAAAGTAATATTTCACATTGCATTATTAAGACATCACATACAAATTTATCTTCCACTAGGGGAAACATATTTACCCCAAATCCTTATTGTTGTACTTTTACAGAAGATAGAAAGCAAAGGCTTTAGTAATTTATATACCTCTATAATTTAGCAAAGCCAACAGTTTAGATGTAGTGTTAATAAGTATATAATTTTACCATTTGGAAGAATAGATAAAGGAAATTATCCCTTTCTGCAAAGTTGTTCAGAATCAAAACTTTTGTCAATCTAATTATTTATCTGACCATATGGCCTACTAGCATTGTGCAGATCAACAGAGGGTTAAGATGAAATATTAAAACTGTCAGCCTTGAACTGCATGCTTCAAAAGACACCATCAAGAAAGTGAAAAGACAGTTCATGCAATGGGAAAAAATATTTGCAAATCATATATCTTGATAGGAGATTCGTATCCAAACTATCCTAAGAACTCTTACAACTCAATAATAAAAAGATAAGTAGCCCAGTGAAAAAATGGTCAAAGTTAAATAGATATTTCTCTTAAAAAAAGACATACAAATTGCCAATAAGCACATGAAAAGATGCTCATTTCATTAGTCATTAGGGAAATGCAAATCAAAACCACAGTGACACGCTATTTTACACCCACTCAGATAGCTAAAATAAGACAGATAAAAACAAGAATTAGCAAGGATATTGACAAGTTGAAATTCATTAACATTACTAGTGGAATTGTAAAATTGGGAAGCCACTTGGGAAAACATTTTGGCAGTTCCTCAAAATGATAAATGTAGAGTTACCATATGACCATGCAATTCCCCTCATGGGTATAAGTCCAAGAGAATTGAAAACATGCATTCATTCAAAACCTTGTACATGAATATTTATAGCATCATTATTCATAATAACCAAAAAATGAAAAACCAGAATGTCCATGAACTAATGATTGGATAAACAAGATGTGGTATATTCATGCAATGGAATATTATTCAGCAATATAAAGGAATTAAATACTGATACATGTTACAACATGGATGAATCTTGAGAACCTCATTCTAAGTGGAAGAAGCCAGACACAAAAGACCATATATAGTATGAATCCATTTACATAACATTTCCAGAATAGGCAAATCCATAGAGTAGAACTGGAGTAGGGAATGGGGAGTGACGGCTAATTGGTATAGTTTCTCTTGGGATGATGAAATGTTCTAAAATTAGAGGAAATAGTTGCACAACTCTGCAAGCAGATTAAAAATCCCTGAATTACACACTTTAAAGAATGAATTTTATGTGTGTGAATTATACCTCAATGAAGCTATTAATAAAGTTATTAAATGAAGTTACTAAATGAAGTTTAAAAAAACTTAAAGGCCCAAAAATATTTTATCAAGCTCATTGAATCTATGGGTCAGGACTTTGGGGCAGGCTTTGTGAGAAATGGTTTGCCTTTTTTTTTTTTTTTAATGTCTGGGGCTTCAGCTAGGAAGACTCAATGAGCTGAGTGTAACTACATCTGGGGAGTAGAATCATCTAGAGCCATCTTCACTTAAATGTTGTTTAGCAGATGCTGTTTTCTGAATGTTAATTGCACTAACCATCACTTCTCCATGTAACTTAGCTTTCCCTCCATGCATGGTGGCCATAAGGTCACCAGAGTTCTTATATGGCAGCTCAGGGCTCCACGAGCAGGTGTCCCAGCACACAAGGCAGAATTTGTATTGCCTTCTCTGACACAGCATCACAATTCATGCATCATTCTATTGGCTTCAAGAGAGTCAAAAGCCCACCAACATTCAAGGGCAAGGAACAGAGAGCCTACCTCTCAATGGCTGTTAAAGAATTTGTGGCTGTGTGTTTTTTTAATTATGGAAAAATACAAAAAAAAATAAAATTTACCATCTTAACCATTTTTAAGTATATAGTTCAGTAGTGTTAAGTACATTCACATTGTTGCACAGCCAATTTCCAGAACTCTTTTTGTCTTGCAAAACTAAAAAACCTCTACACTTATTGAACGATAACTCTCTGTTATAGCCCCTGGTAAACACCATTCCACCTTTTGTCTCCATGAATTTGACTACTCCAGGTAAATCATGTAAGTGGAATCAAACAATATTTGTCCTTTTATGACTGGCTTATTTCACTTAGCATAATGTCCTCAAGGTACATCCATGTTGTAATGTGTGTCCAAATTTCTTTCCCATCAATACTTAGATTGCCTACAACACTGCTATGAACATGGATGAACAAATATCTCTTCAAGTTCCTACTTTCAGTTTTGGAGGATATATACTCAATAGTGGATTTATTGGATAATGTTGTAATTCTGTTTAATTTTTTAAGGAACTGCCATACTGCTTTCCACAGTGGCTGCACCATTCTACATTCCCACCAACAGTGCACAAGAGGTCCAATTTCTTTACATCCTTATCAACACTTGTTATTCTCTGATTTGTTTGTTTTTAATTTATAGTAATCATCCTAATTGTGTGACTATAGTTTCAAATACCAACTGGGTTTATAAATGCAAAGGAAAAAGGTTACCAATTAACCTCTCTTGTCTAATCAAAATGGTTTATTGTGTTGAATTTGAGATGGCCTATGACTTGCTTTCATTGACTAACAGAATGCAAGTAGAGGAAAAATATGGAACTTCAGAACAAAGTCTTAATTGACCACTGAAGTTACTTTTATCATCCTCTTGAAAATGTGTCCAGGAATCACCAGGTAAAGACCTACACTAGCTCACTATAGCATGAGAATCCACGGGAGGAGACTCAAGGTATCCTAGCTTAAAGTGAACACCAGCTACCAGACAAGTGAGGGAAGGCATCTCAGTCCATCTAGTCCCTACTGAGATACCAATTGACTCCCACCACATGAGCGGCCCCAGGAGAACACAGCAGAGGAACCACACAGTGCTCCCAGACAAATTTACTGTCAGGAAGCAAAGAACAAATTTTTGTTTTAAGCTGTTAAGTTTGGATGGTTTGTTTTACACAGTAGATAGTCAGTGGTGTGTTGGAGCCTGCTCTCACCATATCGCAAAGCCAAGTGGGTGCAGCTCTTCTCAGCTCCACATTTTCCACATTGGTAAGGTCACATTGCTGGCATGAAATTAGCCATGCTGTATTTACATATTTACACGTGGAAATCAGCAAATAAACAGGAGCTTTTTCTTTTTTAGAGAGAGAGAGAGAGCTAGTTAAGTATTTTTAACACCCCACTAGATACAGTGATGCTGAGAGCACAACAGATATCTGGTGACAAAGGAACAGACTTGAAAAACTCTGGGAGTCTAGATGCTGAAAGCACAACAGCTATCTGGTGACAAAGGAACAGACTTGAAAAACTCTGGGAGAGCTGCTGAGAGAAGCAATTATTGGGAGCTGCTGGAGCCGCTGGTCCTGGCTGGGGAAGCGTCTAGAGCTGCTACTGCTGTCTGGAGTTGTACTGCCATCAGGTGCTGGCGACGGTTCCTGGGATCAGAGCTCACCGTGTGCTAGTGGGAATCACTGCAGCTAGAGCGGGCATGACAACACTCATCAGGTCTGAAAGTTGCTGCAGGGAACTGCCATGGGACTAATTTCCTGCTTAAAGGGCAGATATATCACATGGAATGTAGGACAGTAGGGGAAGGGATTATATAGGTTAAGCTTCTATAACAAAGCAATTCCAATAGTTATGTCTCAAATAGCATAGATGTATATTTCTCTCTCTCGTCACGGTTCCAGAGACAGTAGACAGTACATCGTGGGAAGGTGGGTGTGTCATGAAGTCTTCTAGGTATCTAGTTTCTTCCAAAAGTGTTTCTCCCTCTCCCTCAGCTGTAGTCCTTGTCTGCATGCCAAAGTGGCCCAAATGGCACCACATCTGATACTTAGGCTGTGGATAAGGTAATGAAAATAAGTAGAAGATAAATCACTTCCTTTTAGGGAAAGGCATGGAAAGTTGCATGCTTCACTTGTGCTCGAATACCATTGGGTAAGAGCTCATCACATGAATAACCCACAGATAAGGAGACATTTTTTCTAACTGAGCAACCATATGCTCAGCTCAACCTCAGGCCTTGGTGTCTATTTCTAAAGGCAGAAGGCAAGATGTTGGAGAATGATTACCAGCCTTCGCTACTATAAAAATGAGTATTTATAGAATCATCCATTCATCTAACCAACATGAATCCTATCATGTGCCTGACACTATTTTAAGTATTTGGATCATAGAGAAGAAAGACTCAGTAATTACCCTCAAAGTTCTCACAGCGTAAGAGATGTCTAAATAGATGGGATGTAATAACATGTGAAGTTATAAAAGTACTGTGAATAAAATATCATGGGATCACAGAAGAAATATCAAGTCCTGCCTGAGGGGATTATGAAAGGTTTTATTGAGTTGGAATGTAAATGGAGTCATGAAGAATAACTAGGCATTCACCAGACAGAAAAAGGAAGGCACCATAAGCAGAGCCGGTCCCTTGACATCCATGGCGTGGCCAAGACTGGTTGAATTTATGATACAACCTAAGGAAAGTGGAGGCTCAGAACCCAGCCCTCAGAATTGTGGAGGAAAATGCTGCTTGAAGAAAAAACAAGAAAGAAATTGCTTAGTGTAAAATGTATAAATCATGCATGTATTTATGAAGTTAAAGTGTCATTTAAAATTATAGATACAAAATGTGACTGTCTAAATTTTAAATATGGGCAGTGTGAAAATCAACAGAGTTATTGTCTCCTGATGCCTTTCTAGATATTCCTACCTTGACTCACCTTTTACTCATTGTTCCATTAATATCACTCTGTTAAGATTCACTCACAAGACATTTTCTGAAATAACACTATAATGTGCTATAATGTGCTATATAATGTGCTATAATTCTTTTAGATACCTGCCTCTCTCTAGATTTAATTATAGGCATCTTGACCTCTAAGGTGTTCATGACATGACTAAAACTTTTACCTTTTCTCCTTGAGCTATTACTGAGCAACTAAACTTAAAGAATTTAACAACGTGAAGACTTACACCGTTTACTTGATCCATTCTGTAGAACCCAAGTTTTATTCAGTTGTGTTGCGAAGCGTCCTTTCCAAATTGGCAATACTAGGTTCCTAAACACTGTATGTCCTTTTTATTCCTGCTAGAAAATTTGCTACTTCTTTCTGAACATATTTCTTTTCAAATTTGATTCCTACAAATAACATTTAATCCATGGTACTACCATTCTGTTGTCCAACCTGTTTACCTGAACAGACTCATCAGAGACATTGTCTTCCTTTTAAGTTATCTCAGATAAGCATTCTATCAAATACTTTGCAAATATAAAACCTGTTATCATTCTTTGCATATAGTAAAGATTTGGTATTTATCCACCGGTATACTGATAAAAATAAAAGATATCCATTCATTTATTTACACATCTGTTCAATTAATGTACACGCAAATATGTATTAGGTACTTATCCAATATCACATGTGTCTCTGAAATACAAACCATATGTTATGGTAAATAGCAAGGCATAATATTCTTTTTTTTAAAAGATTTTATTTATTATTAGAGAGAGAGCGAGAGCACGAGAGCTGGGAGGATCAGAGGGGTTGGGAGAAGCCGACTCCCTGCCAAGCAGAAAGCCTGACGCAGGGCTCGGGGCTCAGTCCTGGGACTCCGGGATCGTGACCTGAGCCAAAGGCAGACGCTTACCCGACTGAGCCACCCGGTGCCCCAAGACATAATATTCTTCACTATCACATGTATCATTAAAAGGAGTATACATAAACATGTTCACTGGAAGTTTGAATATTTTCAAATTCTCATGTATTATTATGTACCAAACATGATTTAAGGAGTTTGAATGAATTGAATCATTTAATCAACACTGAAGATATATCTATCTGAATGCTGAATTTTTAAAAAAAAGTTCTTAGTGATTCATGGAATTAAAATTTTTTCTTAATATACTCCCATGAAATAGACAGTGAAATTACATTTAATAGTTGGTTTTAACAAAATAGTCTTGAATTACTAAAGTCAGAATTACGCATACATTTTAGCTTCTTACTCATTTTCTCCTTCTTGGTTATGTTTAATATTTTTCACAGATTTTAAAAATCTATTATACCTAGTTATTTAATAATACCGTGGCACTGGTTCTCAATCTGGGACAATTTTGTTCCCCGCTGGACATTTGGCAACATCTAGAGGCATTTTTGGTTGTTATTACTTGAGGGAACCGAGGGAGAAAGATACTGGCATTTTATGGATCAAGGCCAGGGATACTGTTAAATATCCCATGATGACCCCCCAAACAAAGAATTATCCAGCCCAAAATGTCAATAGTTCCGAAGCTGAAAAGCCCTGTACTGGAATATTCTACTGACCTTGACCTTTATTGTAGCTCTCCAATTTTTGGAAGTGAAAGCTGATTTTAGGAATCCTCACAGGCTGTCATTTAAGGTACATGACAGGTCATCACATGGTGAGCACTGAGAAAGACAAGTCTGGCAAAAGGGGTTCTCAGGAATTTATATCGTGTTTTAAAATTCTAAGTCCTATGCAGGTTCTTTCCTAAAAGCCATACAGTCTTAAGGTTGGAAGAAATGCAGCTAGTGTGACCACGCCTGACCTCTCACCCATGCAGCAATACCCTCTGCATTACCTTCACCCATGGCCCCAAATCAGGTGATTTTCCACCCGGAACACTTCCAGTGATACTGTTGATCAGCTCTGAAGAATTTAAATGTCTGTGAGGCCTACACTTTCTTCCTGCTATTTGTCCCTTCAATTCCGGAGTAAGCGTGGACAAGTTTATTCCCTATGCTGTATGGCATATTCCAATATTTAAAAATCGCTATCTTGCCAACACTACTTATCCCCACCACTCTTTTTGCCCCATTTTCCATGTTCATATACCTTTAGGGTATGCTACCATTCTTCTAAGTAGCACCCCTACAGTATGTGGCTCAGGACCTAACAAAATATAGGTGTAGCTAATGGGTGCTGAAATAACCATCTTTGTCAGACTCCAGTTGTGATCCAAGTAATACAGGAGCCACACCTGAGCTAGCGGTTACTGTTACACGGATACTATTCTGGTAGCCTAAGATGAAAAACGTACTTTTTAGCACCTATGCTATACTTGTAGTTCACACTGAACTGGATGGAACCTGAAGCCATTTTTTCTCCAATTTTTCATGCTCTAGTGTTGGCTCTGGAGCTAATAAAGACACTTAGAATCTTTTTTTTTTCCTTTTGACCCAGTTTTTTTTTTTAATTTCTTTTACTTTTTTACCTATTCCAATTTTTTTTTTAATTTTTTTGAGTATAGTTGAGATGCAATGTTACATTAGTTTCAGGTGTACAACATCATGATTGGACAAGTTTAAACATTATGTTATGCTCACCACTAAGTGTAGCTACCATCTGTCCCGTTACGTCACTAATTACACTATCACGCTATCATTGACTGTATTCCTTATGCTGTGCCTTTTATTCCTGTGACTTATTCATTCCATAACTGGAAGCCTGTATGTATCTCTTACTTCCCATCATTCATTTTGCCCATCCCACCACCCACCTCCCCTCTGGCAACTATCAGTTTATTCTCTGGATTCACAGGTCTGATTCTGCTTTTCGTTTATTAATTTGTTTTGTTTTTTTAGATTCCACATATGAGTGAAATCATATGGTATTTGTCTTTCTCAGTCTGACTTTTTCAATTAGCATAATACCCTCTAAGTTAATATCTAAGATATTTCAAATCTTTGAATATCACAATAGCTAAAGAAATAAAAGGACAACGGGATGTAATGTGGTAATGAACACATACTATAGATATGGATCCTTGCAGATTCAATTTGCAGCTCATAGGCTGGCTATCTGAATGTGGGAGGTTACTCAAGCTCTCAGGGCTTCAGTTTCCCCAAGTATAAAATGGGAATAATTTTACCTGCCTTATAAAATGGTAATAAGGATTAAGTGAGTGAAGATTTGTTAAACCACATAGAATGGTTTGACCTATAGCAAGCGCTCAATAAGTATGTGTTAAAACAGGGGCACCTGGGTGGCTCGGTCAGTTAAGCGTCTGCCTTTGGCCCAGGTCATGATCCCAGGGTCCTGGGATGGAGCCCTGCATTGGGCTCCCTGCTCAATAGGGAGCCCACTTCTCTGTCTCCCTCTGCTCCTCCCTACCTTCCCCACTCGTGCTCTCTCTCTCTCAAACAAATAAATAAAATCTTTAAAAAAATATATAAGTATGTGCTAAAACAAGCAAACAAAATATATTTCCAATGAAATCACGATGAACAGAATCCCAAAGAAAACTAGTTCTTCCCAGATTCCAATAAAATGCACATTTCCTCTCTATACATAGAGAATAAAACTGACTTTTGACAGAGAAAGTAGTTGAGTCCATGGTATAATACTCTAACTCTTCATGATTAATATGTATCCTTCTCCAGTCTGACAACCACGGTAATCCTTATCAGCCATGAAAGCAGCATGAATCTTCCAATACTTTAAGAAATTGAAATGTGTGTGTTTTTAAAGGTGGCATAATTTTCCTGCTGGGCTGCATTAGAATGGATTGCTCATGGGCGTGTTTGCTGTTGAAATAGTACTTCTACCACATAACATGGACCTAGATATTTCCCTAACCCCTTATTCAACCAATGTTTTCAGATATATTTGCTGACAGATTTTTTCCACATTAACATCTTCTGACTTAATTCAGCGGGATAATAGAATCCAGTGAAGGAAATTGATAACATGAATTGTGTAACATTATTGGGACATTGATGACTCCCCAGTATCTATTTAACTTGCATGTGTGAAACCTTTCCTTATTCTGCAAATCAGAACACACCCGCCATACTCTATTAAGCCTCAGAAAAGAATGGTGCTTAGCATCAGGGCAGAGAATGGATGTTCCCTCTCTTCCTTGGCAACAATAGTTATAAGCTGAGATGCAGTTTTTAGGCTTTCCCTGACACATGCACCTGTTCTCTCTTTCCCAGTTTGAAGCCTTGCCCACATCCCCACTTATACATCCCATTGTTACATTTCCTTGTCCCTGAGAGCTGCTGATATATTTGAATACCACTTATACTTCTGCCATCCTGCCTCTTTTACATGTGACAGCCATGATGCCAAGCCTAGCAAAAATGAATAACATAGTAAAATCTGATGGCTCTTCACTTTGAAATTAGATGTCTGCATGTAGATGCAGCTTCTACCCACACCCACACTGCCCCCCATTTTAGTAGCCTGGGACATTTTTGAGTCTTGGTATAAACTGAAGGAATTCAAACTCTTACCAGCTGGAAGAATCTTAAGAGATTTTAATGGACACCCAAATTATTCACTCAAATTTATAAGCAGGAATATTTGAATTTCCCTGATTCTCCAAAATTCCTTCCCTTTTCTATCACCATGGCAGTGAGAGTAATCAAAGGGACAATAGCATAGTTCTCTGATGTTACCTTGTTCAGAGACCTTGGTTCACCCTGTGATTTGCCAAGATTTTTTACCACCATGACTAAGTTATACTTTACGCTTTGAGGAAGCAAATTTCTTTAATTTTTTTTATACCATTAGCATTGGTTTCCGGAGAAAGTTTGAGAAAGAATTTTGGAAATAACAGTGGTATTCTGAAGCATTAAATTCATAAATTGATGCAGATAAAAGTCATGAGACAAACTCCTATGCAGAGTTATATCTATTCAGTACCATTCCAAAGGGAGGAATCTTGGTAGATCGAGGAAAGATTATAAATTTGAAAGTGTTTATGTTATATCATTTAGCAGATTATTTATTATAAATATCTGTATTCTTTTTAATTGAGTCCTCAGTAGATATGAGCCAGTTCCTAATTGGGAAGATTAGGTAAAACTGGGATCTAGGAGACAAATCCCTGGAACCTAGGACTGAATAGAAGAATAGGAACAAAGTTCAGGCTGGGGTATAAATAAACATGTGGAAACCCAGACAGGAAGCAGTGGAAAAAGACAGCTTGTAGAAGCATGAGAAATATGAAAGTTTAGGCCCTAAGTACAGACTGAGTTGAACCAGGAATTAAATGACATAGAAGTAAGGACAGGTTTCAATTCAGGGGCTCAGAAATTAGACTAGATTATATAATGTTGTAAATAGGTAGAGAAAGAGAGAGATACAATAAGTTAACTTAACTTGAACTAAATAAAGGTAAATTAGATTGTATTACATTAAATTAAAAAGAGCACCTACCAGGCCTAGAAAGAATTCTTCTGGATTCCTATAGCTGCTACATATTTCTACTATTTCGTTTGAGGCATTATTGATCTCCTCCCTATCTGATAATATCCCCTCACTGCCATACAAGTACCTGTATACTCATGATATAAATACACACAGAAACCTTACCTAGAGACACCAAGTAGCCTTGATACCAATCTGTGCCTGTTCTGTCCTTCCTACTAGAATGCAAGCTTTGTGAAGGTAAGGATTTTGTCTGTTTTGCACACAACTAAATCCTCAGTGCCTGGTGCAATGCTTTGCATGAAGCTGAATGAATGAGCTTACACAGAAACGTTTCTATTTCTTGCCTGTAAAATGTTCTGTCTTTACCAACTATAAACATCATTATATGAGCAAGCTTCAGAAAGTCACATTTTTATAAGCTGCCACAATCCTCGGGTAGCTAATGGACAACAGTACAAAGCTCACTTCCCATTCATCTGCCATCATGCTTGATAGTACCGTTTACCTCAGTCTTCACCGAAAGTTCATTTCTTCCTGGTTAGATTATCACCCGGACTCTCTCTTTTTTTTTTTTTTAACACTGCCTTAATATGCCTTCTAATTCCAGACTTCTACTCTATGAAATGCAAGTTATATATTCAGCAAAATGGAAATGTTCTTGCTTTCAATTATTTTCTCTTAAGGACACTACTTTCCTTGCAGGTTTCTCAAAGATAGGCTATTTTATTCTATCACACACCATGTCTCGCAAGGCCAGGAAGTGGCGTTAGTGGTATTCTTGGTAAATGTTGCCCCTCAGACTATTAGTCCCACCCTCTGCCAAACTTTTTGGGGGCCTGCTGCTTTCATGAAGTGTATGTTCAGATACCCCAGTTTTTGGAATTCACTTGAGGTTTTTTTGAACCTTTCCCTACTTAGAATCCATCTCCTGGTTTGGGATCAATCTCAGATTTATATTCTATTGGGGCATCTTTTAGAGGTTTAATTACAAGCCTTGTTCTAACTTGACATCAGTCCTCATACAACTCTGTGATTTCGCTTGTATTCCTATGCTTTTGCTTTTCACATTCTGACCTTTTCCTCAGCAAGAGAGCCTCAGTTCTGACAATTAATTACTGTGATTGGTAGCCTTGGTTAATTGTTGCAATTGCTTTTTCCATAGTAACAACCCAATCATTTGCCATGGTCAGCATGTGTAATGGTTGTTTCATTTAGAAGCAATTTCCCAGTTTGGATAGAAGAGTTGACAATTACATTTATTGAAATACATTTCTCATGTGCTATCCAAGCCAATTAAACCACCCAAAGTCTTTTATTTTTGCTTTTATTATAACAGTTAGTGTCCATTTATTTGAGATGGTATAAATGGACACTATTGACTCAAAGAATGATGATTCAACCTAAAATTTTCAAAGTAATTTTGATACAAAACAATACATTCATTAATCAACCATTATCAGACCTTAGAAAGGATAGAGGTTATTAGGCTAGATCAATGTTGACTTTTTAAGCTATACAATAATTTTTTAGCATTTGGTTTAAATATAACCATAAAATACAGTACTCTTAGAATAGGACTCAATGCCTTGAAAAAAGTGGATAACAATTATTGTATTTTGAGTGTTATTTGAGTATAATCTTACCAAAAAATAGTAAACGATAGAGGTAGCCTCTCTCCATTTCTTTCCTGCAACCAAATTTCATCTATTCTGTGTTGCAAAGTGGTTCTTCTGTTATTTATTATGTTTTTAACACTCAAGCTTTTTTAAATTAAATTTTCTATTTTGAGATAATTGTAGATTCTCATACTGTTGTAAGAAATAATATTTAAAAAATGTACATTTAGCCCAGTTTCCACAACTTGCAAAACAATAATATAATATCACAGCCAGGATATTGACTTTAATACATTTAATATGCCATCACTTTATGGATTAGTCATTTTGCCTTTTTTTTTTTGTAGCCACACAGATTTCTCTCCCTCCTCCCTCCTATCCTATTTACTTTAATCCTAGAAACCAGTAATTAGTTCTCCATTCTCTAATTTTTCACTTCAAAAATGCTGTGTAAATGGAATCATATAATATGTAACATTTGGATATTGGCTTTTTTTAAACTCAGCATAATTATTTAGAGATTCACCCAAATTGTTGTGTGTATAATACTTTGCTCCTCTTTATTGCTGATTAGTATTCCATGATATGGATGTTTCACAGTTTGTCTAATCGTTCACTAAGGACATTTGGATTGTTTCCAGTTTGGGACTATTATGAATAAAGCTGCTCTCAACATTCATTTATAGGTTTTTGTGTCAATATAAATTTTTTATTTCTTCATTGTATGATTAGTTTTTTTTAACAAGCTGTCAAATTGTTTTCTAGATCAGCCATACCGTTTTTGCACATTCTACTAGTTTCACATCATATCTTCAGTGAAACATCTTTTCATGTTTTTGCTTATTTTCTAATTAGGTTAGTTTTTTAATGTTTTTTTTTATTTTTTGTTTGTTTTACTGTTGAGTTTTAATAGTTCTGTATATATTCCAGATACTAGAACTTTGTTGGATATATGTTTTGAAAATATTTTCTTCCAGGGGTGCTTGGGTGGCTCAGTCGTTAAGTGTCTGCCTTCAGCTCAGGTCATGGTCCCAGAGTCCCGGGATCAAGCCCCACATCGGGCTCCCCACTCTGCAGGAAGCCTGCTTCTCCCTCTCCCACTCCCCCTGCTTGTGTTCCCTCTTTCGCTGTGTCTCTCTCTGTCAAATAAATTAGTAAAATCTTTAAAAAAAAAAAGGAAAATATTTTCTTCTAGTCTGTAGTTTGTCTTTTCATACTCTTAACAGGGTCTTTCACAGAGCAAAAGTATTTTGATGAAGTCCAATTTATCAAATTTTCTTTATATGGATTTTGCCTGTGGTGTCAAGACCTCTTTGCCTAACCATAAATTCTGAAGATTTTCTCTGGCTTCATGTTAAAAACTTTCTTATTTTATATTCTACATTTAAGTCTGTTATCCATTTGAATTAATTTTTTTATTTTTAAGATTTTATTTATTTATTTGAGAGAGAGAGAGAGAGCTGAAGGGAGAGGGAGAAAGAATCTGAAGCAGACACTGTGCTGAGCACAGAGCCCGACAAGGGGCTCAATCTTACCACCCCGAGATCATGATCTGAGCTGAAATCAAGAGTTGGACGATTAACTAACTGTACCACCCAGGCACCCCAAGTGAATTTTTCTATAAAGTGTGAGGTATAAGTCAAGGTTCTTTTTTTTTCTCCTAGCACAAATCAATTGCTCCAGCACCATTGTTGAAAAGGCTATCTGTCCTCCAGTGATTCCTTTTTTGACTCTGTCAAAAATTAGCAAGCCATACTTATATGGAGTGATTTCAGGGCTCTCTATTCTGTTTAATTGATCTGTGTGTCTATCCCTCTGCCAACACCACCAGAGTCTTGTTTACTGCAAATATATACAAAGTCTTGAAATTGGTTAGGCTATTTTTTCCACCTTTTTTTTTTCAGAATTGTTTTAGCTACTTGAATTCCCTTGTTTTTCTATGTAGATTTTAAAATAGTCTTATCTAATATGCACAAAAAACCTTGCTGGGACTTTTACAGGAATTATGTTAAAATTATTTATCAATTAAAGGAGAATCAACATCTTTACCATGTTAAGTTTTTCACCTCATGAACATGATGTCTTTCCATTTGTATACATATTCTTTGATTTTGTTCAGAGTGTATTATAATTTTCGGTATGCAAGAACTGTGTATATTTCCTAGGATTATTCTTGAGTAGTTCATTTAATTTTGAGAGACTTTAAATGGTATTGTGTCTTTAATTTCAGAGTTGATGCATTCATATCTAGTATATAGAAATTCAGTTGATTTTTTTTTTTCTGTCTACCTTATGTTCTGTATATCTGTTGTGCTGGGTCTCAGACTACTGTTAATGATGCTATGGGTTAGAAATGTCTGAGACATTTACCACTTGTGGTAAGCTCCTATAGACATTTCTCCAACAAGAGTCAATACTGAGGCTGGATCAGCTCTTGTGGTTCTTTTATTATTGCAATATGCACCTCAGCAAAAAACACTGGGACACTTGGATGACCAAGATGTATTACTCACAGGTCCTGGAGGATATATGGAATACCTGAGGACCTCACAATGAAGTCGTGGATAGAGAAAGAGGGAGCATGAATCCAGGGCTCTGCTTTTAGTAGTGTGAAGGGTGAGGTGTCTAGGGCTTAATGAGTTTACTCTTTATTGGCAAATTTAAAGCCAAAGAGTAGGCATTAGAGCACAGAAATGGAAAAAGCAAAGTCACTCAAGTGCTCAGTTATCTAAGTTATCCGGGCTTTTGAAAAGGGGAACTTCAGGGTGGGGACAACCTGGTTTTTTATTTAATTTTTTGCTTGTAGCTGTGTCTTAAAACTATCATTATGTGTATTTGAGAGGGACGTCTTTGAAATGAGTACTTTGGTATCAAAAGCTTAATATCAGGCACTTACACTATAATGTCTTATTTTTTTAGTGAATGCACTTATTAGGTCTAGGTGATTTTTATAGAATTCTTGTAATGACAAAATCTATGCCTACATAGACAAATATGTCATCTAAAAATAGAAACAGTTAATTGCTTTTTGGCCTTTTGGCTAGGATTAGTATAAAAATAAAAACTTTTTTCAATTCAATCTTTGTATGGTTTTATTTCTTCCTTTTTTAAAAAAAATCTGATTATACTGGCTAGTATTTCAATAAAATATAAGTAAGAGTGTATATTGTCTTGTTTTCAATCTTAGGAAAGGCAAATTATCCATTTTTTTCTTTTGTTGCTTGAACTTTTGGTGTGTATCTTAAAAACCATTACCCATATAAGGTTGCAAAGATTTACTCCAATGTTTCTTCTAAGAGTTTTGTGGTCTTAGCAATTTACATTCTTAGAACTTTAATCTATTTTGAGTTCATTTTTGTATGTAGTATGAGATAGCAAACTTTTTTCTTTTCAATATGGATATCCATTTGACATCCCATCATAATTTCTTGGAAGGAATCTTCTTTCTCCAATTGTGTTGTCTTGACATCTTTGTTGAAAATCACTTGACTGTAACTGTAAGGGTTTATTTTTGGTTTCTCAATACTATTCCATTGAGCTTTATGCTAGTACATACTCTTGATTACTGTAGATTTATAGTAAGCTTTGAAATCAGGAAATGTGAAATCTCTAGCTTGTTTTGAGTCCCTTGCATTTCCATATAAATTTTAGGAAAGCTTGTCAATTTCTAAAAAAAACAAACAAAAACAAAAACAAACAAACAAAACACCTGGAATTTTGACAAGATTTGCACTGAAAGTGTAGGTCAGTTCAGAGTTTTTCAGTGTGAACAACGTAAGTCTTCCAATTCATGGGCTTGGGATGGTTTTTATTTAGATATCTTTTCATTTCTTTCAGTGATGTTCTATGGTTTTACATGTGCAAGTCTGGCACTCCTTTTGTCAAATTTATTCCTAAGTATATCATTCTTTTGATGGTTTGTAAATGGGGTTGTTTTCTTAGTTTCATTTTCTAATTGTTCATGGCTAGTATGTAAAAATAAAATTGATTTTTTATATTGATCTTGGACCTGCAAAATTGCTGAATTATTTATTAGTTCTAGTAGTTCTTTTATGGATTCTTTAGGATTGTCCACATGTCATATGTAGATTAAAAAAAAAAACACACAAAACTTCTTCCCTTCCAATCTGGATGCCTGGGTTCTGTTTTGTTTTGTTTTGTTTTTCTCCTTGATTAATTGCCCTAGTAAGAACTCCCAGTGCAATGTTGAATAGAAGTGGTGAGAGCATACAAATTTGCCTTGTTCCTTATCTGAGGGGGAAAGCATTCAGTCCTTACCATGAAGAAGGACATTAGCTGTGACTTTACCATACATTTCCACAACAGGATGAGGACATTTTCTTCTATTTCCAGTTTGTTGAGTGTTTTTATCATGAAAGGGTAATGGATTTCATCAAATGATTTTTTTCTAAATCTACTCAGATGATTGTCGCTTTTGTCCTTTATTCTGTCAATATGTTGTATTGCATTGATTTGTTCTCATATATTAAACCAACTTTAGATTCCTGTTTTAAATCCAACCAGGTCATGTATATAATCTGAGCTTCTATTTATATTTTTTTCACTCTTTTTCTTTCTATTTCTCAGAGTGGATCGTAGCATTTGACCTCTCTTCTAGTTTCTTTTTTTTAGATCAAACCCATTGTTGAGCCCCTCTGGCGATTTTCACATTCCAGTTATTGTACTTTTCAACTCTTGAATTTCTATTTGACCCTTTTTAAAATAACTTCTATCTCGTTGATATTTGACGGCACATTGTTCTCATACTTCTGTTTAATTATTTAGACATGCTTTCCTTTACAGTTTTCAACATATTTACAATGGCTTAAAGTCCATTTTGAGTAAATCCAACATCAGGGCTACTTCAGGCTCTATTGACTTTTTTTTTCTGTGTATAGGCTATACTAATTTTTTGTTTCTTTACATGCTTCGTAATTTTGTTGGAAACTAAACATTCAAATAATAATGTGGCAACTCTGGAACTCAAAATCCTTCTCCCCCAAACCAGGATTTGCTGTTGCTGCTATTCATTATTATTGCTGCTGTTTATTTGTGTAGCAACTTTCTTGACTAATTTTATAAAATCTGTACTCTTTTAGATATGTGGGCATTGATGTTTTGCTTGGTTACTTTAGTAGTCTGTAATGGTTGGACAGATTTCCTTAAATACCTTGAACCAGTGTCTCCCGGCCTTTGTGGACTGGAGGAACCTTTCGACGCTCCAGCAAACAGTTTACAATTCTATTCCTGCCTTTGCTTTTCCCTTGCACCAAGCCTCAAGGTTGGCCAGACATGAGAGATTAGGGCCTTCTCAGGTCTTTCCTTGGCATTTTCATAGCCTTGATCAAAGTATAATGTTCTAGGTTCCCAAGAAAATCTCAGAGCTTTTCAAATTCCTTCATGGACATATCTTAAGCAAATATTTATATTTAAGGTTTTTTTCAACTTGCTGTTACCCCAACTGGAATCTTCATTGAAGGCAATTGTAAAATTCAGTGATTATCACTGATCATTTTTGACAAATGCCATAAGGTTTTGCAATGTGTACAAAGCAATCTCTGAATCAGCTCAGATAAAGAAAAACCTTTAATGTGGAGTCCTTTATGGGGGTTCCAAACAGATCAAATAGTGACAATTTTCTGAGCATGAGACGTTAGGGGATCTCCAAACTCATTCTGCTCTGACTGCTAGGCTGCTGCTTTTCACAACTACTGTATTTTCAGGTTATTGGTCTTCAAGGCTATCATGGAGTTGGAAAGAAGGACCTGGGAATAAGGCAAGTTAAAATGCATAAAATTTGCTATTCTTACCAAGATACAACCATTGTTTCTTGAAAAAATGTTCCTGAGTTTTTGTAAGCCTTGGGTTAATTTCCAGAATTCTTGATTTTGGAATTGAATTCTGAAAAGTTGATTGTGATGATTTTCAACAGTGTCCTTACTGCTTTTATGAAGGACTAAACTTTTAGAGTTTCTTATTCTGCTATTTCAGATATGTTTCTCATCCAGATTACTTTTAATAGCTTCAAACATATTGTCAAAATTGTCTTAATGAAATCCACTTTGATTAAGTCAGTGAACTGTTGTTGTTTGCCTATAGAATAAAATAAAATGCTCTATCTAGTTCAGTGTTCAAAATTCTCAATATTCTGACCTAAGCAATCTTCAGAACTTTTTAAATATCCTTTTTCTATAACCTTTATATAGGTATCCTTTTAATATATCTTTTTTATAAACTATTTTATATATATAAATAGAATTTGTGCCTGAAATAGCCCAGATGTTGGATTTACTCAAAATGGACTTTCACACTTTCAGGCAATCCACTGATAATTCACTTACTTCAAACTTTTCGCATTAATTTCTTTGTAAAATGAAAGGTACATATATATCTAGAGTGCCCTTTGTATCTCTGCATGGCCAAGCAAAAATGCCACCTACTTCCATGAAGATTTTGCTTACTAACCTAACCATAAATACTGTCTTTAATAAACTCCTAAAGTAATTATTTTTTCTAACAAATATAGTATTTTCTATTATGTTTTCATATCTTACTTTATAGCAACTTTTTTTACATTTCTTGTTTGTTTTCCGTTAGAATAAAATCTTAGAAGATAGGATAATATTACATGTAGCCTTGGAAATATGTCAGGCATTTAATACATGCTTTCTGAATGATTGACTGTATATATTAAAAAAATGAATAAAATATACATAAATGAATACTATTAACATATCTTTTAGAGAATTATTTCTAATTTTTATTTTTCCCAATATTTTCTAATAGCTTCCCTTGTGTATAATAAGAATGTATTAAATTACTAATATGAATAAGACACTATTTTATTATGTTTAGGTTGAAATTACACTTACTGTAATTTCCACATATTTTAACATTTTAAATATTTCCAGAGATGATTGGACAAAGATGTTGACACTTAAGTAATTTTTAACCAAATTATTTTCTAATGTCAAACATTTATGTTTGGGATACATTATCTAGTATAATAAAATACTTCAGTCTTTTTTAGTGCGTACCTAAATCATATTGAATATAATCGGTGTTATGGATTCCTAACAAAGAACATTCATATTGTATAGGCTGAACTACTATAGTCATTTCATTTGTTGATTGACATATGCGTTAAACAGGCAAAAGCAATTACGTTGACAGAATTTTTGATATGTGAAGCATCAGAAGAAGGAGAATCAAGAACCATCAGCTGTCAATCCATGAGCAGATGTCATCAAAAAGGACTTTGATTCTGCTAAAAAGACATTATAGTCCCGTTGCTACTAGAATAAAATCCCTCTTGGGAAAATTTTCTATTCTTTGTTTCTCAAGTACTGTTAAATGATTTACTTTTGAATAATGGAAAAGATACAGTCTAAAGTTTACTCAAATTCTTACTGCAAAGTATAAAGAAATAATATCTTGATTGGATTAGTAATAAAACATAAATAAAATAAGGTGAATCGTGCTTGGAGATTACTGATAATATAAACTTGGAATTTATTTGAATACACTTGTGGCTAGAATTTAAACTAAAGCAATATAGCTTCTTTTTTGTCAGTTAATCTTTCTTCTCAAATTTTTCCTTTCACTAAAAATCTGTCAGATGGT
Organism: Callorhinus ursinus; assembly: GCF_003265705.2. Lineage (NCBI taxonomy): Eukaryota > Metazoa > Chordata > Mammalia > Carnivora > Otariidae > Callorhinus > Callorhinus ursinus. Next base: position 427,382 of record NW_027397068.1, on the reverse strand, counting down.
TACAATGGAGCTTTTCTATATTTATCCTAATGATTGGCATTTTCTGAAAAGCAGCCCCATGCTAGTATTTATTTTGATACCCAACCTTTACAATGGGACACGAATGCATTAAGTTTTCACTTTCCACCCATTTGAAGATTTTAGAAATGAATATATGCTCCCAAGAGGAGGTACTAGGGATTTGCTTTTGTAGTCACTATGTCTGTATTTCTTCCTTCCAATTTCATCATAAAAACGTTTGTCTTTTAAGAGAGACAGGGAATTGAAAATGTTGCTCAGGGAGGAGGAGATCCAAGAGGTATCCAAAGAAAGATGGGAACTTCCCAGTCAAAGCTGATGAGTCACAACACAAAGACAGTAAAACATCCTCTATCTTTAACATAACATTATGACTGTATTTTCTAAGGAATTACTTCAAGCTCAAATTCCCACCAATAAAGGGAAATTATTGAAAATATATTTGCTAAAGAATATACACAGCAATAATAAGAACAAGACCCTTGTCTGAGCATCTGGGCCTCACAAGATCTCAGGAACACTACACAGCTGGGCTCATAAAAACAGGAATGCAGGGGCGCCTGAGTGGCTCAGTCCTGAAGTGTCTGCCTTCGGCTCAGGTCAAGATCCCGGGGTCCTGGGATCAAGCCCTGCATCGGGTTCCCTGCTCGGTGGGAAGCCTGCTTCTCCCTCTCCCACTCCACCCGCTTGTATTCCCTCTCTCGCTGTCTCTCTCTCTGTGTCAAAATGAATAAATAAAATCTTAAAAAAAAAAAACAAAAACAGGAAGGGAGTTTGGGAAGGGATATGGGTATTGAGTTTCCCGCTCAGCAGTGGGTCTGTAGCTCTTGCTTTCTGTGTTTGACTATTATGCTGACTTTGGTAAATCTTGCCTCTGCTTCTATTGCTCTTGCCTCTGACAAACACCTTCTCTTGATTCGTCTTTTCTTTTCTTCATTGCTTCAATTTACTCACAGTCTCTGCTTCCTCTCAGTTGCTGCTTATTAATTACTCTTCCTCATGTCTTCTGCTTATTGTCATTTTTCCCTAAATTTTGGCTTCTGCCCCCTGCCACCAGCCAGTCACCTCTAGGTTTTCAATTCAGATTCCCAGAATTCAAATGCAGGTCTAGGATCAAGGGCACAGGAGGAAGCTTGAGATTTTAACTGCATGAGGGAAAACCTCATCCTTTGAGACTGAAGGAGAAAAAGGTGAGATAGATAATTCTGTTGGTTTGGGGACAGGAAGTTGAGAGCAATCATGTCTAATGATTTTTGTCTCTTTAACAGAGTAAGAGACAACACTGTCTGCTAAGAGTGAGGCACCGGGTTCAGGTAAGGAGCTTGTAGAGCTATGGAGGTTTGGACTAGTTTTAGAGGGGAAGCTGGCCAGGAAGTGGTGAAACGATTGACAGGTGGAGTTGAGAGCTGAGGTCTGAGACCAGGTGGGGCCAATCTGCCAGTCCATTTGGATAATGTGCTTTCTTTCCGATTGCATGATTTCAGTACAGCCAAGGCCACCTCAACCCCTTCAACTCCCTGGTTAGGGACAATGAGGGCAGATGAAAGGATGCTCAGGACATCAGCCACTTGCACTGAGAGAGAAGAAAAGTTAGGAAGAGGCTGGGATGATGGAGAGGTCAGGGACTGGAAGTCTTGAAGAAGTGGATGCCAATGCCGAAGGATGGGTGATTTGGTTTAAAAAGTAGGACACTGGAATGGGGTGAGCCAGATTTCAGAGGTGATGCCATGATGTGGTATGTGTGGTAGATTAAATCTGACCACAACTCCTGTGCAGCTCTTCTTTCCACTCTGCAGCTGAGCTGGCCTTTGGACTTGCTCTAATAAACTGGACAAGTTCTGGAGTCTGAGCCTTGAGAGGCCTTATGGCTCCTGCCTTCCCTCTCTTGGGACACTGCCCTGGGACTGCCATAGCATGAGAAAGCCCAAGATGAAAGACTCTGGAAAGAGAGAGACCCAGCCATCCCAGCTGTCTCAGCTGGGCCCATCCTGTACCTGTTGCCAACCAAATGCAGCCACAGGAGTGAGCCCAGTGGACACCAGCAGAAGGGCTGTCCAATCAACCCACAGACTGATGAAAAATAATAAATATTTGTAAAATGTGGTATATTTTTTAAAATAAACAAACCTGGCACGTTTGAGGCCCAGCTGGTAATCCAGAGCAAGTAAGAGGTGCAGTCAGAGAGGATACAGGGCCAGGAAGGTGATTGTGTTAAAAATTACTGTAAAACTTGGACTTCTGCTCTGTGATACAAAGGCATTCAACAGATTCATGCAGGGGAATGACATGATCTGACTCGAGTTTTAAAAGGATCACTTTTATGAATAGCTACAATAAGGCATTACATGTAAATATGATGTGACATTGCTCTATTTATTAGTTCACTGAAGACTGATTAGCATATGAATACAAAAAGTATGGATTTGACAGTCACATTAATTGACTACTGTTGACAGCTAAATTGGATAATTTGAGTCCGGATATAGAAATTTTGGCTTCGGTTTTTGTGGATGAGATTTACATTCTCATTAACTTAATGTTGCTTCTACAAACCTCTAAGTTACCCTTCCCAGTATTATTTGAGTTCACAATTTTCCCAAATTCCCCAAAGTAGAGTCTAGGTCAAGTAAGAAACTATAATAATGCAGATTTCTGTGTAATAGTAAATCTTTTTGAGATTTCAGAGATGTATTCTATAAATATAATCAAATGAAATTTTTTACAAATCAGAAATTTTTAAGTAACTCACAAAATCTTTTTTTCTAAATTATGTCAGGCTACAATTTAAAAAAACCCATCAGTGATACAATGTTTGGAATAATAAAGCTAAATGAAAAATGATGTATAAAAGTACCGGAATGCTGCACCATTTTAATTCACGTTTAAAACCTCCTATAATGACCTCTCCTTGAATATGGCAACATATTTTAACAAACAACTAAATTCTACTAAAATCAGTACAACAAGCTACCTCTAATTTTTGAAGCAGCAAGATACATAGCAAAATTTATTTTTATATTCAATTATCTATGCCTAAAAATATAATAAAATGCTGAGTTTAAATTTGGCCAAAATGACCTCAGTAATGATTTTGCACAACTCCATCTTAAGGCATTATCTCAAATTTCTTTCTTGAAAACTCAAGTGTTGTCAGGAAGAGGCTTAAATAATTACAAGGGTGAGAGGGGACATCGGAGGGGGAGACGAACCATGAGAGACTATGGACTCTGACAAACAAACTGAGGGTTCTAGAGGGGAGGGAGGTGGGGGGATGGGTTAGCCTGGTGATGGGCATTAAGGAGGGCACGTTCTGCATGGAGCACTGGGTGTTATACGCAAACAATGAATCACGGAACATTACATCAAAAACTAATGATGTAATGTATGGTGATTAACCTAACAAGAAAAAGAGAAATTATAAATCAAGATAACATTTTGTAGTGCAAAACTCATAGTCTGGAAGGAAATAGATGCTCAAAAAAATCACTTCAGCATGATTTTAAGTCATTTCTCCAAGATTCATACAAATGTTTATAGCAGGGTAGTACATTCAAATATTTTTGGTGTGTGTGTTTTTTTTTTTTAATTCAAGGTAGTTAACATATAGTGTAGTATTGGTTTCTGTAGTAAAAGTTAGTGATTCATCACTTACATAAAACACCCATTGGTCATCACAACAAGTGCCCTCCTTCATGCCCATCACCCACTTAGCCCATCCTCTCACCCACCTCCCCTCCAGCAACCTTCAGTTTGTTCTCTAGAGTTAAGAATCTCTTATGGTTTGTTTCCCTCTCTGGTTTTATCTTATTTTATTTTTCTTTCCCTTCCCCTATGTTCATCTGTTTTGTTTCTTTCTTTTTTTTTTTCTTTGAAGATTTATTTATTTTAGAGAAAGAGAGCACAAGTGGGAGGGACAGAAGAAGAGGGAGAGAGAATCTCAAGTGACTCCACTCTGAGCACAGAGCCCAGCACAGGGCTTGATCTTGTTCCCGAGATTGCTACCTGAGCAGAAACCAAGAGTCAGTCGCTTAATGGACTGCACCACCCAGGCACCCCTTATCTGTTTTGTTTCTTAAATTTACATATGAGTGAAATCATATCGTATTGTCTTTCTCTGACTGACTTATTTCACTTAGCATAATACACTCTAGTTCTATCCACATCATTGCCAATGGCAAGATTTCATTCTTTTTGATGTCTGAGTAATATTCCATTGTATTTATATACCACCTCTTCTTTATGCATTCATCAGTCTATGGACATTTGGGTTCTTTCCATATTTTGGCTACTGTTGATAGTGCTGCTATAAACATTGGGCTGCATGTGCCCCTTTGAATCAGCATTTTTGTATCCTTTGGATAAATACCTGGTAGTGCAATTACTGGATTATAGGGTAGCTCTATTTTTAACTTTTAGGAAGCCTCCATACTGTTTTCCAGAGCAGCTGCACCAGTTTCCATTCCCTCCAACAGTGCAAAAGGGTTACCCTTCTCTGCATCCTCATCCACATCTGTTGTTTCCTGAGTTAATTCTAGCCATTCTGACTGGTGTGAGGTGGTATCTCATTGTGGTTTTGATTTGTATTTCTCTGATGATGAGTGATGTTGAGTATCTTTTCATTTGTCTGTTGGCCATTTGTATGTCTTCTTTGGAGAAATGTCTGTTCATGTCTTCTGCCCATTTCTTGAATGGATTATTATATTTTTCGGGTGTTCATATTGATGAGTTCTTTATAGATTCTAGATACTAGCCCTTTATCCAATATGTCATTTGTAAATATCTTCTCCCATTCCATTGGTTGCCTTTAAGTTTTGTTGATTGTTTCCTTTGCTGTGAATAAGGTCTTTGTCTTGATGGGGTCCTAATAGTTCATTTTTGCTTTTGGTTTCCTTTGCCTACTAGACATGTCTAGAAAGAAGTTGCTGTGACTGAGGTCAAAGAGGTTGCTACCTGTTTCTTCTCTAAAATTTTGATAGCTTCCTGTCTTACATTTAGGCCTTTCATCCATTTTAAATTTATTTTCGTGAATGGTATAAGAAATTGATCCAGTTTCATTCTTCTGCAAGTTACTGTCCAGTTTTCCTAGTAATATTAATTTCCTAATTAATATTAAAATATTAATTTTTTGTGTTATTTTCCCATTCCCATATTCTTTTTTTTTAAGATTTTATTTATTTATTTGAGAGAGAGAGAGATAGCAAGAGAGAGCACAAGCAGGGAGAACAGGGAGAAGCAGGCTCCGCATTGAACAGTGAGCCCCACTTGGGGCTCAATCCCAGGACCCTGAGATCATGACCTGAGCCAAAGGCACATGCTTAACAGACTGAGCCACCCAGATGCTCCCCTCCCCTCCCATATTCTAAGGCCTTTTAAACTTCCTTGCCTTAGATAAATTTGCTGTTAGCAAAGCAACAGTTGCTTCAAACTTCTATTTTGCACAAACTTTTACTTTCAAGTTTTCACTAACTTTCGGTTCTGGGTGTTGTTTTCCTAGAGCTTGAGCTGTTGCACTAATTATGCTAGGAGGCCACAAAGGAAGACCAAGGGCAGAGTGGGGCCGAGAAGCAGATAGGTGGACAAGTGAAACTTAACCAGCCTGAATAGTATAGGGTATAGGTCTGGCCTTTACTGGGATCAGCACCTATTACATGATTTGACCTCAAGGATAGGTAGTATAGTACATCAGGGAACCTAGACATTTGTTCGGGGTGACCAAGGTCACTAAAGATTGGAGTACATCTAGTACTGTCCGGAGAAAGCATTGCACTGACCATTCTGGGCAATTAAACGTCACTTGAGTTTTCTTCATACTTTGGTGACTTTTACACAACTCTAGGTAGCAGGAACCCCAATATTGACTGAAATTGAATAGCCATCAATTTACATAAAATGTTAACTGCAGATTCCTGTCAGGTGAACTGGCTTGGGCTGTCTTACCCAAAATCAACTCTCAAAGACTTGGGAAGAAGAGTGCAGGGCACAACTCAGTAACCACCCCTGACAACTAGATAACACAGCAAGAAAACTTTGGGGAGACTGACAGCTTCCTTGAACTGCTTTATGTTGGGTGATGAGGTGTGGGGCATTGCAGCCTGGGGCAGAAGGAGGCCAAAGGTAGCAGCCAGAGGAAAGACTAGGAAAAGCTTTTAGCATATGTAAGGAGATCAGCCTGTGAAGTGAGTTGCAGTATTTCCCACCTAGATTGTTAATGTGTTTTTTATTCTTAAGTCATGTAAAAGTTTTGGAGGTTAGTGTGTATGTTTTTAAAGCTCTCTTTTTCTTTTATGGCATCTTCACTTTGGTCTTATCTAGAAAGACTTCCTCAGCCAAAGCAATGAAGACTTTTCCCATATTTAATTTTAGCACTCTTAAAGTGTTAATTTCTACATTTACATTTTGATCCATTTGGATTTTATTCAGGTGCATGGTAAGAAATATAAATCCAAATTTATCTTTTTCCAGATATTTATCAAGCTGTTCCAGAACTATTTTTTAATTATTATTTTTAACTATGTTAAAATACACATAATAGGAAATTTACCTTCCTAACTATTTTTAGGTGTACAGTTCAGCGGCATCAAGTACATTTAGATTGTTGTGCAACCATCACCACCAGCCTTCTCCAGAACTCTTTTCATCTTGCGAGATGGAAACTCTATACCCATTAAATGTTAATTCTCCCTTCCTCCCTCAGTCTCTGGCAACCACCATTCTACTTTCTGATATTTCACTTAGCAAAACGTCCTCAGGTTCATCCATGTTGTAGCATGTCTCAGAATTTCCTTCCTTTTTAAGACTAAGTAACATTCCATTGTATGTATATGCCACACCGTCTTTATCCACGCATCTGTTGATGGACTCTTGGATCATGTCCACATTTTTGTTTTTGTGAATAATCCTGCTGTGAACATGGATGTACAAGTATCTCTTCAAATTCTTGCTTTTAATTATTTTGAGTACATATCCATAGGTGGATTTGCTAGGTCATATGGTAACTCTATTTTTAATTTTAATTTTTAATATTTAAAATACACATGTTTACGTGTGTGTATATACATATATATACAAATCTTCAATATCCAACTAAAAATACTTTAAAAATAAATACTAACAAATATTTCTTTAAAATTCACATGTAAATATGTAATATATATACATATATACATGTACATATATAGTACCAATTGCAAATTAAAAAAACAGGAAATTTTGCTACTAGGTGGAAATTGTACTTCTCACACATTAGTCAATGCATTAAAGAAAAAAATGAAGTTCTAAAAATTTGAAGTTCTAAAAATATTACTATTTGCATGGAGTAGCAATACTTTAGATATGTATACCTATATAATACAATAAGCATACAATATAATAGGTATGAATCTATATAAAATGTAGTATCAATACTTTTATGTAAGTATGTGTGTACAGGTATGTATTTTTGAGTATATATAAGCATATATATATTTATATATATATATAATTATGCTGGTGTGTGTATATAAATTTCCATATTAATTTTAGAGAAATATTTATTAGCATTTATTTTTAAAGTGTTTTTTAGTTGGATATTGAAGCTTTGTTAAAGGCATTTTTAGTCACCTTGGAGCAAATTATAAGGTATTGCTATTTTGCTGCATTAAATATGATCAAAGTCACACTGATAATATTCTGAGTGAAGCTCTGCATTTCTGAAAAACCCACGTTATCGTGGTGTATACGTATTTAATATATGATGCTGAAATCTACTTGCTAATCTTTATTTTGAATTTTTTCATCAATTGATCTATAGTTTATTTTAGAGAATTGTGGTATCAATGTTGTATTGCTTTATGAAAAAAATGAAAGCATTTTTACTTTTCCGTGCTCTGGGAGAGTTTAAATGACGTTGGATTCTGCTCTCTAAACATTTGGTAGAAGTGTCCTGTGTAATCACTGGAACCCAAGGCTTTGGAAGGGAGGGGGCTTAGCTCACTTGCAACTTTCTCTGTCCTTCTGTGGAAATTGCTCCTGTTTCAATATATTACAGACTGCTTTAATTAATAACATTTTCCTTGAAAATTATCCATTTCATTCAAGATATTTATTTGAACTGCCCTCTGCATTAACAGTTTCCCAAGAAAGCTTTAAGATCTCTAGCCAGGAAGATTTTTTTTCTCTGACTTTGAAAATTTTGATTTCTATTTTTATTGAATTGATCCAAGAATATTGTATTTATTATTTTACTTATTTGAGATTCATTAAAGTTTGCTCGGTGGTCTTTATAATTGGTCAATTTTTGTGTATTTTCTATGGGCAGGTAAAAGAAGATATATTCTCTATATTAAGGTGTAATGTTAGATATATATATCCCTCAGATTTACCACATTGTTTTGGTTCTGTAAGTCCTTACCTTTTTTTGTTCACTTGGTATGTCTTGGAACATGAAAGATACAAAGCTCCTCATATAATTGTTTCTGTATATTTCTTTTCATATCTCCTTTAATTTCTGCTTTATAAAAATTTTTGATATATTACTTGGTGCAAAGATGTTTACAAATTGTTACATCTCTATTATGATTTTATCTTTTGGCATAATAATGTGTGTTCCTTTGTCTGATTTAAGAATTTTTAGCCCAAATTCTACTTTGTCTAATAGAGAAAGATGTATTGCATTTGCTTGGTATTCTACTGGCCAAACGTTTTTTTTAATATTTTGAAATTACTTTGTTTAATGTGACAGTTGTATGCAACAGAGTTGTTTTTTGCTTTGTGATACAATACAAAACTTTTTAAATAGGTGAATTGAGCCTAATTACATTTCCGGAAACCACATTTCCTTGACTTTATCTCGGTCATATTATGTAATTTGCACTCTTTCTATAATTTTAAGGCTTTCACTGTGTTGTCTGTTTATGTTGTTTTGTGCATATGTGTGTATGGATAGCCTCTTTTTGTGGTGGCTGCTCTATCTATACAGAATTCCTTTGGCACCCTTTCAATTAGGTAATTCTTATTTATTCCCTCCTACAAGCAAAAATAAAACTGTTATCGCCTCTCCCTTCATCACTCAAATTTATTCTATAGTATTATCATTCTTTACCTGTGTATTCTTTAAACTTCTACTACTGTATTTATCAACTTTAACTGATGTTGTTTGATTCTCAATAATTAAAGATTTGGAAATTAATTATATCATTTCATTTAACCTTTCTTTGTTTCCCATTTTTTGATAGTTGTATCATTTCCTCTTTTTCAGAGGAAAACAAATTCAAAAATTTGTTTTGAAACAAACAAATGTATGTTTCATTTGTCACTCATTCCACCTTTACTTTTCTTTCGATTTCAGCTTAAATTATTCAAAGTTCTGTAGCTGTCCTTTGCTATATAGTTTCCTGAGAATATGTTTGGCTAAATGTTGCTCTCAACTTTTCCCAGAAGAGCATCTTTGAATATGAATATAGTTTCCTGAGTTCCTCTCCCCTACCCCCCATTGGCTTTTTTTACTTGAAAGACATTTAAATATGATACACATTAGGTAGTTTTGGTGGCACGAGGGAGAAGGAAGAATAATGGAATAAGAATGTGAATAAGGGGACCTATAATAATATAACATAAACCGTGGTTAAAATGCTAAATACTACACCTGACGAACACCTAAATTTGAGACCTGAAATTTATATCACTCAATATCATCATTCCAGGCAATAAATCTTTACATGTCCAGAGATGAAGTAAAACTGTGTGTCTTCATTTAAAATGATACTAATGTACGACTTGTAATTAAAGGCAATAAACATTCATTAGGCAATATACCATGCAGCAACATGGTTCTGTGTGCTGAGGTGCAGCGGGGGGTGGGGGGGGGAAGGCAGACTCTGACCCTTGCCCTCTTAGAGCTTTTTTTTTTTTTTTTGAGAGAGAGCGTGAGCAAGAATGGAAGGGAGGGGCAGAGGGAGAGCGAGAGCGAGAATCCTGAAGCAGATTCCCCACTGACCAGGGAGCCCACTGCTGCAGAGCTTGATCCCAGGATCCTGAGATCATGACCTGAGCCAAAATCAAGAGTCTGCCGCTTAATCAACTGAGCCACCCAGGCACCCCTGAGAGAGAGAGAATCTTAAGCAGTCTCCATGCCCAGCATGGCCTGAAATGAGGTTCAATCTCACAAACCTGAGAGTGACTGAGCTACCCAGGCACCCCATTTTGGAGCTTACATTTTCATTGGTTAAAAGTATTTGTACCTCAAAGCCTTTCTTTACATAATCTTTAGACATTCTGTTCTCTCAGTCTGAGACAGGTGCAGAATTTTAACAAAATGTATTTATATTTGTGAAACATCTTTTAGTTGTAGAAAACTATATACAAGTCATTTATTTCACTCATAAAGTGCTGTTTTTGAGAATAATAATGCCAGCTGTGTATGTAATAAAATATATCAATCAGTAAATAAAACATTGTATTTTACAAGTAACGATTAAGATCTACAAGAACCATATATGTTGATGCCAGCTTACCTAAATTAGCCAAACATGTAGGTGACTCTATTTACTTATACTTCTTAGGTATTTTATTTAGTAACATTTTTTTTTTTTTTTGCCTCCTACAAGAAAAGAGGGAAAGGAATATCCATTTCAAATGGAATTGGAGAATGGTGAGCCTTGCTTTACTGGAAACTATTCAAATTCTACTTACATACCATTCATCAACACTTGATGTACACCTATATTTTTGTTCTTGCCATATGATGCTGAAATTCTCTATTTCTGGGCCCAACTCTCCAACTGAAATATAAGTTCATCCATGGAGGCGGATGCAATGTCCTTTCATCTTTGTATCTGCTGTGCTTGGCCAGGGTCTGGCACATCACAGGCCCCTTGGTAAATTTGCTGCCTTGCACTGCACCTTTCTGCATGATGGGAGCTGCAATGATACTAGATTTGCTGTGAAAATGCTTATATAAATAATAGAATACTTCCCAGCTCGGTCTGCTTTTGTGTTTTTCTCCAAGCACAGCAAAGTGCTTTGCGTATATTTCCAGATGTGGGTGGCCAGACCCGCCTGGCAGAGAGGAAACTAGGTCCCAGGGACCACGTAGGTTATCTACAGGGAGCCCTGCATCTCAGTTCGGTGACATGTCATCCCTACGTGAGACCCCCTCCAGTGCCTTACACAGCATGTGTGCGCAGAAAGTGGAGACCCAGTCCAGATCAGCAGCCAGTCTCCCCTGATTCCCAGTCCCCTAGTTTTGCCACAATGTCAGCCTCATACCGAATGCTTTTCTTAAATTCTCTCCCTTGAGCTTCATACAATTTAGTCATGTCCTAAATAACTAAGAAGTGGAAAATGGATGCACAAGGGATGGGCATTTTCTGCCAGGCAGCTGAAAATAGTGTGCCATCAAGATGTGAAACCAAACTGAGAGTCAGTGTCAATAATGTGAAGTAGCAGGAAGCGGAAGGTCAATGAGAGAACGAGCCCTCATGTGCGGGCTAGAAGCCGATAAACCTACAGAATCCAAGGACCCAAGAGATAGAAAGAATTTCCAAAGTCAGCTAGAACCCTCCAGTTCCCATTCAGACACCCCTTCTGCATGGGCCACGCAGAAGGCCATTCAGGGCCATTCCGGAACAATTAGTATCTCTGCTCCCTAGGATTTGACTCCCCAGAACTGCATGTGATAATTGAGACCAAGGAATAAATGCATACTAATTTATTACACTTTGTAATACACAGAGGTAAATTTTAATTATTGAATCAATGACCTAAATAATTGAATTTAAAAATACAGCTTTTCCTGAAATGCACAGACTCTTTTATACCTTGTATTATGTGAATTAATCCCACTTTGCTTTCTAAAGTTGCATTATAAATAGAAACAATTCCTCCTGATTTCTAAAACCCCATCTTGTTTTTCAAACTTTTTTTTTTTAACTAACGCACAGTAAGAAACACATTTGCCATCGCATCTTGATACAAACACATACACACTCATAAAACTGAAATTCAAACAAAGCTTCACAGGACAATACTCCCTAGTCTTGTGCAGCCTGATGTTTTCCATTATCTACTATTCTTCATTTTTGTTCTATGAAACCATCAACACTAATTTTTGCTTATATCAGGTGTACATTCTAAGCAAGCTGTGGCCCTGCTACAGCAGGATCTTTACACCAGGGGCAGTTTGCATCTAGAACATTGTCCTTCCTTGTGCCACATGGAGAAACCAGATGGCGGTTCTTAAAGCTTCCACCCAGAAGGATACATTTGACTCACATACATTGGCCAAAGCAAGCCACATGGCCAAGCGTGATGTTATTAGGTTAGGGAAGCATAATCTTCCATCAGAGAAAATTCGCAGATATTTGTAAAAAATAATGCAGCCTACCTCAGAGCTTTACATACATACATAATTTGGCTCAGTTGTCAGGCATCTGCCTTCGGCTTAGGTCATGATCCCGGGGTCCTGGGATCGAGCCCCACATCGGGCTCCTGCTCAGTGGGAGGCCTGCTTCTCCCTCTCCCGCTCCCCCTGCTTGTGTTCCCTTTCTCACTGTCTCTCTCTCTCTGTCAAATAAATAAATAAAATTTATTAAAAAAAAGAAAAAAAATAATTTCCTTTAAACCATACAACTCTCAAATGACAAAGCCTGGATTCAGAGCACACCTGCAATCTATAAACCCATTCTCATAACCTGGATATTTTTTATTATATCCCAATAGACTGTTTTCTTTTACAAAGATCTCCTAAAACCTAAGAATAATGATAATGAAAACACAAGCTTTATCATGATATTCTTATTTTATTACTTAAAAATAATTATTGTCCTACTACTGTAAAAGATTCAAATCTTAAGTTTGGAAAACATTATTCCATGGAAGTTCAAAGAGGTTCAGAAGCTGGAGAATTGTTTTCCACAATGACTGATTCAAAGAAAATAATAATAAGAAACTGTTACAAAGTCATGAGATACCAGGAGCGATGAACAAACACTGCATTCAATTCTATACACAAGTGATAGAACTTTTCTCAGAAGCAAACAAATTGTCTACGCTTAAATTGATTTATGTGTGAGGTAGCTGTCTTTAAACAACCACCAGAGGAATGTGGAATGAAAAAAAAAAAATCCCTACTAAAAATATTTAAATTGTTAGCAATCGTTTATTTTTCTGTCATTTTTTAAATAATTTTTTAAAGTTACATTAATCACCATACATTACATCATTAGTTTTTGATGTAGTGTTCCATGATTCATTGTTTGTGCATAACACCCGGTGCTCCAAGCCAAATGTGCCCTCTTTAATACCCATCACCAGGCTAACACATACCCCCATCCCCCTCCCCTCTAGAACCCTCAGTTTATTATTCAGAGTCCATCGCCTCTAATGGTTCCTCTCCCCCTCCAGCTTACTCCCCTTCATTCTTCCCCTCCTGCTATCTTCTTTTTCTTTTTTCTTAACATATGTTGCATTATTTGTTTCAGAAGTACAGATCAGTGATTCATCAGTCTTGTACACTTCACAGTGCTCACCATAGCACATACCCTCCCCAATGTCTATCACCCAGCCACCCAATCCCTCCCAACCCCACCACTCCAGCAACCCTCAGTTTGTTTCCTGAGATTAAGAATTCCTCATATCAGTGAGGTCATAATGATACATGTCTTTCTCTGATTGACTTATTTCACTCAGTATAACACCATCCAGTTCCATCCACGTCGTTACAAATGGCAAGATCTCATTCCTTTTGATGGCTGCATAATATTCCATTGTGTGTATACCACTTCTTCTTTATCTATTCATCTGTCGATGGACATCTTGGCTCTTTCCACAGTTTCACTATTGTGGACATTGCTGCTATAAACATTGGGGTGCACGTACCCCTTTGGATCCCTACATTTGTATCTTTGTGGTAAATACCCAGTAGTGCAATTGCTGGATCATATGGTAGCTCTATTTTCAACTGTTTGAGGAACCTCCATACTGTTTTCCAGAGGGGTTGCTCCAGCTTGCATTCCCACCAACAGTGTAGGAGGGTTCCCCTTTCACCGCAGCCCCGCCAACATCTGTCGTTTCCTGACTTGTTAATTTTAGCCATCCTGATGGGTGTGAGGTGGTATCTCATTGAGGTTTTGATTTAGATTTCCCTGATGCTGAGCGATGTTGAGCACTTTTCCATGTGTCTGTTGGCCATTTGGATGTCTTCTTTGGAAAAATGTCTGTTCATGTCGTCTGCCCATTTCTTGATTGGATTATTTGTTCTTTGGGTGCTGAGTTTGATAAGTTCTTTATAGATTTTGGATACTAGCCCTTTATCTGATATGTCATTTGCAAATATCTTCTCCCATTCTGTCGGTTGTCTTTTGGTTTTGTGGACTGTTTCTTTTGCTGTGCAAAAGCTTTTTATCTTGATGAAATCCCAATAGTTCATTTTTGCCCTGGCTTCCCTTGCCTTTGGCGATGTTTCTAGGAAGAAGTTGCTGCAGCTGAGGTCGAAGAGGTTGCTACCTGTGTTCTCCTTTAGGATTTTGATGGACTCCTGTCTCACGTTTAGCTCTTTCAACCATTTGGAGTCTATTTTTGTGTGTGGTGTAAGGAAATGGTCCAGTTTCATTCTTCTGCATGCGGCTGTCCAATTTTCCCAACACCATTTGTTGAAGAGACTGTCTTTTTTCCTTTGGACATTCCTTCCTGCTTTGTCAAAGATGAGTTGACCATAGAGTTGAGGGTCCATTTCTGGGCTCTCGATTCTGTTCCATTGATCTGTGTGTCTGTTTTTGTGCCAGTACCATACTGTCTTGATGACGACAGCTTTGTAATAGAGCTGGAAGTCCGGAATTGTGATACCACCAGCTTTGCTTTTCTTTTTCAATATTCCTCTGGCTATTTGGGGTCTCTTCTGGTTCCATACAAATTTTAGGATTATTTGTTCCATTTCTTTGAAAAAGGTGGATGGTATTTTGATGGGGATTGCATTGAATGTGTAGATTGCTCTAGGTAGCATTGACATCTTCACAATGTGTGTTCTTCCAATCCATGAGCATGGAACGTTTTTCCATTTCTTTGTGTCTTCTACAATTTCTTTCATGAGTATTTTATAGTTTTGTGAGTACAGATTCTTTGCCTCTTTGGTTAAATTTATTCCTAGGTATCTTATGGTTTTGGGTGCAGTTGTAAATGGGATTGACTCCTTGATTTGTCTCTCTTCTGTCTTGTTGGTGTATAGGAATGCCACTGATTTCTTTGCATTGATTTTATATCCTGCTACTTTACTGAATTCCTGGATGAGTTCTAGCAGTTTTGGGGTGGAGCCTTTTGGGTTTTCCACATACAGTATCATATCATCTGCAAAGAGTGAGACTTTGACTTCCTCTTTGCTGATTTGGATGCCTTTGATTTCTTTTTGTTGTCTGATTGCTGTGGCTAGGATTTCTAATAC
This sequence comes from Callorhinus ursinus, assembly GCF_003265705.2. Classification (NCBI taxonomy): domain Eukaryota; kingdom Metazoa; phylum Chordata; class Mammalia; order Carnivora; family Otariidae; genus Callorhinus; species Callorhinus ursinus. Next base: position 411,952 of record NW_027397068.1, on the reverse strand, counting down.
TATGTTGAATAGCAGTGGTGAGAGTGGACATCCCTGCCGCGTTCCTGACCTTAGGGGAAAAACTCTCAGCTTTTCCCCATTGTGAATGATATTCGTTGTAGGTTTTTCATAGATGGCTTTTATGATATTGAGGTATGTACCATCTATCCCTATACTCTGAAGAGTTTTGATCAAGAAAGGATGCTGTACTTTGTCAAATGCTTTTTCTGCATCTATTGAAAGGATCATATGATTCTTGTTCTTTCTTTTGTTAATGTATTGTATCACATTGATTAATTTGCAGATGTTGAACCAGCCTTGCAGCCCAGGGATAAATCCCACTTGGTCATGGTGAATAATCCTTTTAATGTATTGTTGGATCCTATTGGCTAGTATTTTGGTGAGAATTTTTGCATCCATGTTCATCAAGGATATTGGTCTGTCATTCTCCTTTTGGATGGGGTCTTTGTCTGGTTTGGGGATCAAGGTAATGCTGGCCTCATAAAATGAGGTTGGAAGTTTTCCTTCCATTTCTATTTTTTGGAACAGTTTCAGAAGAATAGGTATTAATTCTTCTTTAAATGTTTGGTAGAATTCCCCTGGGAAGCCATCTGGCCCTGGGCTTTTGTTTGTTGGGAGATTTTTGATGACTGCTTCAATTTCCTTAGTGGGTATAGGTCTGTTCAGGTTTTCTATTTCTTCCTGGTTCAATTTTGGTAGTTGATATATCTCTAGGAATGCATCCATTTCTTCCAGGTTATCTAATTTGCTGGCATAGAGTTGCTCATAATATGTTCTTATAATTGTTTGTATTTCTTTGGCGTTGGTTGTGATCTCTCCTCTTTCATTCGTGATTTTGTTGATTTGGGTCATTTCTCTTTTCTTTTTGATAAGTCTGGCCAGGGGTTTATCAATCTTGTTAATTCTTTCAAAGAACCAGCTCCTAGTTTCGTTGATCTGTTCTACTGTTCTTTTGGTTTTTATTTCATTGATTTCTGCTCTGATCTTTATTATTTCTCTTCTCCCGCTGGGTTTAGGCTTTATTTGCTGTTCTTTCTCCAGCTCCTTTAGGTGTAGGGTTAGGTTCTGTATTTGAGACCTTTCTTGTTTCTTGAGAAAGGCTTGTATTGCTATATACTTTCCTCTCAGGACTGCCTTTGCTGTATCCCAAAGATTTTGAACAGTTGTGTTTTCATTTTCATTGGTTTCCATGAATTTTTTTAATTCTTCTTTAATTTCCTGGTTGACCCATTCATTCTTTAGGAGGATGCTCTTTAGCCTCCATGTCTTTGAGTTCTTTCCGACTTTCCTCTTGTGACTGAGTTCTAGTTTCAAAGCATTGTGGTCTGAAAATATGCAGGGAATAATCGCAATCTTTTGGTAGCATTTGAGACCTGATTTGTGACCTAGGATGTGATCAATTCTGGAGAATGTTCCATGGGCACTAGAGAAGAATGTGTATTCCATTGCTTTGGGATGGAATGTTCTGAATATGTCTGTAAAGTCCATTTGGTCCAGTGTTTCATTTAAAGTCTTTATTTCCTTGTTGATTTTTTGCTTAGATGATCTGTCCATTTCAGTCAGGGGGGTGTTAAAGTCCCCCAATATTATTGTATTGTTGTCCATGTGTTTCTTTTTTTTTTTTTTAAAGATTTTATTTATTTATTTGAGAGAGAGAGAATGAGAGATAGCACGAGAGGGAAGAGGGTCAGAGGGAGAAGCAGATTCCCTGCTGAGCAGGGAGCCTGACGTGGGACTCGATCCCAGGACTCCAGGATCATGACCTGAGCTGAAGGCAGTCGCTTAACCAACTGAGCCACCCAGGCACCCTGTCCATGTGTTTCTTCGCTTTTGTTATTAATTGCCTTCTATAATTGGCTGCTCCCATGTTAGGGGCATAGATATTCACAATTGTTAGATCTTCTTGTTGGATAGACCCTTTAAGTAGGATATAGTGTCCTTCTTCATCTCTTATTACAGTCTTTGTTTTAAAATCTAATTTGTCTGATATAAGGATTGCCACCCCAGCTTTCTTTTGGTGTCCATTAGCATGGTAAATGGTTTTCCACCCCCTCACTTTCAATCTGGGGGTGTCTTGGCGTCTAAAATGAGTCTCTTGCAGACAGCATATCGATGGGTCTTGTTTTTTAATCCAATCTGATAGCCTGTGTCTTTTGATTGGGGCATTTAGCCCATTTACATTCAGGGTAACTATTGAAAGGTATGAATTTAGTGCCATTGTATTGCCTGTAAGGTGACTGTTACTGTATATTGTCTGTGTTCCTTTCTGGTCTATGCTGCTTTTAGGCTCTCTTTTTGCTTAGAGGACCTCTTCCAATATTTCTTGTAGGGCTGGTTTTGTGTTTGCAAATTCCTTTATTTTTTGTTTGTCCTGGAAGCTTTTTATCTCTCCTTCTATTTTCAATGATAGCCTAGCTGGATATAGTATTCTTGGCTGCATATTTTTCTCGTTTAGTGCTCTGAAGATATCATGCCAGTCCTTTCTGGCCTGCCAGGTCTCTGTGGATAGGTCTGTTGCCACTCTAATGTTTCTACCATTGTAGGTTACATATCTCTTCTCCCAAGCTGCTTTCAGGATTTTCTCTTTGTCTCTGAGACTCGTAAGTTTTACTATTAGATGTCAGGGTGTTGACCTATTTTTATTGATTTTGAGAGGGGTTCTCTGTGCCTCCTGGATTTTGATGCCTGTTTCCTTCCCCACATTAGGGAAGTTCTCTGCTATTATTTGCTCCAATATACCTTCTGCCCCTCTCTCTCTTTCTTCTTCTTCTGGGATCCCAATTATTCTAATGTTGTTTCATCTTATTGTATTGCTTATCTCTCGAATTCTGCCCTCGTGATCCTGTAGCTGTTTATCTCTCTTTTTCTCAGCTTCTTTATTTTCCATCATTTGGTCTTCTATATCAGTGATTCTCTCTTCTGCCTCATTTATCCTAGCAGTTAGTGCCCCCATTTTTGATTGCACCTCATTAATAGCCTTTTTGATTTCGACTTCGTTCGATTTTAGTTCTTTTATTTCTCCAGAAAGGGTTTCTCTAATAACTTCCACACTTTTTTCAAGCCCAGCTAGTATCTTTAAAGTCATAGGTCTGACATCGTACTAATGTCCGTATTGAGTAGGTCCCTGGCAGACGGTACTACCTCTTGTTCTTTTTGCTGAGGTGATTTTTTTCGTCTTGTCATTTTGTCCAGAGGAGAACAGATGAATGAGAGAACAGAATGCTAACAGGTTAACAACGTCTCCAGCAAATATACTCTATACAAATCAGTAAAGACCTGAAACCAGGGGACAAGAAAGGGAAAGAAAGAAGAGAAAAAGAAAGGAAAAAGAAAAAGATAAAAACAAACAAAAACAGAACAAAACAAAAAAAAAAACAGAATATGATCAGGCTAGTGCATAGATCAGTGCCACACACTAGCTTTTGGGCATATTTTGGTCTGTTGGAAGAAAGTGCCTGCTAAAATTTTAAAGGAAGAAAGACTTATATATGTACAAAATAAGGGTTGATACAATGCAGGGATGACAGATGACTGTAAAGATGAAAATTATAAAAGATTTTAGAAAGGACTTGATAAGATAAGTAGTTGTTTTTAAAAAGAAAGAAGAAGATTTAAAAAGAAAAAGAAAAAAGAAAAAAAAAGAGAGAATGTGATCAGGCAGGAGACCAGAACAAAGCCATACACTAGTAATTTAGGGTTATATTTTGATCTGTTAGAAGAAATTGTATCTCAAAATTTTAAAGAGAGAACAACTTATATATATATGCCAAAAATAAGGGTAACTACTATGAAGGGATAAAAATATGACTCTAAAAATGAAAAATAAAAAATGTTTCTTTTAAAAAAGGGATTGATAAGATGTTGTTTGAAAAAGGGAAAAAGAAAAATTAAAAAAAAACAGTTAAAAAAATTAACTTTGAAAAACTAATGAATTATGGTAAAAAAGCCATGAATTCTATGTGCAGTATTCCCCTAGCGCTGGAGTTCTCCCATTCTCCTTGATCGGTAAACTTGGTCTTGGCTTGCTGGCTGTTTGTGCTGATCTTCTGGGGGAGGGACCTGTTGCCGTGGTTCCCAAATGTCTTTGCTGGAGGCAGAATTGCCCCGCCCTTGTGAGTCCGGGCTAAGCAAGCTGCTCGGGTTTGCTCTCAGGAGCTTTTGTTCCCTGCAAGCTCTCGGTACAGCCTTGGAGGACCAGGGTGAAAATGGTGGCCTCCCAATCTCTGCCCAGAGGAGCTGAGAACTCGGGGCCCCGCTCCTCAGTGCGCCCCCAGAGAAAAGCAGTCAATCACTCCCGTCTCCCCGGTCTCCAGCCGCACTCCGTGCTCACCCGGCCTGTGACTGAGCATTTCTATCTCTGGCATCTGACCCTGTGTGGAGTCTCTAAACCCAGCAGATCCCTGAGGCGCGCTTCCGCGCTGCTCCTCCCAGGGGAGGAAGGGGAGTCTCCCCGGCTCTGCCGCTTGTTGGGTCCCTGCTGGAGGAGCAGTGGCCCGACTGGGCCGCGGATCAGTTTATGGCCACCCCGAGCTGAGAGCCCGCGCCTCGGCTCCATCTCTGCAGCCGGCTTCCCTGCTCTGATACCTGGGAGCTCTGCTGCACTCAGCCACCCCTGGTCTTTCTGTGACTCCGAGGGTCCTGAGACCACACTGTCCCGCGAGGTTTCCACCTCCCGCTTAGCCACTGGAGCGACGTCCCTCAGCGGAGCCGACTTCTAAAAGTTCCGATTTTGTGCTCCGCGGCTCTATCACTTGCCAGAAGCGGCCGACGGAGGCCCCCTCCCCCGCCGTCTATTCTCCGGAGTATTGCCTCGGATTCACTTCTCCGCATGTCCTACCTTCTAGTAAGTGGTTGCTCCTCTGTTCAGAAAGTTGTTGCTACTCTCTTCTTTGATCTCCTGTTGAGTTCGTAGGTGTTCAGAATGGTTTGATCCCTATTCAGCTGAATTCCTGAGACCAGACGAAATCTAGGTCTCCTACTCCTCCGCCATCTTGCTCCGCCCCCTCCATTTTTCTGTAATTTTATTGACGTTTACCATTGAATGATAATAATTTCCCGCTCTTTTTGAGCACTTACAATGGATGAGGCTTTGTTCTAAGTACTTTACATATTTTATCTTAATTAACCCACACAGTAACTTCTAAGGCCGGGAATATTGTTACCTCCATTTGAGAAATATGAGAACACGTGGCGGAAGTTAAGTAGGTGCTTATGGTCACTTGGTGAGTGGGTGGTGACACCCAGGCTCTCAGACTCTGGAGAATATGTTCTGTTTTTCTAATTGAGATAATATATAAAATGGCATAATGTTTACCATTTTAACCGTGTTTAAGTGTGTAATTCAGTGGCATTAGGTACATTTTCAGGTCTTTTCTGAGCCTGAAACTTTCCCTGGACATGAGCAATGACTTTCTAAATTCCCCTTTATATGTGATTGCTTTTGGATGTGCTAATCTTCAATTTTCTGGCTCCCAAAGTAGAAAAAGAGAAAAATGAAGCGGGAGGGCAGGGGGACCAAAACCTGGCACCTAATCTTCAAATCCCTGAAAGTTACTCCATCAGGGAGAGGAGAAGTTTGCAACCACGGTGGTGAAGGTTGTAATAATATCTGCCCATCTCCGTGCTGGCACCTCCACAATCAGCCATGTGAAAACAGACCCCCAATATTTGGAGGACAGGATCCTTATTGCCCACCCTAACACCCACAAGCTACATGCAAACTCCTTCGGGAATACACGCATGGCTGCCTGCTGTGGGCTATGGCGTGGGGTATGGGTAGCTGCTGCCGTCCTAAGAACTGAATTGACCAAAACTCAGTGCAGTTTACCATCCAAGACTTCCCTTAGATATTGCAAGCTTTCAAGAGACTCCCGAGTTCCAAAGAAGTCACATCAGACAGATGCTGATAGTTGTCCAGGCGGAGAGTCAGATTCCCGGTGCCTCCTTCCTACTCTATACCCCGTGAACTCCTCGAGTGTTTGTTCTTTTTTTTTTTTTTAAGATTTTATTTATTTATTTGACACACACACACACACACACACACACAGAGATAGCGCGCGCGCGAGAGAGAGCACAAGCAGGGGGAGCGGCAGGCAGAGGGGAGAAGCAGGCTTCCCGCATGAGCAGGGACCCCAATGTGGGGCTCGATCCCAGGACTCTGGAATCATGACCTGAGCTGAAGGCAGCGGTTTTAACCAACTGAGCCACCCAGGTGCCCTCGAGTGTATGTTCTTAACTACTACAACTCTGTAGGGTTGGGTTTTGTTTATTTTTTTCCCCTCTTCTGGTCAAAATTTAGGAGTTGGCTTCTTGATACATGGGATAAGTGAGGTAAAGAAATAATTGTCTGGGGGTCCCTGGGTGGCTCAGTCGGTTAAGCATCTGCCTTCAGCACAGGTCATGATCTCAGGGTCCTGGGATGGAGCCCCGCATTGGGCTTCCTGCTCGGCGGGAGCCTTCTTCTCTCTCTGCTTGCTTCTCCCCCCTGCTTATGTTCTCTTTCTGTCAAATAAATAAATAAAATCTTAAAAAAAAAAAAACGAAACAATCGTTTGGACTTGCAAAATAAATCAAACTCTAGACTTGACCCCAGGCTTGAACTTCGGGTCAGTCCTGGAAACACTGTGATTTCCCAGCCTGAGCTCCTGCTGAGCTATGGCTTTGCCACAGTCCTTTCCCCATAGAGTTAAGATAGGCCCTGCTATGTGAATGAGGAAGGGAGTTAATTTATTTCCTCATTTTCCCTAAAAATTTCATTTACAACTCATTTCCTTTCAGCACCACCTAGGAGTCTGGGAAATAAGGGAAAGGGGATATAGCTCTTCCCAAATGCTGAGGACCTTTAAGTGTAGTTCAGCTGACTGTCTCCTTAATGGCCCTCTGTCCCCCTTCTCACCATGACAGCTAGCCTAAGCCAGCCCTTCCCCAGCTCTCTCCTCAATTATGGTGTCTCCTAACTGCTTTCCGGCCTCCACTCTCCCCTTCTAACCGATCTTTTACACAGGCACAAGTGGGATCTTCCAAAAACACATGTCCGGTCATGTTATTCCTCTGCCTAAAAACCATGTGCTGGGGACGAGAACACAGATATTCACTCGCTGTCATCTGTGATCACCATGAGCCGAACGCAGCCTGACCCTCCATCACTGCACACTCAGACAGGTGATATGTTGAGGGATAGAGCCCACCGACAAGGACTTCACTGCTCTTAGAAGCAGAGAAACTGAGCTATATGTAAGCAGTGTGGATAGATTTTTAAAACTATGTTAAAGGAGAAGAGTAAGAATCAGAATGAGACAAACAGAAACATGCCATACATATATATTATCTCTGTAGCATTCTTGAAAAATGTTTAGCTTGAATCTAACCACAAGGAAACAATCAGAAAAATTAAATATGTGGGTTTTTGAGAAGATAACTGGCCTGTGCCCTTCAAAGATTCAATATTATGAAAAAAAAGAAAAAAAAACAAAGCCTGAAGACAGTTCTAGATTATATGCAGCTAGAGAAAAAGAGGGCATGAGCTTTCATCTGTAGTGTATGAGCTCTGAAGAGATTTTTGGATCAGAACACACACACATATCCACACAGCTATAAAAGTATAATTGGGGAAATTAAAATGTGGGTATTTATTGGTTGCTAATACTGCATTGACTTTCGTATCTTTAGATGGTATAACTGAGGACAAAAGGGAAAAATCAGAGTCACCTTGAACCAACAAGCATGATTACCCCAACACTTCACACTCAAATTTAGCTAGAAAACATAGAAACAGATAATAAAAACTTCTAGGACAATCAGCCTGGAATCCAAATTCCTTGGCATTGTCCATGAACCTTTCACAGTCTAGCACCTAGCAACTGCTTCTGCCAAGTTCTCCCATTCTTTCCCCTCTGTCTACCCAGATGGGGAGCTCGAGCAAAGAACAGTGATTCTTACAGGCTATATGCTCATTCATGGTTCTGTTGTTTTGTTCATGCTGCTTTCTCAGATGAAAATGCTATTCTCCTTTTGTTATACAGCATAATCCTATTCATTTTTCCACACTCAAGGATTTATTAAAATGTTTCTGCTCCTTCTGTCATTTTTTTGAACTCTACTAAAACACAGATACACACATACACGTGTGCACACACACCTTCCCCTTAATTATATCACAGACTCTAACTGCTATTTGTACTGATGAGTTTATGTCTTTCTCTCCATTCTAGATTAAAATTCCCTTAAGATGGAGGCTATGTTTTATTCTAGCTTGTTTTCCCCAAACTGAACAAAATGACCAATAGGCAGATGTTCAATAAATATTTGTTAAATAAATAAATGGAGGGACGGAGAACATCATAGTCTCCTTCCATAGTCAGGCTGCTGACCAGAAAGGTGAATTGTTTCACAAGGTCACCAAGCTAACAAATGAGTCAGCACTAGCTAAATCCTAGAACAGAACTCCCTGATATAGTGCATTATGTAATCATGCTGTCTTCACTCATTTTCAAACATTCATTGACTGCCCATGATGTGCTTGAAATTGTTCACAGATCTGGGAAAATAAAGAGATGAGTAAAACACAATTCCTATAGTCAAATGTCTTACAATCTAGTGGATCAAAAAAACATATCACATATTTATAATATTATAGGTAATATCATGAAAGAAAAACAATCAAATGTTTGAGAGGTTTAGAAGAGAGGTTAGCCCAAATGTAATGTGGGGAATGGAAAAGTTTGAGAGAAAATATTTGGCATGGATCTTAAAAAAGGCATGGAAAGGTGGGGAAAGAGGGGGAAGAGAAAAGAAATAGTGAAGGAGATACCACAGAGACAAGACAAACTGTGGTTTAAGGTAGGTAAGAAAGAGGAGGGAGTGAATGCCTTTCATCTTTTCCCTCCCACTTCATTCCTGTAGCCATCATTTCCTTAAGTCTATTCTGGTTTACTGGTTGCTGTGCCACCATATTGGTTCCATCCTCCTTATCCAACACCCTTCAATTCATTTTCCACTCTATCTCATGAATCATCTTTCAAATACAGAAATATTAACTAATATTTTGCTTAAAACCCTTCAAAGCTGGGGTGCCTGGGTGGCTCAGTCTTTAAGTGTCTGCCAGGTCATGATCCCAGGGTCCTGGGATCGAGCCCCGCATGGGGCTCCCTCCTCCGCGGGAAGCCTGCTTCTCCCTCTCCCTCTCCCCCTGCTTGTGTTCCCGCTCTCGCTGTGTCTCTCTCTGTCAAATAAATAAATAAAATCTTCTTTAAAAAAAAAAAAACTGTCAAAGTCAATTTTCACTTCAGTTTAAAAATTACACACCTTGATTTGTTATGAAAACTTTCTCATAATATCCCCACTGCTTGTTTTGTAGCCTCAGCTCTTGCATATTTCTAACGTGGACCTTAAGTGTCAACCATATCGAGCTCTTAAATGTACCTGAACATCCTAAACTCATCCTTCCATATCTTAGTACATACTGCTCCCATACCTTGCACACTCCCGTTCCCTCTCTTTTTCTTTGCCTTCCTAACTCATTCTTTTTAAAAACAAACATTTACTAAACATTCACTACATGCCAGATATAGCACTAGACATAGAGGTACAACTGCAAGCAAAATACTTGTCATACCTTTCCTCATGGAACTTGCGTACATTGTCTTCTACAAATATGTTCTTCAACCTCCAACTAAAAATTGATGACCTCTCTTTGGTGTCCCCAATAACGCCTCATGTTTAAAAATTCCTTCCTGTCTTCTGCATTATATCTGTTGCATTATAATGATGTTTATTTTTTCTAGTATTGATGGTACTTTGTGATATCCTTGAGGACAAAGATCTCTCTCTAAGATCTTTTAAAAAAATCTTTGTTTTCTAAGTAACTTAAACATAAAAAAATATGTCTTTCAAGTGAATGAGTGGAAAAACTATTTCCAGATCTATTTTTAAATTAGTTTATTCATTCAATAGTTATTTATATGGCATTCATTATTCAACCTGATGGGGATATAAGAGAGAAGAAAGCAGGGAAAGTACCATACTCATGGAACTTACACTGTATTGGGAACACCTTGAATTACCTTTGCTAAAATTACATTAGGCCTGTCATCTACTCAATATCTATTCCTGTTCTCCTTACTGACAGAAAGCTATGTTTTGAGAGTGGCACTTTACCCACATAGAAACTCCTTTGCCATTTCCCTTGAAGGCCAGGGTGATCAATGTTATATATAGGAAAATTTTTGAGTGAGGTCTCCAAGAAAGCACCGTAAAGCCTGACTCTGTTAGCCCATATTGCCATTTACCTTCCCCTTCCCCCTTCTTTATTCCTGGAAACCAAATATAATGGTTGGAGCTATAGCCACCATCTTGTTACCCCAAGGATGAAAATCAAGGATGATGGAGAAGGGAGATGGAAGGAAGCTGAGGTGTTGATGACATTCTAGAGCCACTGTGCTTTTTCTGGACTGCCTGCCTCCAGATTTGAGTGAGAGAGAAATACTTCCCCACCTTGTTTAAGACACTGTTCTTCAGGTGATAGCAACTGAATTAAGTTCCTAAAAAATACAGTACACAATATGAAGCTGTTTAAAATATTTGAGAAGGATTGACAGAGGCACCAGATGGGAGACTAGAATAATACTTCAAGTGAAAGACAACTTGATTGTTTTAAAGTGGTGTGGTGAAAGGTAGAGAAAAAAGCAGGTGCAAATGATATTCCAGATTTTATCTGAGGAACCAGCCAAGGGAGAAATCAAAAACAAGATGACAAAGGGAACTAAGGGGTTTTGTACAGGTTGAAAACATTGTCAGACATGGGAATGTTGAGGGTAATTTTATTTTGTAAGACAGAATCAAAGTCATTTTGGGTAAACTGGTATTGGGAAGCCAATAAGATGTCTATGAGGTTCAAACACATTTGAGAATGAAGTTCACAGAGAGGTCTGGGTTCAAGATTAATATTTAATACACACACAGACTCATCGTGGGAATGTTCAATGTTGCCACGGGAGAGTGAAAAAGACAAGGAGAGGACCAAACACTGGTCTTTGAGGAGAAACAAGCACGAAGACGCAGCAGGAAGAGGTGCCAGAGATACCCTTTTTGACAGAAGAACCTGAAGCACTCAGTGTCACATAACGAAACAAAACAAAACAAAAATGTGGTGTTATGTGTGCCTGCACACACTTCAGTAAACTTGATCATGTTTAGATTGTAGGCTCTTTGAAGGTAAAAGATAAAGACTCTAGCTTAAGAAATATTTTTAATTATCAAATTTTCTAGCAAAATCTAATACAGAGGTGGCACTGAAAGTTTTGCTATTTTAGTTTCTGTTGATTCACTCAGGACGGGGGCAAGTCTCCATGCTTTGCAGACAACCAGGCGCTTTTGGGTATTTTCAGACTGCTGATGTTGAACTTTGCATGTAACTTGCTCTACTCTTTGGGATACTTTAGAAGTGAAGTATAAATATTTAAAAAGGAAAGGGTTATTATTTTGTTTTCTTTGATTGATATAGGTGAGGAAGGAAAACCTGAACATTTAAAGATATTCTACATGTTCTGCCTTTAAATCAACTGAAATAACTTCAACTCCAGTCACCTCCTGGTTGTTCTGGTAATCAGCCTTTTTTAAGATGACATCTGATGTAACATGTATTCTACATTATTATTTTAATACATGGTGAGATTCTAAGAAAAATAGCTCCTCCCAGCATACCTGCAAGAAATCAGTAAATGTTAAAATAAGAAGACTGCTATAAACATGGACTACCATTAGTCAGAACAAGTTCCCTCAATTTGTAGATAGGAGAGATCTTTCTGTAAAATGATATGAACTGGAAATGAAATTTTCCCAGCCTTTTACTATAAAGGATAACAACAGCAGAGACCAGAGTATATATGTACTTATTAGCCTCAGAAAGCTTGAAAACCGGCAAAAATGGCACTTACAGAAGTTCCCATGATTTCCACATCGTATGGATGTGGAAGGAGGATTGCACATCCTCCTTTACAACCCTAATCTGGTTTTGTCCAGGGCTGCTATATCCCAAGCCCCTTGGTGCTTCCACTGAATTCTTTCTGTCATTTTTACATGTCTGTGTCCTCCAGAATCCCTGAGCATTAGTGCTATTATAATCTTTATTAAGGAGAAAAGAATACATGAAAATATGAAGATTTCATCTATACTATGAAGAGGCCACTATGTTTTGCTTACATTTTTTTGCTAAGCCCTTGAGGCCCAGTAACGTAATTACTGGGAAATATCTTTTGATCTTTAACTTCAAATTTCCTGTAAGTATCTAGTAGAGTTACCTGGCATTTATTCATTCCTATAAAGCAGAAGTTAAGAGTCCAGAGCTGGGTTCAAATCTCTGTTCTTCTGATAACTGGCTGTGTGACCTTAGGCAAGTCACTTTATCACCCTGGACTTCTGTTTTCTTATTCACACCATGGAGACAAAGAATACCATGGACTATGAGCTTTGCAAGAATCAATGTATGTAAAGCCCTTTGTAGAGGCAGTTCCCGGATCGCAGTAAACCCTCGCAAAAATTTAGCAATTGTTTTTTGAATATTTATTAAGCAATTTCTACTCATAGAACACACATATATTTTGCTGTGGGAAATAGAAAAAAAAAAACACAAAACAAAAAATGGTCAGTGCCCGGTCATGATGACTGTGTTATGATAGATGATGACTGTGTTATGATAGTGATGTCTCTTCGGAAATACTCCATATCCAAAATTCTAAACCATATACTGCATGTAATTTAAAATCCAAAACAAATACCTGCATGGAAAATAAAGCGTGAGACTATCCTGTTCATCTCAAGTGGAAGACTCTCAACCCTGAATATTTATTTCACTGGCATGTGTGTTTGAAGTTGTTTCTGTTGGTTTTTACTTTTCCCTTTGTTTCTGTTAGTTCCAAAAGAAGGTACTGTTGCCAGTAAATGAGGCCACACACTGCTACTTTGCAGGGTAGCGTTTTTATAGCCGTTAAGAAAGGCAAAGCTTAATAGGTCTTTATACAAATATGAGAATTGCCAATTATTGACTTTCTCAGCCCATTCAGTGCTACATTCTTTCAAGGGTGGGGGGAAACTTCAGCAGATCTCTCTCTCTCTTTTTTTTTAAGATTTTATTTATTTATTTGAGAGAGAGAGAGAGAGAGAGAGAGCATGAGAGGGGGAAGGGTCAGAGGAAGAAGCAGGCTCCCCGCTGAGCAGGGAGCCCGATGCGGGACTCGATCCCAGTACTCCAGGACCATGACCTGAGCTGAAGGCAGTCGCTTAACCAACTGAACCACCCAGGCGCCCCTCAGCAGATCTCTTGATAGTGCTCCAGTGCACTGATTTGAAAGAAAATGGTTTCCAATGGAATTTTATTAAGTCAAATGGGGACAAGCTGAACACAAGTAGGAAATGCTAGAAAATGGTATGAAAAATAAAGTCTGAACATGCTCAGTCAGTATATTTTTAAAATTATATCTACTTTAAGTCCACAATTTCCTGTAGTCTTTAGGAAGATTTCAAAGAGAATATTTAAATGCATGTTCTTTTCAATCCAAAAATTAGCATGCCATGCAGTAGATGAAAAATCATTTTCTTTCTTCACATGTGGTATATTCATACTGCTTTTATTTGCAATAAAATTAGGATGAATACTTACCTTCCATGTTTCAACTCAAATAATTTTCAATATATGGTGATGAGTTCAGTATCCATGAGCTGTGGCCAGAGATTTCCCTTTATATTGCAAATGGGTAGACATAATGTTTCAAAGTCAGGAAATCCTTGAACTTTCACGTTTTTTGTTCACAGCAGTTAGATACTCTCTGAGAAATACGTCTATAAAAGAATGTCAGGACTGCAAAAGCAAAAGTAAATGACCCTATATGTCACTTGTAATACATAAACTTGGAAATAAACCAAACAAATGAATTTGGGGAAAAAAGATGATTTAAAGCATTGATGGAAAATGATGTATTTATTCATTCTTTTTTTTTAAAGATTTTATTTATTTATTTGAGAGAGAGAGAGAATGAGAGATAGAGAGCATGAGAGGGAAGAGGGTCAGAGGGAGAAGCAGACTCCCCGCTGAGCAGGGATTCCCGACGTGGGACTCGATCCGGGGACTCCAGGATCATGACCTGAGCTGAAGGCAGTCGCCTAACCAACTGAGCCACCCAGGCGCCCCTTTATTCATTCTTTTGACTGAGCATACAGTACGCTAGTAGGTTTCAGATGCCAAAAATAAAATAACAAGTAAGACAAAAACTCATCCTCCTGGAAATAAGAATCATAATGCACTAATGTCTAAAAATCTTCTAGGTACGTACACTTAGATGAGTTAAGATGCCTAAGGGTATCTCCATGCTGGAGGGCAGAATTATCTTAAAGTCGTTTCTGTTTTATTATTTTGGTGCTTTGAATAAGCTGTGGGTCTTTCTATATAAAGAAAAATATCAACTAATAACACTATCTTTCTGCTTTAGATTCATAATATCTGCATATAGAAAGTATGCACAATGAAATGTTATAGTCATAATATTTTCAGACATTGTTTATGCCTCTATGTGTAACCATGATCTTAATCTAATTAAAAAGGGTAAGTTCTGGGGCGCCTGGCTGGCTCAGTTGGTAGAGCATGTGATTCTTGATCTCAGTGTCCTGAGTTCAAGTCCCATGGTGGGTGGGGAGCCTACTTAATTTTTTAAAAAATAAGGTAAGTTCTGGCATAATGACAATAACTTCATTTAATGTCTGTTCACAACTGAAACTAAAGAAGTGAAATGGTTATTATAAATACAGCGGGTAATTATATGACGGCTAATGATTTAAAATGCAGATGTGATGGCTGGAACTATAGCAGCTTTTTGTGACCAAGAAGCAGCATCCTGATGAAGAAGAGCAAACATGTTGAAAGTGGTAGAAATAAATAAACTCATATTGGTTTAACCCACTGTCAGATGGGCATTTTCTTATTTGCAGCTGAAGGCATTCTTCAGCTAACATGAGTGAAACACAAGATTTGGATTAAGAATTTCTCATACCTTAACACAGAGGCTGTTTAACATGATGGTAACATGCCTACACTGGGGCTATGGTCTGATTGAAAGAGAGTAACCTGGCTACTGATCCTATGGGAGAGCCAGACTGGGATTTAGGGATCCACAGGAGGCACAGAAAGTTATGAGTGGGTTTTGCATACATAGTGAAAGCGGCAAAAGGAACTTCAGAGAAGGCTTCGCCTGTGATGAAGGTTTAAACATAAGGGGAAGGGGTGAATCCCATAGCAATGGTAATTCCTAAATCCCCATTTCATCTCCGTGCTCTGCATACCCTGCTGTGTAACTAATCAAGGTTTCCTTTCCCTTACATGCATTCATTTCTTCCTGGTATTAATTCATATGCAGCATTGATTGCATTAAGCAATGAACCTCCAAGCAGTAAGCATTATTTTCTACCTTGGAAAGAGTAAAATTAATTAACACCTTTGGCATTTGAAGACTATAAAAACTTGCCCAAGGTCAAAAATGAGCACTCGTGGGTCTTTATTAGCAACTTTTTGCTTAGTCCACTGGGTACCTGTAGGTCTATTTTTGTCAGAATTCTTAAAGAAATAAATTATTTATATCCTAATTATGGAAAGTTATTATTTCAGCTCATTGTTGAAAATGGCCACAGGAAATATATCAACCTGTGAAGTAAAACTGTATTCAGTGGTCATAGAAAGATAGAAGGTTTCTTTAAAAAAAAAAAAAAAAAACGAAAAAAGAAAAAAAGATGGTGTTTAGGAAAGATATAGATACAAGATACAATTTAAAAAAGAACAGGAAAAATAAGAAAGATCCTAAAAATATAGTCTACTGCATTCTAGAGAGAATTTTAGAAAAAAAAATAGCAGCCTAAGAAAGAAACCTTAACAAACATCTCTCCAGGTCATCCCTACAAAGCAAACATTGAATGCTTGCAGGGTTTGTAAATTGTTTCCAGCCACTGGATTTACGGAGTTTGACTTCTCTAAGAATCAAGAATGTTGCAAATATGATATGATCCCTAATAGGATATATATTGTAATGCAAAATCCCTCTTCCAGGAATATCGCCAACGATTTTGCTTCTCCCTAGAAATGTAGCAAGGTAAAATCAATTCCACGTCCCCAGTTTATTATTGATTTTTCTTTGTTCGACATATAAACTTTCCTGTTAAGAGCTCTCCAGAATGGCCAGGAATTCAGTGAAGGGGACAACAATGTAATGCATCTATTCAGAAAAGCTTTCCATTAGAATTCGAGACACAATTCCATTTGAGAACAATACTATATTGCTAGGCACTGCACTTTCTTCTCCCTTCAGTACATTTAGCGAAAAGGAGTAAAGGGTGGTATTAAATAAAAGGTAGAGTAGGATTCTAAACAACCTGTAACTCATTGCCAATTAATCTGAAAGTCAAGAAAACAGAGCTTCCTTTCACAACATCAGCCAACCTGAAATGTTCTGCAGGCTGGTACTAGTTGACTTCATCTGTATGCTTTGGTCATTAAAAAATAATAATAATTTTATTTTATATAAGCACTAAATTATAAAGATATATTTTATGATTTCGGGAAAATGAATTGCACCCCTTGCAATTTATAGAGGATGTGCGTAAGGACCTTCCATAAAAAAAAGTAGTTGATTGTAGTGTTATTTATAAATAGCAGGAACATGCAGATTAAAGCCAAAGTTCAAAACACAGCAACTGGCTAAATAAAATGCACAGAGTGAAATAATTTAAATGTGGTATTTTAAATGTTTCATGTAGAACTTATTTATTGGTTAGAAAAGATGTGTGCTGTATTTTAAGTAAAAAATTCAGGTTTTATGTCAGTGAAATCCCATTTTGTATAAAAGAGAGAGTTTGATTGTGTCTGTGGCATTTCTGCATTCTTAAAATATACAGAGAAAAAGGTATAGAAGGATATACAATTATAACAATACTATCATTGAGTTGTGAGTCCTTTTAGCAGATTTTTATTTTTTTCTTTCTGTTTTGCTTTTGGCTTTGATAAAGAGAAGTAAAAATGCTATTTAAAACAAAAACACTGACAGTGTAGAACTTAAATTCAGGGAGAAATTAAAAGTTTACCCACTCTCATCTACCTAGTACGAGAATGCCTTCTGCAATATGCTTATCCTTGGATAACTCAGCCGTTAGTCCAATGCCTCTAGGCAAACAGAGCTCACTTAATTTCTAGGTAGGCCGAATGGAAAGCTTCAATCATGAGAAATGTCTTTTATTTTAGTTTTTAAATTCAACTTTCCAAAAATAAAATAAAATCAACTCTCCCTACTTATAACTTCTCTTTGGCTCTCCTTGTTCTTTGTAAGTAGCAAGTGGGTTAAACAGGCTTATTCTTCCTTCTAAAAAGCAGGTTTCCCAATACTTAAGGACTGCTTTGTACTCCAACTCCCCCCCCCCCCCCCGTGTCTTTTATCTCTTGGCACAGGTAGATGGTGAAGGGTGTGGAAGGGCAGGGAGGTCAAGCACTCAAGAATGCTGCTCTAGCAGACCTCTATTCTGAACAAGGAGCCTGTGGCCCCTCTTGCAAGTACCCCGTTTTCTACAAGTGGTTCTCCTAGGGGCTCCATCACAGGGGAATGGAAGTCAGGTAGGACATACCCTATGTGAGGGCAGGTAAACACATGTGCATCCATCCTAGTCTAGAACATGGAATTTTGACTCACCTTCTGCCTGTAAGACCTTTTTTTATATCCAAAAGCATCCAAATGATTTTTGATGAACTCACAGTGAAAGGAAAAGAATGGAAAGGGGGATGAGACATAGCAGAGTAGAGGAGAGTACCTGGAGAAAAATTTTTAAAATGATTCTTTTTGTAACCCACAACCGATTCCATGTATTTTAAGTATTTTCACTATTAGACTGTCAGCTCCTTGAGTACTTGAAGGCAGAGATGTTTCGTTGAGTCATTGCTTCAGACTTCACCTGTAATAACACTCAGTGATATTGCCTATGCTTCATACATGTTACGTCACGTTATTCAACCTCCATACCCATATTCGTGCATACATAGACCCTCACGATTAGAATCATATGCACACGGGTTTTCTTCAGACACACGTATCAGAAAATTGACTTACTGAAAAATACCCACATTGAAAAACAAACATAATTACGCTGCTAGATTGAAATATACACAGAACATGCATGAATAAATTTTCAAATTATTCTATCCTCTGTGGATGTGAGTTTTGTTATAGCATTATCAGTAAATTAGCCTAATTAGAAATTAATTGAAGAAAACTCCCCATATTATTTGCAAGGGCTTAAACAGGTATTGGCTGGTTAAAGTTGGGTTTTTAAAACACTTGGTGGTTTTAATTTGGACTCTGGATGCAAGCACTGGTTTCAAAATTGTCCCTGGAATCTTCCCGGCCAATGAAAATATAGCAATACAAGAACAGATGCTAATTTAGCAGAAAATATGGAATGAGAAAAATTAGATCTTTTGGGAAATATTAATTCCTGTACATTATACAGGTAGGTAATAATCCAAAATGCTATTTTCCAGAATCCTAAAACCTCCCACAGAGGCCCTATTTATGTGGGCTTTCAAAATAGCTCAGCATAGGATGGAGCATGAAATGCATTGGGCCACGGCACTGGAGCATTACAGCAGGTCAGCAGTGAGTGACAGTTCTCTGTCCCGTGGGTCATAGATCAGTCTGTTCCACATCCTTAGAGGGAAAATTCCTGTCAGGTTATCTAGGGTGAAAATTCTTTTCTCCCTTAAGCAGAAGGAGGGCAGCTCTCCAAAGGACTGTTTTAGTCCTGTTACTCACTGCTCACCCAGGGACATCCCCAGCTCAGATTCTAGATGGTAACCAGAAAAAACTGGGGTCTCTCACCCGTGCACTTCAGGATAGGGCAGAGATGCAGAACCAGCCCTGATTTGGCAACTCAGCCTCGCACCTGAATATAAAGGCAGCTTCCTGAGCCTTAGGAAAAGCTGAGTCCAAAGGGGAATAGAACCATGTAGGGATAGAACAAGGGTAAGAGAAAAAGACATGTCAAGATCTCCACATTCAGATATTCCTGCATACAAAACTCTGGAGTAAACTTAGGTCTGCTTCCTCTTCCTCCTTCAGCCCATGGCATTTTTTATTTCAACTACTATACATATTGTTTCTAGAAGTGCCATGCTGTTCTTTTCTCAAAAGTGACTGGTTTTTGTTTTTTGGGTTTTTTTAGTAGTCACTATTTCTCTGGTCACATTTTATTTTTCTAAACACATTATACATAATTATTTTCTACTTTATGTCTGATAGTTCTAATAACTAGTCTCATGAGTCTTTTCAGCTCTGTGTTGTTTCTGTTGATTTTTCACTCTCAGGCCTTGATTTGTGATTTTAGACTCTAAGTGAGGCACTTTTCCTTCAATTTTATTTTTGGAAACCTGTGAAGATGTGAGTTGAAGTGGATTTTCTCAGAGAGACCGAGCTTTCGTCAGCCAGCCTATGGGGACACTTCTGATCCAGAGCCACTTGCAATTAAATTATTAGCTCAAAGTTGTTCAGTTCACTCTGATTGTGTGAATTTGGACCACAACTCATGAAAGACACCCATTGTTATGAATTCTCAATATACAACTTTCCGACACAGCTCAAAGCTACGGCATGCTCCTCTCTCCAGCTGGCAGGGTTTGGTTCATCTTATATAGCCACTAGCACCTGTGCAGGAGTCTGCTTCCAGGTTCCCCATCATGCCAGCATAGTCCTTACCTTCTGTCTTCTCTACCCCATGCAGCTATCAAAAAGGAAGGCTAATTTATCTCCCAGGATTTTGACTCTCACATCATTTTTTTTCCCGATTTTGAATTTTCCTTATTTTTTGTGCCAGCTCAGCTCAGCATTTTAATTATTTCAAACAAGAGGGTAACTCGGGATATGTATTCCAGCAAAGTGCCAGAAACAAAAGTTACTACTGCCTTAAAATGGTTCACATTCCGATATATTTCCCCCACTGGGCAATATTAGTAATCAGTCTCCTTTCCAGGACCATGCACAGAGTGGCCCAGAGTGGGGCGAAATAAAACCCGGATGAGCAGAACAAACGCATTTCATGACATTCAGCCCATGTGGACTCTGACCTCAGCTCCTCTGGCTTCTTTTGGTTGTTCCTACTGGTTATGCTCATTACCACAGCAAGACAGTTGCAAGACCTATTCCTTCTTCCCCTCCCACCTTCAAGAATTTCAGCTCAGAGATCTAAGAGAGCTTTCTAATGTGCAGACAAGATCATATGCCTAACATTTATGTAACACTCCATGCCTTTCTTTTATGATGTTAACACAATCCCAATGAAAAGATTAATCTGAGGATTAGTTGTTTGATGTCAGTTTCCCTGATTGCTAGAAAGTAAGCTGCGCAAAGGAACAGTCTTGTTCACAGAAAGACCTCCAGTGCCCAGCACAGCGCCTGGAATAGAATAGTCTTTTGTTAATTCTCTGTTGCATGGATTCTTAAATGAAGAGTTGAAAGGCATTATACAGACATCCAAAAAAGGGAGAAATTGCACAGTAACCTTTTTCTTACCTTTTACTTTAAGTGTGTAATGAGTGTGGGAGTTAATGGCCATGTAGATGATCAATGGTGTGAAACCAATTCTCCCTTCTAATGAGGCAGGCAGATGGACTGCTGTGGGGGGGCGAGGGGCTGTCAGGAAGTTGCTCATCTTTTCAGGACCAGGAAGCTGCATGACTTACAATCTCAGGGTTTAAAGTGGAGAACAGCACTTCCTGAAACCATTTAAATGATTTAAACTTTTTGTCACCTCAACTTTATTTGAATTAAGACGCTGCATGCTTAATGTATCTAATTATTTAGAATTCAACCTTAAAATATTCCCTATGGTACATTATAAAGTAAAAATAATATAAAAGATAACTGTTGTATGTATAAACAAGGGAATACACCAGAACACTAGCACCAGGAATCAAATACATATTTTCCCCTTCACTGAATTGTATCATTTTGGGTGTCAGATAAACCTTGTGACAGTCTCATTTGAGAGATTCCCATTTCATTCAAGCATGAAGTAAAACTTTAAGGAAAGAAAACTCAATAAAATAAAATAATGCTATCAAGAAATATTGTACTTATTCTGGATTCCTTTAATAACATTCTCTTTATGATATGACAAGAATAAGAAACTCCTCTTAAAGATATTGGCAATAAATTTATGCTAAAACCCTAAAGCACTAACTGGATATTCCATAATAAAAATGCATGATCATTTCAATTAGAATATTCCATAATTATAATTATCTCGATATATCTGCATGACAAAAGGACTTTTTGTTTCCTATTTTATTTGTGAAAAACAAAAATAAAGCAAAGACAAAGAAAACTGCTTAAACCAAGCATATGTAAGTTTACATTAAAAAGAGAATTTAAAAGATAATTTTAATACAGAAATGAATCTATAATCTTTTGTGGTATTTTTGTATGAAGGAATTGTTAAAATTTTCTTTGTAAATGAAGCTGAAAGAACAAGAGAGAGATCACTTTCTATAACCAAAGGATACAGAATACCCAAAATTATGTGTGATAATAGATGTGATTTCAAATGACCATAGGCAAAAATTCACTTCACAGGGTCAATAAATTGCTTGTTCTTTTTACTTCTTAAAGAACAGATTGAGGAACAGTATAAAAGAAAAGAAAAGAGAACAAGAAGAAAAAGAAAGAAAGAAGAAAAAGAAAGAAAGAAAGAAAGAAAAGGAAGGAAGGAAGAAAGAAAGGAAGACCACCAGGAATAGTAACTGAGTCTAATAAAGGAGATCTAACCAAGATAGTAATATTTTTGACCTGTCTCATGATTTATAAAGTACTTACACAACATGTTATCATCTGATTCATACAAAAATCACATATGATGATTCAGGAAAGGCATGAGTCCACCTTTTTAAAAATAAGGCATTTCAGAGAGCAAACCCCCTTTTCTCAAGATCAAAAAGCTATTATCAGTAGAATCAAAACTGGAGGCAAGGTTTTCCTTCTCCTACTACAAATGGACATTTTCCCCATTACTCTGGGCTACTGAATTTTGACTGAGAAAATGAACTGTCCCAGCTTAGCATGGAAAGATATGGTTTTACAAGAGAAATGTAAAAAGTATGAGACAATACCAAAGCATAATGTTTATTAATCATAGGCTAGATTAACAGAAACACAGACCAGTGTGAAGGAGATAATCGGCTAGCTTCAGTCTGTGGTGTTAGACCACAATAGGAATATTATGTCAAGTTCTGAGACCTCTGCTTTAGGAAAATTATAGATCAAGGGTCATTATCAAATAGCAAGCCCAGTCAAATCTGGAGATATTATTTGCACAGCCAGAAAAAGTGATTAAAACTTGCAATCTGCATACTTTGGGGCAGCACGGGCATTGCCCAGTGGTCCATGGGACACATCACTCTCATGTGTCTTATTCTCAGCAACTGCGCACATTTACTCTCTTTCCTGGCCCTTGTAGGGACTTGATTTTCCAGACAACTGGTGTAAATAAACTAAAGAATTTTTCAAAAGGAGTAGCCAGATGGTAAAGAAATAAACTGTGCCATCTGAGACGTGATTAAAGAACTGGGTAAGTCTAACCTGAAAAAGATAAGTCTTGACTATGAGACCAAATTAGATGAAATCTGAAGGCAGTTTTCATCATGTCACTATCTGCTTTGAACAATGTAAAAGGCTGCCCATGCTTCCAGGACAAAGACCAAATGCTTGACAAGTCAAAATAAACTCCATCCTCTATAATCTGACCTCTCCTTAAATTCATTTCCTCTCAGTGAGGAAAACTGCAACTGACCACTTTGAACCTGGTGTTCTCATGACTCCACGTTCTCACATGGTCCAGGTCCTCCTTTTGCTCATCTTGTTTGCTTAAACAAATTATCCTTTTTTTTTTTTTTCTGCAATTCAGTGCAAGCATCCCTTCTTCTCACAAGCCCTCCTGACCCTTGCAGAGCTCAGCGCCACCTTGCCCAGGCTCCAGTAATCTTAGGCTGTATTTTCATTGTGGCTCGCCCTTCCTCCTCCTGTATTACTCCATGACGCCTTGCAGGCAAGGGGCTATGTCTTCTTTATTTTTGAGCTCTCAGTCTTTAGTGCAATGCCTGGAACATGGAAGGTGCTTGAATGTTTACCTAATGATACCAATACCTCCTTTTCAATATTTGAACACCTGGTGATGAAAGAAATGTCGGGAATACCCAAGGTAAGTGGGAACTAGAATCAGGACCTGTTAGTGACACTCATGGAACACAGCTTTTCCTATGCAGTGGGAGAAAATATTTCCAACAAATCAGAAGTCTTGCTTAGATAGAAAGGCCCCCCTGGGTGGAGAAGCGAGGAAGACGGCCAAGCATGGGCCGAGGAAAGAGTCTAGCCCTGAAAAGTGAGTTGATTCAGTGGGTCATTCAGTTCCTTTTAATCCTGAGTCTAGGACTTCTCCAAATGTATTACTGCACCTGCTGAGAAGGTGCTGTGCACAGAAACACCACACTAAAGGTCTGGGGGAAGCAGTCTCCTCCCTGGGTCTGGGAGTAGGAGGGAATTCTACTTTAATAAATTGGCTCTTGAGGGAAAACAAAATAAGAAGGGCCAATCTGGTAATTAGTGTGGTTCTGATGACTCTTGCTGAGGTTTTCAGAGTGTTCCTAAATCACTACAGTATTTCACACAGAAACACTGCCAAGCCATAAAACTTCCTCAGGTTCATAACCAGAAATAGAATCCACATGCCTTGTCTTATTGAGGGAAAGGCATTATGCTCTTTAAAGTCTACAGGAATCTGGGCACCTTGAATTAAAATGTATAAATAAAGACCAAAAATAAATATGTTCTGCAATCTGGAGAGAAAATCACTTTAGAATTTACATATTTTTTGGGAGAGGGGCTTGCTATAAACCTCTCTCTCTCTCTCCCCCTTATACTCTCTTTTGCTTAGGTTTCTAGCAAACTTAGGTCCTTCTTCCTCCCTCTGTCTCAACATCTATTTATCTTTCCTGTATGTAGGTGCAGAAAGATTCTCTGAATTCATTTTGCTTCACTGGATTGCAGAGACAGGGCGCTGCCTAAAACCATTTCTTGTGCTAATGCAGTTACAGTTTCTACACGGAGACCACCTCGATGGATGAATGAACAGATTTTAATTATTCCTTCACATATCACCCTGAGTTTCTAACGGTCCAGAAGAATGTCATATACGTCTGCAATTTCTGGGAGCCACAGTTTTAAAAGACTAGTGAGTACAGAGGTCAGACCAAGAGATGTCCCACCTAATTACAGTCAAGATCTACAAATACTGCCGTGTGGTCCCTGATGAGGGCAACTCTTCTCACAAGAGCTTCCATGGCCTTTTCTCTGAAGCAACAGCCCAGACCATGGAATCAGAGGAGTTCCTGGATTCATATACAAATGTGACCACAACAGCAGCCTGTGGGAACCTTCTTTACTTTCCTCTGTTGCCATGTATATAATAATCATAGCACTTACACCATGGGGTTTTTGGTAAGGGTTCATGAAATTAATCACTATGCAATGCCCCAAATCTTAAGTGTTTAACAAGTGCCTTTGAAAAATATGTTTTAGTATTAACATGCTACTGAGGCCAAATGACCCCAAAGTGTCCAGTTACTAGAATAAACTGCAACCCTGCTTACGTTTACATATAAACAATTGCGTGTAAGAACTATATGATAGTGTAAATGAATCAGTACAAAATCATTCCTACTACTGTACAGAAAGAACTCCAATGACATTGGATATGTATTCATTCATTCATTTTTTTCACTCATAACACACATATTTATTGATCTCCATCTGAGTACTGAGGATTTATAAGAAGGTCAGCTCTTTCCCTGAAGAGCTGATGGGATACAAAGTTAATGTTTCCTTTGGCAACTGTGAGATAAAATGAGCAAATAAGACCTACTTATATTTTATTTTAAGCATATATTTTATATATATATATATATAAAGCATATATATATATTTAAGCATATATATATATATATATATATATAAAGCAAATATATATATTAAGTATATATTTCTAGGTACGGTGTTTCCAAAGAGTTGTCCCCACGCATCCCTCGGTATTTTTGTTTCCTTGGGTAAAAGCAAATAGATTTCATATTATATAAATAAAGTGCCTCTGAATAGTCCTAAGTGATGTAAGCAAAACCCTCAAGAAGCATTGTCATTATCCATACATGACTAAATTTTTATTGTGGTTCATTCCGATTACAGTGCCCAAAAAACACTGAATTTTTAAATGGTGTACGCATAGGTGATGGGTCATGATGGTCCTGCCAAGATTTTATAGCCCAAGTCCAAACCCATCACCCAGCATGTGCACAGTAGGATATCACAAAGAAGACCCAGTATTTCTCTCTGTGTCTGTCTCTGTCTCTCTCTTACACACACGCACATGTACAAAAACTGTCATGAAAGAAGAGCAATTGCTTGTTAGCTCTCACTTTCCTGAAGAATTACTGGATTTGTACTAGAAATATTCCATTGAAAAATTCCATTCTCAGGGTGCCTGGGTGGCTCAGATGGTTAAGCGTCTGCCTTCGGCTCAGGTCATGATCTCAGGGTCCTGGGATCCAGCTCCACATCGGGCTCCCTGCTTGGCGGGGAGCCTGCTTCTCCCTCTCCCTCTACTGTTCCCCCTGCTTTTGCTCTCTCGCTCTGTCTGTCAAATAAATAAATAAAAATCTTAAAAAAAAAAAAAGAAAAAGAAAAATTCCATTCTCCCCCATGAACATTTCCACTTAGAAGAATTTGCCTTAGATTGTCAGTTAATATTCAGAAACCTCTGTTCTATGACCATAATGAGTGATTGCAGTTATTTCCAGTAATGGCAGGGATTCTGTTTTACTTTCCCTTTCTCTTGATTTCAGAAAGACCTTCAAATATAACTGTAATTCAAGAAATTAAAATCTAGTAGATTCCCCCTTCAAATAAAATTTCATCAGATCTGCCTTTCATTCTGAATTCTGCTCCCTTTCTTATAAATTTTCACTTCTTTTTGGCTCGGAAGATTGATAAATTATCCTAATGATGCTATCTGTGTTTAAGCTAACGACCTGTCTAAAGGAATTGAGATTTATTTTACAAAGTGAGGAATGTGACTACCAAGTCAGAGGGCAAGAGAAACTGTCAGAGATGACAGAAACTGTCAAAAGAAATGAGTTTTGGGGCTGGAATAAGAGTGCTTTTTTTTTCAGATTTGCTAGTTATACCTAATGGTTATAGTAGATATCAATGGTGCGCTGCAGCATGTTGCATAAAACTCTTGGTAGAAATAGTACACAAAGGACACAGCTTTAAGCAATGAGAAATGAAAGAAATAAATGTATCATGTAATTTTACACAAAAGATCAAGTTAAATTTGCTTTAATACAGAAGATATAAGAACTTAAAAGAAAATAGTTCTTCATAGTTTAGATGTACTGAACAATGCTTTGTTTTTTAAAAAAAAAAGCTATTTTATCTGATGTACGAAAGGTTGTTTCCTATTCAGAGCAACTCTTTATGATTCTTGATATAACATATTTCAAAACTTGGCAATATCATGTTGTGCCCTTGCTGAATCCAACTTTAATGTCTTTCAGGTAAAGGCTCAAAACTCAACTTGAAATATCAACCTTAAAACAAAAAAATCCCTTTCTCTGGCTGAGACCATCCCCCAACAGGCCACGTGGCTACATAATTGTAACAACCCACTACTCAAACCATCAGGACTCCTTAAAGGGTACCTACCAAATGCTACTTAGTTCTTGCCTTTCCTTAGACCTTTAATGGCCATTTTATTGCTGTTACTTTTGGGCCCTGCCTTTGTAACATCCTGGTGAAGCGTGTGTCTTCCAGGTTCCAACAATTCTAAGTCAAGCTAGTGATGGCATAAGGACTCCAACCTACGCCACTGTGGGAAGATCAAGTCCCTATAAGTCATGAGAACAGTCAGTGAGAGACTTTTACACCTCCAGAGGAAGATAGGGACAATGGCCCTGCTCAGCAGGAAGCAGTTACAGATGAAGAGACCACTGCCCTTCATCATCCTTTAAGAATAATGAGAATAGGGGCGCCTGGCTGGCTCAGTCAGTTAAGCTTCTGCCTTCAGCCCGGGTCATGATCCTGGGGTCCTGGGATCAAGCCCCATGGTGGGCTCCCTGCTCAGCGGGGAACCTGCTTCTCCTTCTCCCTCTGTCTCTCTCCCCTGCTTGTGCTCTCTCTGTCAAACAAATAAACATTTTTTTTTAAAAAAAGAAGAAGAATGAGGATAAAAATCTCAGGAGGGAAAATGAGACAGTAAAGGAAAATCAAGAGGGACTTAACTCCTGTAAAGCCACTGGTCTGAGGCAAGGGCTAAAAGTTCCCATAGGCTTAGAGATAAATACCTCCTTCTGGGAAAGCAAACAAACAAGAAATAACAGCCATTAAGGATTAATGGTTGTCTGGGCAAAATTAGAAGTAACAATTTAAAGCTTGCTTGCACAAGTATTTCTATTTTCCAGGAGCCCTAAAAGAATGTCAATCATGGAAAAAGTCATCCTGTGATTGTCTTGTGTCCACTGAAAAGTAACGACCACAAGATAATGACCCTGGGACTGAAAAATGCTTCTCCATTCCTAGTCCCTCACACTTTGGAAAAATGCCTTTATAAGCCTTGTATGCTACCCTTTCTAAGAGTGACATTCCACCTTCTTATCAGATCCTTCATATACAAACTATCCCAAATAAACTCCACTTGCTGTCTTTAAAAAAAAAAAAAAAAAGCCCTTTCTCCTCAGTCTCATAATTTTGGTTTGGGACAAGCATGTTAATTTTGGTGTCCACAGATATAATTATGGAATTATCTAAAGATTTTGGAAATGGGGGATTTGTTTACTATAGTGTGAGAAAATTTCACCTATAAATAAAAAACCTGGAAAAGATATCAAAAAAAGCAAAAATCTTAAAATCTACTTTCTAATGAATTCAGTTGAGAAAAAAATCTATGCTATAAACCTATAGCTGCCAGTTAAACAACCAGAAAGTAAAAAAGACCAGATATTATAATCTAATTTATAATACAAACTTGGTAAATATAAAATAATAGCTTTCTGATTGCTAAATAAACGTAGGTCACATTTTCAAAACATAACCTAAACACTACCAGCCTAGGTCATAAATCTCACAATTTTTTTTGGTATGAAGAGTGCATTTTTGATCTGAAAATTCAGCAAGTAACCAGACATGCCAGTTATAAATGTATTGACTTTCAGATCCAAAATTACCCTTCAATACATGTCCTACCTACCTCTTTTCAGCATCTCTCCTTTATCGTGAGTACGGTGCTAAACCTTCTCAGTCGGGGGCGCTGGTGGGATACGAGACAAGAAGGACTCCATATTTCCGTGGACTGCGGTGGGTCAGCCGCTTACGTATGAGAACGTTTGCCCTAGCGTATGTTCCAGAATGCATGGTCCCTCAGTAACCTTGCAGTTTGGTTTGGCAATAACCTTTCAGCAGCTCTCTCATTCCAGAAACGAGCATCCCAAAGGGTTTCTATCCAAACTGTTGCCCAAACCTACTGCACCCTACATGCTAATACTGAAGTCATTTCAGCCATCCTGGCATCCATAATACCAATGCAAACCTGACTTCCTTAACTCCGTGGGGTTCCCATGAAACCTCTTCTCTTTGTCTGTGGCCTGGGAAGGTTCCAGCCACTCTGCTCCCTTGCCGTGCTCGAGGTCACCTTCTGCTTACCCAATCTCTACAGACCAACTCCAGCCCTGTTAAAGCAGCAAAACACTTTGCTCTCCAGTGAGTGGAACCACACCTTCTCCAGCAAATTCTGAACACCTTCCAAATTTGTCCTTCCCCGGGTACTCTCTCTCATCCCTACAATACCATATTGAGTCTTCTATCTTATGATTGCTCTTTTATCATACTTAAATAATTCTTTATATTAAACTTATGCTGTTCAACCTACTGTGGGGGTTCTCACTCTTGAATGAACCTAGACTGATACATCTCAATGTAGCTCTAATCTGTACATCCATATCAGGAATAAAAATAAAGTTATATATCAAATTCAGGGCCTTCTAAACTGGAATGGAATCTCTTGTCACTTTTCAAGATCCTAATACTGAAAAGTGGGTCTATTTCGCTTGCTGTGAAAAACATACTCTGGTCTAGAGTTTTACACTAAAGAGATAAGAAGCAAGTAGGCTGCCAATGTTTAATAATCACTATTTAATTTTAATTAAAAATAGTGACCTTTGAAAATGTGCATATGGCCATATTAGATTTGGTATTATATTTATTCTCCCACCGTAAACAACTAGGAAACTGGACAAAGTATATGAAAAACTTTTTCAGGCTTTGAACAGCATGCAACACCAGAGTTTCATGCATGAGAGGAAAGGAAACAAACAATATACGCTTTATAATAACTTGATTTTATGCTTTGAGGTGCTTTCAGATCTCAGCATATGTTGAAGTGATAAGTTAATTCAATGTCCTTAATAGTTGTGGAACTATTCAAATTATGTATTTCATATTGGCTGAATTGTGACAATAATAAGATAAAAAGAGATAAAAAGAGGCAAAACATAAATTCTTAACTATAGAGAACAAACTGAGGGTTGCTGCAGGGGGAGGTGGGTGGGGGATGGGCTAGATGGGTAATGGGTATTAAGGAGGGCACTTGTGATGAGTACTTGGTGTTCCATGTAAGTGATGAATAACTAAATTCTATTCCTGAAACTAATATTACACTATATGCTAACTAACTAGCTATATGCTAACTAGAATTTAAATAAAAACTTGAAACTACAAGAAAGAAAAGAAAGAAAGAAAGAAAGAAGAAAGAAAGAAAGAAAGAAAGAAAGAAAGAAAGAAAGAAAGAAAGAAAGAAAGAAAGAAAGAAAGAAAGAAAGAAAGAAAGAAAGAAAAAGAAAGAAAGGGGGCACCTGGGTGGCTCAGTCATTAAGCGTCTGCCTTCAGCTCAGGTCATGATCCCAGGGTCCTGGGATCGAGCCCCCCATTGGGCTCCCTGCTGGGCAGGAGGCCTGCTTCTCCCTCTCCCACTCCCCCTGCTTGTGTTCCTACTCTCTCTCTCTGTCAAATAAATAAATAAAATCTTAAAAAAAAAAAAAGAAAGAAGGAGAGGGAGAATTTTCCTTTTGTCATTTTTTGTTGACTAAAATGTTTTTTTCTTTCCAAAATTAACTTTCTCTGTAATAATTTTAGAATATATATCTCATGAGCTTGATTACTTTTCTGCCTACTTTTGTGTGGTTTTTTTCATATTTTTTGTCTATGACTAATCCAGGAATCCATAGCGTCTTAGTTTATATATAAATGCAAATGAGTATTCACCTGATTTTGTTTTTTGAAGTTATGAGCTTTTTGCTAAATACTTTAATGTATTAAAATATGCTATTTCAATTTTACATTCCCTAAATAATTTTATTTAACAAGGAGAGTGAGTAAATTTAAAAGTCTGACCCTTTTTACATTTTAACGAGAATTTTTTTGTTGATCTGAAGAAAAAAAGTCATATAAAGACTTTTGCTTTTTTTCAAACCTGAATAAATAAATATCAGCTCTGACATTTCAGCAGCAATTCCAACCTAGCTTCATCTTCTTTCCTCTAGAATCAAATTTGGATTTCATGAAAAAAGTAGAGCACAGTAGAGCAGATTCAATAGCTCCCTATGATCATCACAATTCAGTCACCTTAACCATAGCACACATGCCAAAGTGCTCTCGTCCATTTATGTATTTGTTTAGCTTTGTAAGAACAAGTGTTCTATTCCAACATGTGGGATTATATTGTTTTGGAAATATACATAGTGCAATAAAAAATGCAAAATATATAAATAAATATTTGTTTCTGCTGTTTTATTCTAGGGACTTTTTTCCACAGAGAACAAAGAAAATATAATAGATCTTCTTTTAGTCCAGAAGTTTTCCTGATCTTAGGCACAGAGGCTAAGAGTTGTTGATCAGGTTGTTGGAGTAATTCATCACTTTTTACCATCAATTATGGAGGGTTTTGTTTTTATTTTATTTTTATTTCAGTGGGTTATTTCAAACATATGACATTCAGTAGTGAACCAAGAAAGAATCAATATTGAATTTAAATTTCCCTCCTATTTGGATTTGAGCAGCAAATTTACATTCCTAATTCAATTTTAAATCACGAAGACATCAAGCTAATTTCTTTTCTTCCTTGGAATTCCCAACCTCTCTGCCCATGTTTCTTTTTCTGTGGTCCATCTAGGCAAGAATTCAACTTTATCAGTCTCTATTATGCCCTGGTGCCTAGTGTATGAACCTGAGGCACAGGTCTCCAGAGTCTGATGAGTTATTTGAAAGACAAGACTATTGGAAGTGTCAGAATACAAATTATTGTTTACCAAAAGTTATTTGTTATTAGCAATTATTTTCTTTTTTTTAAGATTTTATTTATTTATTTGACAGAGAGAGACACAGTGAGAGAGGGAACACAAGCAGGGGGAGCGGGAGAGGGAGAAGCAGGTTTCCCGCCGAGTAGGGAGCCCGATGCAGGGCTCGATCCCAGGACCCTGGGACCATGACCTGAGCCGAAGGCAGACACTTAACAGCTGAGCCACTCAGGCGCCCCCAAATATTTTCTAACCTCACCTCTTCAACTTATCTATTTGTTTAATGCTGATCTCCTTACCTGAATTGCCCCAGCAGCATCTGTGTCAGCAATGTCCTCCTTGGATTTTGAATTCCCAAGAGGCAGATTATGTCTGTCTAACTTGCTGTGCGCAGCAACTAATAATGCATGTTATGAAAATAGATTCTCAATGTGTTTTGATGGTGATAAATTTCACTGAGTCTATTTTAATATCTTATTCTGGTTATATTTTAAAAAGGGAAACATCGCTATCACTATAGCACACAATTAACCCTTATGCATTTGGAAAAAAAAACAAGATATGAAATGTATTTGAGGTTTATATCTTAATTATCTGAACTATATTAATTTTGCAGGAAAAAACTTGTATAAGATAAAATCCAAATGTCATTGAATGGATGGCAACTTAAAAATACCTTGAAGATTAGGCTGCTGTTAGTATTCAGTTAATGATCCAATAGTTTCATCAAGGAAATATATTTAATTTAGTCTTTATTCATTTAAAAATTTAGAGTTAGATTTGGCCCAAGGCTATTGTACTTTCTGTGGGCTGATACCAATAATTATGTGACTCTGAAGTGATTATTAGCATTCTGCTATAGGTATTCTTAGTTCATTCTAAAGTTGCAATTGTAGGCAGAAAAGTGTCAAGAGAACTCACTTATAAAACAAATAACGACATGCCACAAAATTATCCTAAGTCAATAATGCTAACTCATACTCCAGTGAATTTAGGTACAAATTTTTCTGCCAAAATTGCAGGGTGAATTTTTATTTTAAAAAAAAGAGAATTTTTTAACTGATTGCCCAATTTATTTTTATCCAGTGCAATTGAAAGAATAATGTTTGTGCCTAATTTTTTATACATAGTCATCTTAGAATATGTCTAATTCATTTACCCCAGAAATTTTAAGGAAAAGACCAACTCTATTAGGGTTTTGCAACACACCTCTCCAGTAAGTATTGTGCATATTTTGGATGAACATGAACCAAGAGAAAGCTCCACAGTTCTTCTATAATCTGCACTGTGTAGTGTCACAGCAAACATAATTTTATTTGAATTTCCATACAAAAGCACTTCCAAAGGGATTTAAATATTTCATTATTTTAAATAATCTAGAATTGTTCCTCTTTGTTAGTTCAGTTAATTAAGGAATGGAAAAATATGTAGACTGTTTTAAAGTCAGGTTCTTGAATCACTCTGTCAATCAAAACCCCTGTGGTGAAGCCCTTGCATTGCCTTTCTGCAGGCTCTAATGCTGCTCCCTGGGGGTACCCCCCACCCACCCTCAGGAATTAGTGCAGTTAGGCAATTACACCGCTGGCCAGTCTGTTTTTCCTACTGTGGCACTTTTGCTCTGACCCCTCTCTTGAAACATTTCCTTTTCTCTTCTCTAGATTGATTTCTTTTACCTCTTACAAGTTTCCAATTCAAGTCCTACCTTCAACTTAGCTTCTTTGACCATTCTTCTTTACAATTCTCTTAGACTATGCCAGACCCATTTATTGTTAGTTGCAAAAAAAACAATTATCATATAGGGCACCTGGGTGGCTTAGTCAGTTAAGCGTTTCCCTCTGGCTCTGGTCGTGATCCCAGGGTCCTGGGATCAAGTCCTGAGTCGGGCTCTTTGCTCAGCGAGGAGTCTGCTTCTCCCTCTGCCCCTTCCCCACCCCCCCGACTCATGCGCTCTCTCTCATAAATAAAATCTTTAAAAAATTATCATATAATAATCTAATTTTTGTTATTTAACTTTCATGTTACTGTTAAACTTTGTATGTTCACAAATTTCTCCTTATTTTTTAAAGATTTTATTTATTTGACACAGAGATAGAGAGAGAGAGAGAGAGCACAAGCCGGGGGAGCAGGAGAGGTAGAAGCAGGCTCCCCGCTGAGCAGGGAACCCTATGTGGAGGGCTCCATCTCAGAACCCTGGGATCATGACCTGAGCCAAAGGCAGACACTTAATGAACTGAGCCACCCAGGAACCCCACAAACTTCTCATCAGAGGGTAGAGTCAATGAATTAAAATTCCATGTATCCTTTTCATTGCCAAGTGGAACACAGAGTGTTCAATAAATGTATGCTGAAAAGAGTGAATGAAGACAGTGAATGAAGGAGATGACTTCCTGAGCGCTCTCAGAGTTAACATTGTGTAGCTCTATGGACTTGTTGCATCTGGGTGATAACAGATGTGAACTCTGATGACAAGAGGAAAGGGGCTTGCCTCTTGATGCTGGGTACCTAGAACTCTTGAGCTTGTAAGGATATTTGATTAAATCCTATGAATAATATGGTTTGCTACTGGACATTACATGTTTGATGGATTAAAACTAGTCATATGTCCAGAAGTTTTGGCAACAAACACACAAACAAAAAATAATTTAAAATAACATTTCTTTTATAAGGGTTGGGTGAGAAAGGAAAAAACAGAGCATTCACAAGTGGTTATTTGAGATCAGTTGGATTCAACATACACTTTAATTGGCTAGCACTATCTTTATTCTTTTTCCTCATTAGAAAAAACATAAATGAATATTTCTATAACTGAATTTCAAGAGCAAGGAAGTTACTGAGAAATAATTTCATATTGGGAGATAGATGCCTGCCAATTTAGGGGAGGGAATTTTCATATTTTATTCATTTTGTTTCTTTGCATGTTTGTTTTTTGTTTATTTTAACTGAAATACACACATACACACAAATAAAAGAAAAAAACAGACAAAATTGAGGAGACTATAGGAAAAAAGACAAAAATATAAAGAGAAACCATTTGTGATTTTTAAACTGTCTTTTTATATTTTTATATATATATAGTTTTTTTATATTTATAATAATAGGAAATAAAACACAATAAAGAAAAATATATAGTATTATGAGTAAAAAGAGAAATTATAAACTGACATTATTTCTGAAGATCTTCCCTTACAACCATACTTCTACATAGATTTTGAGTCCAGAGCCATCATGTCCCTGAGAGCCCTGTTTCGTTACAGAAGGCCCCTTCTTTATCTTTTCTATTTCTATTTCTATTTCTCATGTCTATATTTATCATGTAAAGCTTATAGAGACATAGGAGATTGTTATATAGTAGAAAAAAATTATGTTGACAATTTTGTGGGAAAACTATGATTTTTTATCTTCAATAATTTTTATGTTCCACAAAGAAGGCCTAATTGAGCTTTGTGTCTTGGCTCCTAACATTGTGAAAGTCCTTGTACTTCTCAAATTGGGGTTAGCAAACATATTTTCAGGCTATATGCCAGGTTTTTTTTAATACCGAATTTATGTTTCAATAATAACCTAAAAAAAGAAAAATAAACACAACTTGAAAATAAGCCAGAGCATTTCATAATCTACTTGCCACTAGATATTACATTTACCATAACACAGACAACAACCAAAAGAATCCAAAATATATTTCATTTTCTGTTGGCATGTCTAAAGGACATCGAAATCAATCTGACTTATAACCCAAAATAATGTTCCATGGAAATGCTCTCTCCCATGGCTTTAGCTTTCAGTACTGCTTACGCCCTTCAGCTTATTTCTCCCTTCACACTCACTTGAGCCCTTACCCATATAATGGTTCTTTCCTTTCTTCCCCTCTCCCTTCTCCCTCTTCTTTTCCATCATTTATTTTTCTCTCAGATAAATGAATAGCTCCCCTGCTTTTAGTATCTCTTGCCCACATCCCCAATCTTACAAAAGATTATTTTAATACAATTAAGTAAGCTTTAGTATTTGTACAACAAGAACAAAAAAAAAGAGGAAAAGGGAAAATGCTGGTTTGGTGAGCCATAAAGAGGTAGGAAAGAGAAAAGTCTGAATAACCGTATCCTAGTAATTTTTGTGACTGTATGATAAGCATATTTTAACCTTGTTTTGGATGGCCAAGTAATTTCCATTCTGCATTTGAGTTACAGTCTCATTTGTGTTTTGTGACCACATAAATTAAGAGCATTTGTGTTTAAAATCACATCTTAAAACATTTCAAGCTAGGGACTGAAGTTCTTGAGCTTGAGAGACCCATGGTAATTTTTTCAAAAGCCCTTAGATTTTTACATTTTAGAATTCTGAATTGAATTTGAATTGAAAGTAGGATGAACTCTCTAAGGTGGGGTAGATAATAGAATAGATTTGCACAGTATGTTTGGGATGGAAGCACATGAGAATGGTAGTGAATGGAAAAGTGAAGAGTTCAAGGTATCACTGGGCATACAATTCCAAGTATAAAAATAAAATAGAAATAAAAAGGGAAATGCCAAGTATTCCTCCTATGGGAAGAAGGAATAATTTCTACAGCCATCCTAGCTGGCTGGCTTGGATGAATAGATATTAAAAATTCAATTTGTTAAGGAAACTAATTTAATAAATACTTCCAATAACATATACCCATTTATTCTTCAACAAATATTTACATTAAAATTATGTAAATATTTTATTGAAATAAATGCATGCAGAAATACACACATCTTAATTGGCAGCTTGATAAATTGTCATAGCATGAACACGATTGTGTCACCATAAGCAGATCAAGAATCCACAGTGAGACACCATATCACACATACTAGGATGGTTATAATGAAAAAAACAAAAGGAAAATAACAAATGTTGCCAAGGATGTAAAGAAATTGGTACCCTGATAAATTGCTGGTGAAAATATAAAATGGTAGAACCATTTATTGTAGACAATAGTTTGGCATTTCCTCAAAAAAATTAAACACTGAATTAATATATGACCCAGAATCTCCACTCTTATGTATCTACCCCCCCCAACTGAAAACAGATATTCAAACAAATTCTTGTACACAAATGTTCATAGCAGCACTATTCGCAATAGCCAAAGGTTTAAAAAAAATCCAATTTTCCATTAGGGACCAATAGATAAATAAATTGTGGTATGTACAAAAAATAGAATATTAATCAGCCACAGAAAGGAATAAAGTACTAATGCATGCTACAATTGCATGAACCTAAAAAACATTTTACTAAGTGTAAGAAGCCAGGCACAAAAGGATTTATATGGTTCCATGCATAGGAAATACCCAGAATAGGTAAATCCATTGAGACAGAAAGCAGATTGGTGGTTGCTATGGCCTGGGGGGAAGGGGAGAATGACGAGTGACTGCTTAATGGGGACAGGGTTTTCTTTTGGGGTGATAAAAATGTTTGTAACTTGATAGAGGTGGCAGTTTACCAATATACTAAATTTCACTGATTGTGCACTTCAAAATGTTTCATTTTACGTGATATAAATTTCACTTAATTACATAAACATATGACATATATATTTTTTAAATGTATTGGAATGTCATTTTTATTTTATCAGGTTAGAAAAAAGGTCAAAGTTTGATAACACAAGTGACTGATTTCTGAGGAAACAGCCCCCTTCTACATTGCTGTTAGAAATGCAAATTAGAACAAATCTTAAGGAGAACAATGCCTTTTAACATAGTAATTCAAATTATATATAATCACAGCATCATGTATAAGAAGAAGGTACAGCATAACTCAAATAGTTAAATAAAGTATGGGACAATTATACAATGGAATGCTGCGCTGTGTTGCTATGTAAAGAGCAGGAACTCTATATAAACTGATATGGAAAAGTTCCAAGATATATTGCTAAGTATAAAATAATCAAGATTTGGGTGTCTTTGGTGTAAAATAAGAGAAATTGGATGGCATATTTCTGTATGTTTGTGTTAA
Source organism: Callorhinus ursinus (assembly GCF_003265705.2). Classification (NCBI taxonomy): domain Eukaryota; kingdom Metazoa; phylum Chordata; class Mammalia; order Carnivora; family Otariidae; genus Callorhinus; species Callorhinus ursinus. Next base: position 374,523 of record NW_027397068.1, on the reverse strand, counting down.
CACATAGAATCTTAGGTAGAAAAAAGAAGATAGCAATGACCGAAAGGATGTTTACAGATGGGTCTTCACTTCCTCCCTTCCCTAATCTCACTAGCCCATCCCAACCTGGATTCTGTTATTCCCTAACACATCACTGGATCTGCCTGTCAAAGACACCTCTATTCCACCAAAAACCTCATATGAGTAAGCTATCCTGGATATTCTGATTAAGCCAAGCCCTCAGAGGACTCAGACCCCAACCACCATGTCTGACTGCAATCTCAGGAGAGATCCCAAATGAGAACTGCCCAGTTGAGCCTAGCCAAGTCAAAGATCTGGAAGAAAGAATAATACATTGTTCTTGTAAGCCACTAAATTTTGAGGTGGTTTATTATGTAGAAATGGATAACTGAAAGAGGGACTACACATTTTTTTACTGTAGTTTTGGTAGGTTGTGTCTGTTAATATCATGACAAGAAAAGGAAAAAGAGATAATTGTTTAGTTGAGGATGAGGCTAAAGAAAATATCTGTATCAGCTTCACATTGCTTTGTGGAAACGCAGGTTCATTTAATACCTCTGAAGACACTTTTCCATACATCAATCTACCCATCCATTCATCTATTCATTCTCCCAACCACCTAACCATCCGATCTTCCATCCATCCATCCGGGCACCAATCCATTCATTTAACATTTATAGAGCTCCTACTCTGTGGCACACCCTTGGACAGACAATGAGAATGTAAAATTGAGGACTGCCAGGGTGGCACAGTCAGTTAAGCGCCTGGCTCTTGCTTTTGGCTCAGGTCATGATCTCGGGGTCATGAGATCGAGCATCACATGGGGCTCCGTGTTTGGCACGGAGTCTGCTAAGATTCTCTCTCTCCCTCTCCTGCCTCGCTGGCACTCTCGTGCTCTCTCTCTCTCTCCAATAAATAAATCTTTATTTTAAAAAAAGAATGTAAAATTGAATGAACCAATATTTTTGCTCTCAAAGAGAACCTGTCTGATTGGGAAAACATCATTTTAAAAACTGCAGATAGATTGTGAGAGTTAAAAAATAGAAGATGGCATTTTTCTTTGTTTCCTTTCCTATTTGGTATTTTCAAAAACAGCTATTTTCCCTGAAGTCTCAGATAGTTCTGTTAGACCGCGATCTCAGACACACTTCTCTGTTCTCACTACGTACTGGGAAAAACAAGTCTTGACTGATAATAGAAAATAGTCGGGAATCTACTGAGGAAGATGGATTACGTGGGGGCTAAGTCTGGAAACAGAAAAGACAGAGTCATTGAAAAAGAGAGTTTGTGCATCATCCTCTGAGCCACCGCCTTCCAAGACATATCAGCGGGTGCAGGAGAATGAGAGTCAGAGAAATAAGGGGACAACTCTTCAGTTGCCTTTAGAAACATCAGGTGGCCTATTCGCATCAATTTTAATTTTGAAGTTTTTATCAACATTTATTTGTTTACTTCGTTTTACGTGTACACATCTTATATCTCCACATATGAAATACTATCCAAGCAGGTGAGTTATTTGGCAACATTTTGTCCACTTGATCAATGGTGGCTGTGTAATATAGCTGATAATAATTTGAGGGTCATATTCAATTACTTACAGGATTATTCGGGCAATTCTTCATTTCCCATATATTTTTATCATGTGTGTACCCTGCCAGAGTGACATGAGAGCAACCTAGTGTTTTGATCTGATTATAAATATCTTCACACTTTATTTTTTGCGATTCTTCTATCTGCCTCAATATTTTCCTACAAATATGTTTATCTTCAGTAGTCAGACCATGCTGCATGCAGTTACCCATAAAAAAATCATGTTTCTCAAGTTCACTTCAAAAGCACTATCCGATCTGTCAAAACACATTTAAAAATGTCAAAATGCCTTTCCATTATGGCCTTATTTGATGCCATGGTGCTTTATAATCCCATTCTACAGGGGAAAGAAAAGGCAAAAAGACTCGCATAGATACTTTCTTCAACGGAAGGACAAACAGCAATATGTTGATGTGTTTGTAGCAGGACTTTCACAAATCAGCCACCATGTAATAATTTATGTTTGCAAATTATGTAAATGCACATTCAGATCTTGGGGAAAAACATTTTCAAAAACCGAAATAAAATTCATCAGTATGCTTCTTAAGTCATTTAAGATAAAACTAGTAAGAGCAGCCCCTCACTGTTAACACCCTTAATCTTAGTGTACACAATAATTAGTAAAAGTTCTCTCCACCACTAGGAATGAAGGCACTGACGGTTTCGGTCTTAATGTGTACTCTCTCTTGCAACTTAAATTTGGAGCATGAAACAGGAGAATGAGTATCAAAGAAATTGATAAGAACTGTCATTCTGCAAGCTGGACTCGCTGCATTTTATTATTTGACACTCACCTTGAGCTACAGTTCAAAATGCTTCATCATATGGCTGCTAAGTTCACTTGTTTTCTGTCCCAGCAAGGCTAGTGAGCTTTGTTCAGGTTTCTGATCTCCGGGGTCTCGAGCACCCCAAACTCACTCTTTCTCAATCTATTAGGAAGTCTGTAATGAAGACTGTATCTTGACTATATCAGGGCAACTTCATCGTTACGGGAGAAAAATAATCTCATGAGAAAACCTATCCTCAGAGTGAATCCATAACTACAATTACATGTGTGAGAGTTCATAACCATTCTTACATGAATGCTTACCTTAAATTATACAGATATTAAACAAGTGTTTATGATGTGACAGACACTCCACTGAGAATTGAGGGTATTGTAGCTGTGATGCAGTATAGACCTGTTTCCTGCCCTCCTAGACCATATATGCCAGTAGGGAAACATGATGAAGAGGGAAGTTTAGGGACCTTACCTTCTACCTAGGACCTCAGCGTAAGATGACCCCAATACCTAAGCCATCTATGTTCAGTGTGTGACAGGCTATTTCAACAAATGACCTAATATATAATCTCTTGCTTCAGTAGGAAAAAAGATATGATACAGATTAAAAGAAAAGAAATTTAATACAAAGCAACATATGAGGAATATTAAGTCAGTTATGGTATATGGAGATACTATGTGCCATATTTCTCCCTCCAAGCCCAGTCTGGTTGCTTCTCATTTTAATCATGGTCAAGGAGGAGAGAAATATTCTTGAGGGGTCTTAGAGATTGTCTACTCATTAGTCTCACTTCTCAGATCAAGTTCTTTATAGAAATCTTAGATAAATTTTTTTGGTATCTGATACTTAGAACTTTATAGAAAGAAATGTAGTTTATCCTACAAGTTATCATTTTTTTTTTTACGTAAGCAGTCATCTTCCTGTACTCTGTGAATTACTTTGAGACAGGGAAGAGCAAGACGGACATTGGGCAGAATTCAGGCTCCCTTGGGGGTCTTGTATCTGACCTACAATTGACAGTAAGATTTCTGTGTCAAAGAGGCACTTAAACTAACCTTAACCTTTCTAGCTATGAATTGCCACCTTCGCTGAAACCTTGATTTTGTTCACTTTTCAGTTCCTCCCGCTGTTTATCAACTTCTCTTCCACGCCTACCCCAAAGTGCTATGCCTGCTCCTTTCTTTTGATTTTCCCCAAGATGACCTCATTTGTTCAATTGTATGTATAGCAGGTTTCATGACAAGTTTTGAAGAAAGGAGCTTTAAAAATACTTAAAATATTAGGCTTTGAGACTTTAACCATCTTTCTCTAAAAGTTATGGTCATCCGTCTCCTGCTAGGTTGTGCAACAGTTTTTCTACTGCAAATTCCAATGCCTTTCATATTATTATGCAGAACATTTGGTTCCCTCTACCCAGCTCATTCGTGCTTGCCTGCTAAGATGAAGGACTATTCACTCCAGATGTCAGTCTACTAGCACAGAAGACCTGCCCAAAGTTTTATTTTGTCTTTATCCTTTATTAATCAATCTCTGTTACAAGATAGATGAGAATAGTATTCTAAAGAGATTTAACTTTTCACTAATGTGAACTATGCTGCTTTCAAATGGAAGACAACGGTGTGACTAAATCCACATTGGGTTTTAAGTAATTTTTCACTTTATTGCAAAAAAGTTAGTTACCTCCTCCTCACTCCCACAGAATTCATCAAGGCACAGATTATACTGCATTGTCATGATCTATTTAATTGTATCTCCTACTAGGCTGAGATTTCCATGAGCAAAGAAACCCTGTACATTTTTCTCATGTTCTTTTGTAACACCTAGTGTTGCCTGAAAGTAGCCCCTCAACAAATACTTATGTGAATGAATGAATAGTGGCACATCTCTAACAACGACAACACCTTAATTTACAAAATCTTCTATATTTACAATCTAGAAGCTATTTTGATAAAATGATGATAATAAAAACTACAAAGCAATATCCAAAAAGGTGCCCCTGATCTAGTTTCCTCATTCTAAAGCCCGGGACATGGTAGCCAGAGAAGTGACTTAGCTTAGTCTTCTCATACTGTAAGGACTGCACTGGTGCTAGAAATCAGGCTTCCTTTCTTTCTGGGTCCTGCATCTCTCCAATACACCACAACTGCGCCTGAGTCAGCCATCCTATCTCTCTGAACTATGGAAGAGGCTAGTGGATAGTTTTCCAGAGGCAAGCTTTGATTATTTTTGCATCTCTTCGTAAGTAATGTGGGATATGAAACAGCCTCTCCACTCCTGGTTGCCTGAGGTGTCTTTTCAAGTTTAGAAAAATAACCCAGGAGGGGTGCTATTCTTGGCAAAAGTACACTGACTTTCTGAGGGCATTTCAGGTTTTCAGAAGCTGTTCTTGGACACCAGGAAGCTTTAGTTCCATGAAGGTGATTTAAGCTGTTCCCTCTAGGCACAGAAGGATTAAGACTTAAGAACCATAAGTAAAATTCAGTTAAGAATAGTAAAAATTAACAACCAAATGTTGCTTACTGGTTTATTTGTTCTGCAAATATATCTTCCAAGAAGTATTTTCATTGCACATAATAGATGAGAATAGTTGGAAAAGAACTGATAATCCACAAGATTCGAAACATCTCCTTGGGGATAACCACTAGATATTTAATTTCCACTGTATCCGTCCCCTCTTCCTTAAAGTTTCTCTGCATCCTGCCTCTCTCTTAAGACTCACTCCCAAACTCTCCTTCATTCACACCCTGCATACAAACTATAGAGAATGGCTGGAGTATGTTATGATAGGCCATATATCAAAAATTATCTCCATTCAAACCCTTGCTTCATCACTCTCTAGCATGTGACTCCTAACGGTGTGACTTTTCTAGCTGTATTGATGTGGCTGTTCTGTTATTCCCCCACTTGAAAAAGAGGGAAAATGATAAGTAGAAATAATTGAGTTATTACATCCAAGGCACTTGCCTTGAACATAATAATTGATCAATAAATGTTACCTAAGGTGGACAACACCTTAGGACAACACCTTATCTGCAATTCCAAAACTGCAAGTTTGTATTGTAAGTTTTGATGTAGTTCTTTTGTAACAAATCCTGACCTAACCCAAACTCGTTTGGCAGTAAAGCTCAACTTGAATGGATGTGAGACTGCATCTAGTCTATATTTATTCTACTTAGTACAAATCTTTGTTTATTTTACTGGAGAAATTAATTAGTTTAATGACAGGGTGCTGTACCAGACCCCACAGGGTATTATAGGGTATTTTATAACTCTACATTCTGTTTTTCAAATCTGAATACTTCTGAATTCTGAAACACACTGGGACCCAAGATTTTGCATAAGATACCATTGGCTTTGATTATAATTATTCAATACAAGCCTCCAAATAGGCTATGTTTCCTTCCTATTCCTCTGCTTCCCCAACGGAATGTTTGTGTTACCCTCACCCTAGCCTTGTATGACTCATTCAGAGACCCAGATCCAGTGTGGATAATTCTGTGGCATTTCCCTCATTATTCCAAACAGTTGAATTTCTCTCCTTTTTATTCCCTCATAGTTCTTAATCCTGTATACCACACAATTTCCTTTGCAACATCTTATGAATTGTATTCTGAGAAAATTAAGCAGTACTTCAGTGAACATATACAATTGCCCCCAATGAATATATCCTGCTAACACTATTTACTTGGTAACAGTAAACATGGAATTTTTTTAAAAATCTGTTTTAAACTTACATTGAAGTGCTAAACATTTTTAATGATAAAATTAACTATGTAAATAATAAACATGCTTTCTTCTTTCTGGTTTGAAAAAATAAATTATGTTATTGTTATGAAATGTGTCCTGACAAGTACTTGTGTATAATTTCATGAAAACCCCACTGACAACAAAACAGCAGGCCTCTCATTGCCAAAAGAAAGACTATTCCCATTGAGTACTGAACAACCACAGATGTTTCCATGATATACTAAGCGAGATAGTCATATGGGAATAACTCCAACAAGATATCTGAGGGCATTTTAAAGCTTTATGGAACTTAAAAGTTATTATGCACTATAATCTTTAAAAATTTATGTCAACATATTTTGAGAATTTTTTTCTTTTATTGTCTTTTTACAGCATTTATTTTTCTCTATTACAAAAGTCTGTTGTAGAAAAATTAGAAAATACCTATAAAAAGAAGAAAATAAAAGTTGCTAGTGATCTAAATATCCAGAAATGATATTATTTACATATTTATATTATTTGCCTATATATGCATATGTAAATAAAGTGTGTGCAAGTATGTATATATGTGCTTGTATGTTATGGACCTGCTGTAATTTAGTTATAGTAAAATAGTTATGTTCTATTGCAAAGGAAGTAATTATATGATGGAATCTCTGAATGTAATTAGATGTGGTCTGGAGGAGAAAAAATAAATGTCACAAATATATAAGTAGATAAGCATAAATTGTGGTTTTCTATGAAGGAAGTAAACAGGGATCTGAAATACAGAAAACCAGTGGCCCGGGGTAGAGTCATTAGGAGAGGAGCCTCTGAGCAAAAATTTTAGAAGCCAGTGTGACTAGAATGCTGGGCAGAGTAGAGAATGAAACAAGACAAAGATGGAGAGGTCGACAGAGACAGATCATGCAGCCTCCTATTGTCCAGGGTAAGGATATCGATTTACTTTGATGAACAATGGGAAAACATGACAGAGCTTGTTGCAGAGAGACTGATGTGATTTGGTTAAATCTGGGTTATTCAACCTCAGCACTACTGACACTTCAGATCAGATAATTGTTTGTTTTGGAGGGCAGTCCTTTGCATTGTAGGAGGGTAGTAGCACACTGGCCTCTACCCAACAGAGGCCAGTCACATCTCCTCAAGATATGACAAGCAAAAAATGTTCCCAGACATTACCAAACATCCCCTGTAAATTCAGAGTGAAATCATTCTGCTTGGAAACATCTAATTTAAGTAGTTACAAATTATTCTGGCTTCGAGGTGAAGAATAGATTTGCTCCTTCTCTTGTGGGAGCATACCTCCCAATCACAACAGGAAGCCATGTTGCCACCACAAGATGGAAACCAGACTTAAAATGACACTAGTCAGTGGATTTCAGGGCAGCAATAAAGAATCTGGATGCTTGGTGCATCACTGAACTGCTGAAACAACCAACCTGAATCTGGCATTATATTTTTCTATTATGTGATAAAATATATTAAAATAATAAGTACAATGGAATGGAGGGTGGGGATGAAAAAACAATCAAAGTGCAAAATGGGGGGCGTCTGGGTGGCTCAGTCAATTAAGTCTCCAACTCCTGATTTTGGCTCAGGTTACAATCTCAGGGTCATGAAATCAAGCCCTGCATTGGGCTCCACACTGGGTGTGGAACCTGCTTAAGATTCTCTCTCCCCTTCTCCCTCTGCCCCTCCCCACACCCTTGCATATGCACTCTCTATCTCTCTCTCAAAAAAAAAAAAATTGCAAAATGGAAGACCAGTGAGTTGAACTCAAGAGGTAGTTAGTGGTCCATATAGAAGAGAACAGTGTCTTGGACTATAGGGACATGTCTTTGAGTTGTGCCGATGGTGTGTTGACATTGTAGTTAAGGAGAAATTGTAACAGCCAAGATTTTTTTGGAGTTAGAATACACATGACTTGAATTTATACCTCAATCCAGCTATCACCCCATACCTTTGCTTCATTTCACTGCAAGACTCCTTATGAGTTGTCCATTTCCTAGATAAACAGTGAAAAATATATATAGTGTGTGTATTATCTTGGCATATGACCAAGGTTACTGTATAAATCAAGTGGCACAAAATGGACCGTTCATTAAATGTTGGAACAAATGGCACCCTAAATAATTTTTTTAAGATTTTATTTATTTATTTGACAGAGAGAGACACAGCAAGAGAGGGAACAAAAGCAGGGGGAGTGGCAGAGGGAGAAGCAGGCTTCCCGCAGAGCAGGGAACCCGATGCAGGGCTCGATCCCAGGACTCTGGGATCATGACCTGAGCCAAAGACAGATACTTAATGACTGAGCCACCCAGGCTCCCTGCACCCTAAATAATTTTAAAAATAGATTTCCTACACCATATCTTTAAAAAAAATAGAACCCAGATTGAATAAAAGACATAAATTTGGAAAGCAAGATTTTAAAACTATGAGAAAAAATATAGGGGAACCTCTCCATGATATTAGGATAGAAAGGGATATTTAGGGATGATATAAAAGCAAATCTTGCAACATAAAAAATAATTGCAATATATGACTACATAAAAACAAAAATTGTTCTCTTATGAAAGACTCTATAAGCCAAGCATAAAGGTGAGATCATCTTTAAAAATATTTTTATAATACATATAAGAAACAAGGATTTATAACAGAAAATATGAAGAACTTCTTCATATCCAAAAGCAAACAACAACCCAATTGAAATACATGCTAAGTAATTCCTTTTTTTTTTTTTTTAAGTAGGCTCCACACCCAACTCAGGGCTTGAGCTTATGACCCTAAGAGCAAGACCTGAGCTGAGATCAAGAGTTGGACACTTGGCTGACTAAGCCAACCAGGTGCCCCTATGTAATTCCTAATAGAGGAATCACACATTCTCCTTCCCCAAATATAAACAGCTCTCCAATTCCATTCTTAAGAAAACACAAGTCAAAGCAAATTCAGTCAACTTCATTAAAAAAAAATACATTCACAAAATACATTCATAAAAAAATAATCCTGACAATTTCCAGTTTTGTTAAGCATGTAGAATAGAAGTATTTGTACAGTTTCTGGTGAGAACAAATTAGGAAAACTATTTTGCAAAGTGATTTGTAAATATTCACTAACAGTTAAAATATGTTAGTTCTAACAACAAGCAACTTGACTTCTGGGTATATGTATACCTTAGAGAAATTCTGTGCAAGTGTATCATGAATCATTGCAATATTATTTATAACAATAAAAATAAAGTCTTCACAGTCACATAATGAAAAGATCTAAAGCTGTTAAAGTGTCTGAACTATATCCATATATCAACAGCTGGAACCGGAAAATATAATGTTGGCTATTATAAAAAATATTCTATTGAACATTCTGTAGCATATACTTTTGGTACTCGTGTATATATGCATTTCTGTTGGATATTCACCTCAAAGTGAAATGCTGGCTTATGGGTATTATATGTTTCACTTTAGTAGATTAGATTAATAGATTTAGATTACATCAGTTTCAATAGTTTTCAAAGACATTTTCCAAAGAAGACATCCAGATGGCCAACAGACACATGAAAAGATGCTCAACATTACTCATCATCAAGGAAATACAAATCAAAACCACAATGAGATATCACCTGATACCTGTCAGAATAACTAATATTAACAACACAAGAAACAACAGATGTTGGCAAGGATGCAGAGAAAGGGGAACCCTCTTACACTGTTGGTAGAAACGCACACTGGTGCAGCCACTCTGGAAAATAGTATGGAGGTTCCTCAGAAAGTTAAAAATAGAACGACCCTATAATCCAGCAGTTGCACTAAGTATTTATCCCAAGGATACAAAAATACTGATTCAAAGGGATTCATCCACCACAATATTTATAACAGCACTATCAACAATAGCCAAACTATGGAGAGAGCTGAAATGTTCATTTGCTGATGAATGAATAAAGAAGATGTGGTGTGTGTGTGTGTGTGTGCGTGCGTGTGTGTGTGTGTATAAAATAGACAATGGAATATTACTCAGTCATCAAAAAGAATGCAGTTTTGGGGCCCCTGGGTGGTTCAGTCAGTTAAGTGCCAGCTCTTGGTTTCACCTCAGGTCATGATCTCAGGGTTCTGGGATGGAGTCCCATGTCAGGCTCTGCACCCAGTGAGGAGTCTTTTTGAGGATTCTCTTTCCCCCTCTCTCTCTGTCCCTCCCCTCATTCATGCTTTCTCTCACTCAAATAAATAAATAAATCTTTAAAAAAGAAGAATGAAATCTTGTCATTTGCATGATGAAGATGGAGCTAGACTATATTATGCTAAGAGAAATAAGTCAGTCAGAGAAAGACAAATACCATATGATTTCACTCATATGTACAATTTAAGAAATAAAACAGACAAACGTAGGGGAAAGGGGAAAAAAAGAGGGAAGCAAATCATAACAGACTCTTAACTAAGACAAAGAGAATAAACTGAGGGTTGCTGGAGGGGAGGTAGGTGGGGGATGGATTAAATGGGTGATGGGTATTAAGGAGGGCACTTGTGATGAGCACTGGGTGTTCGGTGTTGTATGTAAGTAATTAATCACTAAATTCTTCCCCTGAAACCAATATTACACTATATGTTAATTAACAAGAACTTAAATAAAAATTTGAAAAAGAAAAAATAAAACAAAGCGGTTATACCAATTTGTATATTCACTAGTAGAGGAAAAACTAGAAATAACCCAAATATCACCAGCAGTAGAATGTATCAATAAATTGTAGTACATTCATAAAATAAAATGCTATTGAGCAATGAAAGTAAAAGAAATACTGCTTCACACGATAGAGATAAATCTCACAGGCATAATGTTGAGAGAAGCTTGACATAAGAGTTTATAATTTATGACACCACTTACTTAGAGTTAAAACAATAACAAATCTGAAACATGCTGAGAGAAGTCAGAATCATGGTTATCTGGGGGAGTTATGACTGAGACTCCAGAGCACCTTCCCTGCACTGGTAGTGTTCCAAACCAAGAGCTGCATGAGGGTTCCAATAGTCCATTCATTTGGCAAAGATTCATTCAACTTCACACTCAATATTTGTGCATGTTGTATAGGTTTAAATTCAACAAAAAGTTTTAAAATGTTAGTTAAAAAGCATAAGACAGAATGATTGATAGAATATACGAACATAAATGTAAAATTTTCCAAGGTAAACAGAGTAACACTAGATTATATCTCTCTCTCTGAGAGAGAGGGAGGGAGAGAGAAAGAGAGAAGGAAAGGAAGTCAGAAAATAATCCTAGGAAGTTGAAAATGAAGGACTTCATTTATCTGCAGGGATAATCATCACACTTACTTCGCAGGATTGTTGTGAGAACTGGATGAATTAACAGATATAAACACATAGAACAAGGCTGGGCACAAAGGGAGCACTAATATATACCATCAGTCTTGTTTACGCCACGGAGAGGCAGTGTTTCAGCAAGAAGTAAGAATAGGCCATTCTTCAGGATTGTTGCCTACCTTGTCCATTTCTACTCTCCTCATATGTTTGTGTGTGTTTTCTCTGTGTAGATGTGTGTATGTGTGTGTGTGTGTATAGATGTATTCTCTGCATATATATATGTATATATATATATTCTCTGAAATATTTCTTGTTGTAGACAATATAATTAAACGAAGGAAATATGATATATTCAGTAACCTCTAAATGGAATAACAAAATGTCTTGAGCTAAAGTTTAATCTTTAATCATGCTGAACAACATCATTACCCTTTCTCCATAGAAAAATTCTGTTATAATAGAAGATTTAATTATTCAACTTTAATTGCTAATTATAAGCTTCAGAATTCACATCTTTTATTTCCAAAATCACAAATAAAGCAATCAGCATAGAGGACAAGTTTGGGTTAGGTACAATGCATATAAATGTTACTGAACTGCTAATGTACCTATGAGTTTAATTGATATGTTTACTCAAAGCATGATGTGGTGTGCTTTTTTAGCCAAATCATTTTGACCCTTGTCCTTATTCCAATGCTGCTTTATAATTATCACCAACAAGGTCAGAGAGCTCAAAAGCACACTGGTTTTAAGAGAATTAAAAAAAAAAAGAAAAGAAAAAACCAGAAAGCTAAAAGTATTCATAATTTTTTTAAAGATTTATTTATTTAACAGAGAGAGACAGCGAGAGAGGGAACACAAGCAGGGGGAGTGGGAGAGGGAGAAGCAGGCTTCCCGCAGAGCAGGGAGCCTGACGCAGGGCTCGATCCCAGGACCCTGGGATCATGACCTGAGCTGAAGGCAGACGCTTAACAAACTGAGCCACCCAGGTGCCCCAAAAGTATTCATAATTTAAAGGTAAGTTTGAATACTTTTATGCCTTAGAAATATCTCCAGGGGAATAAAAACATCCACAATGTGTAATCATTTACCTACACTCCAGTTAACAACTCTTTTTCATCCAAATATATCTTTTCTGATATTGAAGAGCAGGTGCATTTATTGAACCATTCAAACCCTTGCTTTAAAAATAAAATGTATTACTATTTATTGAAACATACTATATTCCTGACACTTATCTAAGCCCGGGGAGAAGTGGTGATCAATATGACTATATCACTGTTCTCCGCAAGTGTAATGTATTTTAGGGAAAACCACAAGTATGCAAATAGTTAATTACAATACTGGTGAGTGCCCTGAAGGATAAGTACTACCTGATAGGAAAATAATGAAAATACTGAAAGGGACGAGTACTGTCTGGGGCAGTTAGGGGAGACTATCTCCCCTCTCACTAAATAAATTCTTAGTGTCAGCAGAAAACCATTATACTCCTGACAAATTGCCTTATGAGACTTTAATTGGGGCTTAATGGGATTGATAAACAATGTGAATCAAATTCATAAGTTTATTTCTGTCCTTTTATCACTTCCTAAACTTGATTTGAAGAACTACAGTCAACCTTTAAAAAGTAAGGAGAAATTAAGGCAAAAAATAAGTAAATATATATTTTTGATGCTTTTCTTTTTGAAATGTGTTAGGTGATAATGCAGTCTATAAAATTCAAAATGACTCAAATTCTTCATTGGTGGGTTTTTAAATTTTTGAACATAGAGAAGAGTAAATAATTCACTCAAGACCTTCTTAGCACTATAATGTTAAATGTGAGACCACGAACAGAATAAATGTTTCCACACTTTACTTCTGAAGTGAGAAGTATTTTAAGCACAGAGGTTTAAAAAACTAAACTATGATAGCATGAAAATGACCATACAGTATCCTTTACAAATGAAAAAAAAAAGTGTATTCATTTTGCTTTTTAAAATAACTAGTATCTAAACTTTAAGAAAGTATAAATAACAAGTGAGTAAGATGTGAGACTGATGTAGTGGAATGAAGACAAGACTTATTACAGTTCAATTTTTGGAAACTATTCCAGATTTGATATATCTGACTGTCCTGGGTGAGCTGCTCTCAAGACTGATTTTTACAAAACCTTTTACATGATTCTGATACAGCTTAAGAAGTGTTTTGAGACCAGTGAACTAAAATGCCCCATCTATATCTAGCATTATATGGCCTTATGTATAATGAAAAGGAGGAACTACTAGAATATATATACATGTACATATAATATATATATACATATATATTAGACAGGTATAGTACTGGTCAGAAAAAGATAGCTATTTTGTTGTTGATTTAAAAAAAACACCTTAATCAATCTTTTTTTTCTATTTATGAAAGAAAATTTCTATTTATGAAAAGAAACTAATAAAAGACTGAAAGAAGGTTGGCCAGGAGAGAAATATATTAAAAAGGAAAGATACACACAAGAACATGTTGCATTCAGCATAGATCAGAATAGATCACATAGTAACTTTACAATAGTATATGAATATATATATACATATATATATATATATATATATATATACACATACACACACACACATACACACACACACACACACCAGGAGTGGTTTTTTATGGTTTATAAATACTGATATTCAACAAATGAAATACAGCTTTGTGTCTTCTTTACAAATGAAGAAATTTAGGCACAGAGGGTTGAGGTTACTTGCCAAAGTTCAAAGAACTGATAAGAGGCAGGGTAGATTTTGAGCCCAGGCAGTCAAGATTCAAAGGTCAAAATCTTAACTATAACTTTATGCAACTTCTCCAATAGAGAATTTGAACATAGAGATAGTCAGGAAGAATTATTAAATATATAGGACATTGACCTCAGATAATAAAAGACTTAGATAAATCAAACCAAACTACCTGCAAAAGAAAATTAGAAAATCTGGAGTATATATGGAACCTGCCAGAAGTTATCAAAGAACTAACACTGTTGTGAAGAAATAACAGACCAATAAATGAGGCTGACACTTTAAGTTATTGATCTAGAAAAGGCAACTGAAAGGCTGCGCAGCACTTTTGATAGTTTCATGGATTGAGGTTACAAAAGTTGGAGCACAGGGCACATGAAGAATGGTGTTTTTAGCAACCCACCTTCTATTTAGAGTTAGAATGGCAAAGGACTGCATCCAAGATATAAGCATGAGCTGAATATACAACCGGGTTTGCACAAATGATAGCTAAACTTCAAATCCAAATTTCTAAAACATTTAATTCTTGAAATTGGATTAAAATGATGCTACATTGTTAGTGGTCTTAGAATAAGGCAAAAAAAAAAAAAAAAATCCTCCCTGAAGAAAGAAAATATCATTCTTGCCTTCAAAATGTTTCTGATTTTTTTCCAGACTATAAAGTATATAATCAAAAAGTACAAGAGAAAAAAATATAAAAAGTTGCATGAAGTAAAATTAGTAAAAGAACTAACAATGGTTAAAATGGCCCCAGAAATTGAAATTATCTAATACTGACTTCAAAGAAAAGGTGATCACCACATAAAGAGATAAAGATGAACACAGAATATCAAAGCAGAGAACTGGAAACCGAGCACTTTTAAAATACCAAAAAAAGAAATTATAGAAATGGAAAATATGGTACCAGAAATTAGGGACTCAGGGAGGGGGTGTCAAAGCAGGTGAAAAAAAATTAGTGAGACACTTGGAAAACTAGAACATAAAGGCAGGAGAAAATAAGTAAAAAAAAAAAAAAAGAAAGAAAAAGAAAAAAAACAGGCACAGAGAAGTAAAATGATGGAATAAAAGAAATGAAGTATATGGTAAAAATATATAGCACACATGTTAATTAGCATCCCAGAAAGAGAGGAGAGAGAAAATAGGACAAGACTGAAGAGATGTGACTAAGAATATTTCAAACCTAATAAAAGACACTAACCTACAGATTTAGCAAGCTATTCTGCACATTCAATCAACCTATAGATTCAAGAAATCCATACCTTCACATATCATAATAAAAGTACAAAAACTTAAAGAAAAAGACAAAATAGTAAAAGTTACTAAAAAAATTACAGACTATAAGGAGGAACTTATAGGTGACTTCCATATAAACAATGGAAGCCGAAGACAATGGAATGACATAGTCCTAGTGCTGAAAGAAAATAATTACCCAAATAAAATATCATACTGGTGAAATAGAGACATTTTCTATCCAAAGCCCAGAAAAATATATTATCTAGCAGACATGCACTAAAGAAATATAATAAAGAATATTCTTCATCCAGAATAAACCATACAATAATTGGTAGGTTGAAGACACAGGAAGAAATGAAGAGAAATAAAACCAGTAAATCTTTGATCAATACAAACAAACATTGACCAGATAAAACACTAAAAATACTTATAATAGCATAATAATCATAAACAGCAATGTACTCATAAATAGTAGTAAAAATCATTAAAAAATCATAAAAGTAGTAAGTGGAGCTAAAACAGTCTAAGATTTTAATGTTGGCTGAAAAGAGAGAAGAACTGATGATTAATATTAGGTTTTAATTGTTCAAAATCTTTGGGATGCAGCAAAGACGGTCCTAAGAGGAAAGTATATAGCAATACAAGCCTTTCTCAAGAAACAAGAAAGATCTCAAATACACAACCTAACCCTACACCTAAAGGAGCTGGAGAAAGAACAGCAAATAAAGCCTAAACCCAGCGGGAGAAGAGAAATAATAAAGATCAGAGCAGAAATCAATGAAATAAAAACCAAAAGAACAGTAGAACAGATCAACGAAACTAGGAGCTGGTTCCTTGAAAGAATTAATAAGATTGATAAATCCCTGCCCAGACTTATCAAAAAGAAAAGAGAAAGGACCCAAATTAATAAAATCATGAATGAAAGAGGAGAGATCACAACCAACTCAAAGAAATACAAACAATTATAAGAACATATTATGAGCAACTATATGCCAGCAAATTAGACAGTCTGGAAGAAATGGATGCATTCCTAGAGATGTATAAACTACCAAAACTGAACCAGGAGGAAATAAAAAAACCTGAACAGACCCGTAACCACCAAGGAAACTGAAGCAGTCATCAAAAATCTCCCAAAAAACAAGATCCCAGTGCCAGATGGCTTCCCAAGGGAATTCTACCAAACATTTAAAGAAGAATTAATACCTATTCTTCTGAAACTGTTCCAAAAAATAGAAATGGAAAGAAAACTTCCAAACTCGTTTTATGAGGCCACCATTACCTTGATCCCAAAACCAGACAAAGACCCCATCAAAAAGGAGAATGACAGACCAATATCCTTGATGAACATGGATGCAAAAATTCTCACCAAAATACTAGCCAATAGGATGCAACAGTACATTAAAAGGATTATTCACCACGACCAAGTGGGATTCATCCCTGAGCGGCAAGGTTGGTTCAACATCCACAAATCAATCAATGTGATACAATACATTAATAAAAGAAAGAACAAGAACCATATGATCCTCTCAATAGATGCAGAAAAAGCATTTGACAAAGTACAGCATCTTTTCTTGATTAAAACTCTTCACAGAGTAGGGATAGAGGGTACATACCTCAATATCATAAAAACCATCTATGAAAAACCCACAGCAAATATCATACTCAATGGGAAAAACGAAGAGCTTTTCCCCCAAGGTCAGGAACACTGCAGGGATGTCCACTATCACCACTGCTATTCAACAGTGTACTAGAAGTCTTAGCCTCAGCAATCAGAAAACAAAAAGAAATAAAAGGCATCCGAATCAGCAAAGAAGTAAAACTCTCATTTTTTGCAGGTGATATGATACTTTATGTGGAAAACCCAAAAGACTCCACCCCAAAACCGCTAGAACTCATACAGGAATTCACTAAAGTGGCAGGATATAAAATCAATGCACAGAAATCAGCTGCATTTCCATACACCACCAACAAGGCAGAAGAAAGAGAAATTAAGGGGTCAATCCCATTTACAATTGCACCCAAAACCGTAAGATACCTAGGAATAAATCTAACCAAAGAGGCAAAGAATCTGTACTCAGAAAACTATAGAATACTCATGAAAGAAATTGAGGAAGACACAAAGGAATGGAAAAACATTCCATGCTCATGGATCGGAAGAAAAAATATTGTAAAAATGTCTATGCTACCTAGAGCAATCTACACGTTTAATGCAATCCCTATCAAAATACCATCCATTTTTTTCAAAGAAATGGAAGAAATAATCCTAAAATTTGTATGGAACCAGAAAAGACCCCGAAAAGCCAGAGGAATGTTGAAAAAGAAAAGCAAAGCTGGCGGCATCACAATTCCGGACCTCAAGCTCTGTTACAAAGCTGTCATCATCAAGACAGTACAGTACTGGCACAAAAACAGACACATAGATCAATGGAACAGAATAGAGAGCCCAGGAATGGACCTTCAACTCTATGGTCAACTCATCTTCGAGAAAGCAGGAAAGAATGTCCAATGGAAAAAAGACAGTCTCTTCAACAAATGGTGTTGGGAAAATTGGACAGCCACATGCAGAAGAATGAAACTGGACCATTTCCTTACACCACACACATAAATAGACTCAAAATGGATGAAAGACCTCAATGTGAGACAGGAGTCTGTCAAAATCCTAAAGGAGAACACAGGCAGCAACCTCTTCGACCTTAGCTGCAGCAACTTCTTCCTAGAAACATCGCCAAAGGCAAGGGAAGCAAGGGCAAAAATGAACTATTGGGACTTCATCAAGATAAAAAGCTTTTGCACAGCAAAGGAAACAGTCCACAAAACCAAAAGACAACCGACAGAATGGGAGAAGATATTTGCAAATGACATGTCAGATAAAGGGCTAGTATCCAAAATCTATAAAGAACTTGTCAAACTCAACACCCAAACAACAAATAATCCAATCAAGAAATGGGCAGAAGACATGAACAGACATTTTTCCAAAGAAGACATCCAAATGGCCAACAGACACATGAAAAAGTGCTCAACATCTCTCGGCATCAGGGAAATCCAAAACAAAACTTCAGTGAGATACCACCTCATACCAGTGAATGGCTAAAATTAACAAGTCAGGAAACGACAGATGTTGGCAGGGATGCAGAGAAAGGGGAACCCTCCTACACTGTTGGTGGGAATGCAAGCTGGTACAACCACTCTGGAAAACAGTATGGAGGTTCTTCAAAAAAAAGTTGGAAAATAGAGCTACCCTATGACTCAGCAATTGCACTACTGGGTATTTACCACAAAGATACAAATGTAGTGATGCGAAGGGGCATGTGCACCCCAAAGTTTATAGCAGTAATGTCCACAATAGCCAAACTATGGAAAGAGCCTAGATGTCCATCAACAGGTGAATGGATAAAGAAGATGTGGTATACACACACACACACACACATACACACACACACACACACACACAGTGGAATATTATGCAGCCCTCAAAAAATGAAATCTTGCCATTTGCAACAACGTGGATGGAACTAGAGGGTATTATGCTAAGTGAAATAAATCAATCAGAGAAAGACAAGTATCATATGATCTCACTGATATGAGGAATTTAAGAAACAAGACAGATTATCATAGGGGAAGGGAGGGGGGAAATAAAACAAGATGAAACCAGAGAGGGAGAAAAACTGTAAGAGACTCTAATCTCAGGAAACAAACTGAGGGTTGCTGGAGTGGAGGGCGGTCAGAGGGGTGGGGTGGCCTGGTGATGGACATAGGGGAGGGTATGTACTATGGTAAGCACTGTGAATTGTGTAAGACTGATGAATCACAGACCTGCATCCCTGAAACAAATAATATGTTATATGTTAATAAAATAAATTTTCTTTAAATAAATAAATTAATTAATTAATTAATTTTATGAGTAGCAAATTGAGGAAATAAAACCATAATTTGATTCTCTGAACTGCTTAGAATTCAAATGTATAAAGTGTATCTCAATAATGTGAAAAACAAAACAAAACAAAACAAAAATTGGATTTTAATTAACCAAGGACATGTAATCTGGGTTAACACTAAAATAATAATAAAAGAGTGTATGACTTACAAATAACAAAGAAAAGCAACTTAATAATAAATACAGAATAATTTTAAGAGAAAGGAAGAACATATTAAAAATTGATCATAAAACAGGACAAACAGAAGGTATTCATTAACATGGTAAATATTAGTGATTACTTCATAATTGGACAAAGAGACAAATTTACAAGCAGTATATTTTGGAAGTAAAGTTACATTCTGTTTATATGAGACACATGTAAAACATATAAACACTGTAAAATAAAAAAAGATAAATGTTAAAAATATTAATAAAAAACAAGCTGGGGTAGCCATATTAATATTTAATAAAAGGTAGACTTTAAGAAAAATGATTTTCAGGAATAGATATTTTACAAGACCCTAAATATATGCAGCAAACACTGACAGATCTGAAGGGAAAAAAAGACAGCAACGCAATACTAGTAAGAGATTTCAATATGTTACTTTCATTAGTGGAAAGAACAACCAGAAAAATCAATAGAAAACAGAAATTTGGAAATACTATAGACCAAATGAACCTAACAGACATATACAGTTAGTCTACCCAATATTAGTAAAATACACATTCTTCTCAACCCATGGGACATTCTCTAGGATAGATCACACTGATGGGTATTAAGGAGGGCACTTGTTATGTTGAGAATTGGGTATTGTATGTAAGTGATGAATCACTAAATTCTACTAATGAGACCAATATTACACTATATGTTAACTAACTGGAGTTTAAATAAAATTTGGAGGGGAAAAAAAAGGACTACTTATACTCTCAGGTCCTTATTCCGAATTGTTGAAGTGCAAATACATAATGAGATCTCAAGGACAAACTTAATATCTCTGCATTTTAGTTTTAGCTCAGATTAACCTTGTGAGCCTTATCTTTATTTTTAGCTTTCAAATGTTTTAAGAAGTTTGTCTTAACTATTTTCTTCATTTTTACTTGAGAGAACTGATCTGAATTACATATTCTGATATTCTAGTTTGTCAGCTTTGATTTACTGAAATGACTCAGGCAAAACATTTATTTAAGGCACTTTTATGGTAAAATTCTTTTTAACCTAAACTTGTTACTTAAAATTAGAGTATTGTTCGAAAAATTAGCATCTTCTCTATCCGGATAGTCTCTAATATTCCATCTTAGAGCCATCTCAGCCTCTGAAAAATCTACTCTCAGGATGCTCACAGGAGGGAGTCCATTGTTTTCTTTTAGGTTCCCTATCTTGCACCTGGAGTGCAGACATTCCTTCCAGGCAGAAGCCAGGATGATTGTGGGATTCATTTTGTTTTCATTTTCTCAGGGATCATAGCCCCGTGCTACTTCTTTCCAGTGTCTGAAAGCAGTTCTCTCATATACTTTGTTCAGTGTTCTAGTTATTTCTGGCTTGAGGTTAAATTCAGTCTTATTTACACCACTATGAATGTTTTTACCATTAAAATACTAGTTTTTTTAAATTTATTATTGATTTATAGGACACTTTTCATCTATTTTGGATATAAATTGTCATAATAGTTTGTGAAACTATGAAAACTCTAATAAGTGGTATCTATAATGTGTCCAGATGTGTACTACTACTATTTATTATTATAATTAATAAAATGTACATTTGTCAAAATATTGGAAAGAAAAGACTTAAGAACACTGAAATCACACTAAGTATCTTTTCTGACCACAGGGAAATAAAATTAGGAATCCATAGTAGAATGAACAGGAGTATGGGGAAATTAAACAACATACTCCTAAACAACCAATGGGTCAAAGAAGAAATCAAAAGGGAACTTAGAAAATATAGTGAGACAAATAAAAATGAAAACAAAACATACCAAAATTTATACACTGTGGCAAAGGCAGTACAAAGGGAAATGTTCATAGTGGCAAATGCCTACACTAAGAAAAGAAAAAAGATCTCAAACAACATGAGTTTACACCTCAGGAAGAAAACAAAACAAAACAAAAAACAAGCAACTAAACCCAAAGTTAAAGGAAGGAAGGAAATAATTAAGATGGGAGCAAAAATGAATGTGATGGAGAGTAGACAAACCATAGAGGAAATCAATCATACTAGGCGTTGATTTTTTTTTTAGGTCAATCAAACTGAAAATTCTTAGCTAGACTAAGAAAAAAAGAAAGAACTCAAATAAATAATATCAGGAATAACAGAAAAGAGATTACAATTGATGCCACAGGAGGGAAAAGAATTATAAGAGACTACTATGAACAATTATATGTCAACAAATTAGATAACCTAGAAGAGAAGTATAAATTCCTAGAAACATACAACTTACCAAGGCTGAATCATGAAGAAAGGGAAAATCTGAGCAGATTGATAATGAGTAAGGAGATTGAATCAGTAATCAAAAACCTCCCAACACAGAAAAGCCCAGGACCAGATGGCTTCAATGTTGTATTCTACCAAATATTTAAAAAATTCATGCCAATCCTTCTCAAACTCTTCAAAAAAAACTGAAGAGAAGGTAATAGTCCAAACTCATTTTAAATGCCAGGCTTACCCAGATACCAAAGCCAGATAAGGACACTACAAGACAACTACAGAACAGTATTCTTAGATATATATAGATATAAAAATTCTCAGCAAAATTCTAGGAAACCAAATGCATTATAGCACATTAAAAGGATCATTCACCATGAGAAAGTGGGATTCATTCCAGGGATGCAAGGATGGTTCATTTTCAAATCAATAAATGTGATATGCAACATTAACAGAACAAAGGATTAAAATTTTGTGATCATCTCATTAGATGCAGAAAGAGCATTTGACAAGTCTGAACATACTTTTTGATGAAAACAATGAACAAACTAGGAATACAGGGAAATTAACTCAACATAATAAAGGCTTATATGAGAAGTCCACAACTAGTATCATACTCACTAGTGAAAAACTGATCTTCTGCTAAGCTCAGGAACAAGGCAAGGATATACATTCTCACTACTTCTATTCAACATAGTACTGAAGTTTAACCTCCTTGCCTTATTAGGCAAGAAGAAGAGATAAAAGTCATCCAAACTGGAAAGAATAAAATTACCACAGATGATGTGATTTTATATGTAGAAAACCATAAAATGCACATGTGCACACAAGCACACATACACATACACAAACTGTAAGGACTAATAAATGAATTCAGCAAAGTAGAAGGATACAAAGCCAATGCACAAAAACCAGTTGCATTTCTATACACTAACAATGAACAATCTGAAAGGAAAGTAGAAAATAATTACATTTACAATAGCATAAAAAATAAAATACTTAGGAATAAACTTAACTACAATGGTGAAAGATTTATTCACTGAAAACTGAAAAACATTGCTGAAAGAAATTAGACACAAAAAAATGATAAAGCATCCACTGTTTATGAATTAGAAGATTTTATATTGTTAAAAAAGATTTTATATTGTTAAAATGTCCATACTACCCGAAGTGATCTATAGACTCCATGCAACCCCTATCAAAATCCCAGTGGCATTTGTTGCAGAAATTTTAAAAACATCCTAAAATTCATATGGACCCATAAGAGCTCAAACAGCCAAAACAATCTTGAGAAAGAGGAACAAAGCAGGAGGCATCACACTTCCTGAATCTGAGACACTTTACAAAGCTATAGTAATCAAAACTGTATGGCACTGGCAAATACTGGGTATGGCAAAACTGTTTGGTATTGACAGACAGCCAATGGAATAGAATACAGTGCCTAGAAATAAACCCATGCATATATGATCATATTTTTAATAAGGGTGCCAACACTACACAATGAAGAAATGATAGTCTCTTCAACAAACAGTATTAGAAAACTGGATTATTCACATGCAAAAGAATGGGATTCTTATTTCACATCACTCAAAAACAAAGAGAATGGATAATGACTTCAATGTAATACTTGAAACTACTACACTATTAAAAGAAAACATAGGGGAAAACCTTCATACCATTGGTCTTGGCAATGATTTCCTAGATATGACACCAAAAGCACAGACAAGAAAATCAAACACAAGCAAGTAGGACTACAACAACAACAACAAAAAGTTTTGCACAGCAAAGGAAAAAATTAGCACAGTGAAAGGCAACCTACAGAATGGGATAAAATATTTGCAACCTATATATCTGATAAGGGTTAATATCCAACATATATAAGGAATTCCTACAACTCAGAAACATGTAAACAAATGGCTCAATTAAAAAATGGACGTTAAACTTGAATAGATATTTCTCTAAAGACATACAAATGGTCAGCAGGTATATGAAAAGATGTTCAACATCACTAACAATGAGGAAAATGTGAATCGAAATCACAATGAGAGATCACTTCACACAAGACAGGGTAACTATATTAAAAAAAGATAGCAAGTATTGGTGAGGATGTGGAAAGTTGGAATCCTTCTTTACTGTTGGTGGGAATGCAAAATTACGCAGCTGCTATGGAAAACAGCTCGTAGTTTCCTCAAAAAATTTAAAAATGGAATTATTGTATGATCTAGCAATCTTACTTCTGGGTCTATACCCAAAAGAATTGAAATCTGGATCTCAAATCTTTATCTGCACTCCCATGTTAACTGTAGCACTATTCATAATAGCCAAGTTATGGAAATAATCTAAGTGTCCATAGACAGATGAATAGATTTTTTAAAGTGGTATAAATATATATATATATATATACATATATAATGAAATATTTTTGAGCCATAGAAAAGAACATAATCCTGTCTTATGCTACAACATGGGTGAAACTCAAGGATATTATGCTAAGTGAAATGAACCAATCACAGAAGTCCAAAGACAGCATAATTCTACTTATTTGAGGCATTTAAAGTAGTCAAACTCATAGAAGCAAAAAGGAGAATGATGGTTGCCAGGAGCTGAAGGTTAAGCAAATGGGGAGTTGCTAACTCAATGGGTATATAAGTATCAGTCCTTTAAGATAAAAAAGTTCTAGAGATCTGCATTACAACAATATACAAGTACAGAAGCCATACAGATGGCCAACAGGTATAAGAAAAGATGCTCGATGTCACTAATAATCAGGGAAATGCAAATCAAAACCACAATGAGATGTCAACTCACATCTTAGAATGGCAATTACCAAAAGACAAGAAATAACAAGTGTTGATGAGGATGTGGAGAAAGAGAACACTTGTACACTGTGGGTGGGGATGCAAATTTGTGCAGCCACTACGGAAAACAGTATAAAAAACTTAAAAATAGAACTACTGGAAAAAATAAAACAAGACAAAATCAGAGAGGGAGACAAACCATGAGAGACTCTTAAGCATAAGAAACAAACTGAGGGTTGCTGGTGGGGAAGGGGATTGGGGCATGAGATAACTGGGCGATAGACATTAAGGAGGGCATGTGATGTAATGAGCACTGGGTATTATAGAAGACTGATGAATCACTAACCTCTAACTCTGAGACCAATAATACATTATATGTTAATTGAATTTAAATAAAAATAAATAAATTTTAAAAGATTAAAAATTTTAAAAAATAAAAAACTAAAAAAAAATAGAACCACCATATGATCTGGCAATTCCACTTCTGGGTATTTATCCAAAGAAAATGAAAACACCAACTTGAAAAGATATATGAACTCCAATGTTCACTGTAGCGTTATTACAATGCCAAGATATGGAAACAACCTAAGTGTCCATTGATGGATGAATGGATAAAGAATATATATATATATGTATATATATATATATACATATATATATATATTCACTATATATATAGTGAATATAACGGAATTTATTCAGTCATAAAAAGACGGAAATCTTGCCATTTGTGGCAAATGGATGAAACTTGAGCACATCATCCTAAGTGAAATAAGTTAGAGAAAGACAAATACCATACGATCTCACTTACTTGTGAATCTTAAAACAAAAACAAACACAAATAACAACAAAAAACCCAACCTCATCTATATACAGATTATAGATTGGTGGTTACCAGAGATAGGCGGTGGATGAAATGGGTAAGGGGAGTCAAAGGTACAAACTTGCGGTTATAAAACAAGTAAGTCATAGGGATATAAAGTACATCATGAGGACTATGGTTAATAATACCACACAGCGTATTTGAAAGTTGCTAAGAGAGTGAATCTTAAAAGTTCTTATAAGATTGGGAATAAGAACTGAATCACCATTTCTGTTCATTTTTATTTACTTTTTTTTTAATTTTTTTATTGTTATGTTAATCACCATATATTACATCATTTGTTTTTGATGTAGTGTTCCATGATTCATTGTTTGTTCATAACACCCAGTGCTCCATGCAGAATGTGCCCTCTTTAATACCCATCACCAGGCTAACCCGTCCCCCTACCCTCCTCCCCTCTAGAACCCTCAGTTTGTTTTTCAGAGTCCATCATCTCTCATGGTTCGTCTCCCCCTCTGACTTACTCCCCTTCATTCTTCCTCTCCTGCTATCTTCTTCTTTTTCTTTTTTCTTAAAATATGTTGCATTATTTGTTTCAGAAGTACAGATCTGTAATTCAACAGTCTTGCACAATTCACAGCGCTCACCGTAGCACATACCCTCCCCAATGTCTATCACCCAGCCACCCCATCCCTCCCACCCCCAACCACTCCAGTAACACTCAGTTTGTTCCTGAGATTAAGAATTCCTCATATCAGTGAGGTCATATGATACATGTCTTTCTCTGATTGACTTATTTCACTCAGCATAACACCCTCCAGTTCCATCCACATCATTGCAAATGGCAAGATCTCATTCCTTTTGATGGCTGCATAATATTCCATTGTGTATATATACCACATCTTCTTTATCCATTCATCTGTCGATGGACATCTTGGCTCTTTCCACAGTTTGGCTATTGTGGACATTGCTGCTATAAACATTGGGGTGCACGTACCCCTTCGGGTCCCTACATTTGTATCTTTGTGGTAAATACCCAGTAGTGCAATTGCTGGATCGAATGGTAGCTCTAATTTCAACTGTTTGAGGAACCTCCATACTGTTTTCCAGAGTGGTTGCACCAGCTTTTTTTAAGATTTTATTCATTTATTTGACAGAGAGACACAGTGAGAGTGGGAACAGAAGCAGGAGGAGTGGGGGAGGGAGAAGCAGGCTTCTCGCCGAGCAGGGAGCCCAGTGTGGGGCTGGATTCCGGGACCCTGGGATCATGACTGGAGCCGAAGGCAGACGCTTAACCATTTGAGCCACCCAGGCACCCAATTTTTATTTACTATTTTCCTTAGTCAAGCAATGCTATAATAAAAAAGTGTGAAGTTGGAAAAAGAAAAAAGAAAATATAAAACTTCTATCACATGTTTCTATATTAGAAAATCCAAGAGAATCCACAGATAAATTATGAAAACCAATACTAATAATTTGATCTGTCGAAAGATAAACTGAGGAACATTATTAAAATTTTGAAGATTTTACTTGAGCAAACATGGATTGGAACCTGACCGCATGGAGCCAAAGGTGATTAGGAGCACTCCACCCACCAGAGCTAAGGGTAAGGTTTTTTTTTAGGGAAGACATTGAAGCAAATAATAGAATTTATTTGGTTGGTTATAGCTTAAGAAGTTGCTGTATTTGGCTGTTTGTGATTGGTTGTTCTTAAGTTTCATTTTCTTGGATTCCAGGGCATCAACTCTGGCTTAGGTTTTGGTTTGTTTATGAAGGCTACCAAGAGTCATTTCCTTTAATGCCTTCCTTGTTTAAAGACTTTAACAGAATAATTGTAAGAATGAACACATTTGCTAGATGTAAGGTCTAGATATATAATCACTGTTTTTCTATATTCCAGCAACAAAGATAGAAATTAAAAGTTTAAAAAATATTTTCTTTATAACATACAAATTGTGCATCAAAGAATAAAATACCAGAAAATAGATCATAACTTCACAAGGGGAGAATTAACTTTTTTGACAAAAATTAAAGACAAATGGTGACATATATCATATTTAAGGATTGGGAGTCTCAATGTCATATAAAGATGTAAGAACAATCTCATCTGAAATGTGGACAAATTTTACTTCTTTTCTTTTGATTTTCTTTGGCTTTTTTCCTAGAACTTAGCATATTGATTGTGAAGTTTACATGAAAACATATGCATTAATGCAAACATTGACTCTCTTTAAGAACATGAAGGGGAATACTCCCTCTGTCACGTACGAAGATTTATAAAACTAATTAAGTATGCCTATGTACTCAAGGATAGGCAGAATAAAAAACCCAGTAAGAATACCCACACATAGAAGGATGTAGGAGTTAAAGCAAAGGAGCATAACAGAGTGGTGGAGAAAGAATAAGGACAATCTTTTCCAAAATATCATGCCTGGACATTTGGACATCCATCTAGGAAAATAAATAATTTGGACCCCACATCCCTGACACAAAAATAACTTCCAGGCACATCACAAAACTATATGTGAGACACAAGATAATAATGCTTTTAGAAGACAATGTAAGCAAGTATCTTCATGTCAGAGAAAGATTTCTTTAAACAGTACACAAAACACACTAACAATACAAGGAAAAGGTTAATCAATTTAACTACATTAAAAGTAAGAACTTTAAAAAAAAATTTCCAGTGTATAAGTACATCAAGTCATCACACTGAACACCTTAAACATATATATTTTTAAAAAAAGATTTATTTACGTATTTGAGAGAGAGAGAAACAATGTGCATGGAGGGAGAGGGGCAGAGGGAGAGAGAGTGAGAGAGAATCCCACAGGTTCCCTGCTGAGCGCAGAGCCTGACCCAGGGCTCAATCTCAGGATCCTGAGATTATAACCTGCGCTGAAATCAAGAGTCAGATGCTTGGGCGCCTGGGTGGCTCAGTTGGTTAAAGCGACTGCCTTCCGCTCAGGTCATGATCCTGGAGTCCCAGGATTGAGTCCCACGTCGGGCTCCCCGCTCAGCGGGAAGTCTCCTTCTCCCTCTGACCCTCTTCCCTCTCATGTTCTCTGTCTCTCATTCTCTCTCTCTCAAATAAATAAATAAAATCTTTAAAAAAAAAAAAGTCAGATGCTTAACCAACAAAGCCACCCAGGCGCCCCTAGGTAATTTTTATTTGTAACTATACTTCAATAAAGCTGGTAACATAAATAAACAAATAAAAATAAATACACAACTTTGGGAGAGTAAAAAGGCACATTAGAAGAATATTAGTAGAAATTTGTAACCCTGTAATTGACAAAGAACTTGTATCCAGATTTTATAAATTAAAAATCAATAAGAAAACAAATTTAAGAATGGAATTCCCAGTACTAAAAGATAGAGAGAGACTTGAATAGGCACTTCATATAAGAGATACTAAATATCCAGTAAACATGAGAACATTTCAGCAGAAAAAAGAAAAATGTATATTAAAATTACAGTGAGAAACAACCACTGCCCATCAAATAGTTAAAATGAAAAAGACCAATACTACCAAGTACTGTCAAGTATTGAAACTGCAGGAACTCATATATATTGATGATGGAACAACCTGTTTAGAAAGCAATTTGGCTTTATTTCAACGCATACCCTCAAATCAAGTAAGTCCACTTCTAGATAGGTATGCAGCATAGTACTAGGAACTATATATACTAATGTTCATAATAGAATTATTTATAACAATTGCAAAATAGAAACAACCCAAATAATCATCAACAATAGAATATACAATTAATTTTTACATATTCATAAAATGGAAATGGGTGAACTGCAGCTATGTGCATGGTGTCATCGTACAAATGTAATACTAAATGACAACAGACACAAAATAATACATATTTTTCTGTCTATAAACACTACACAAAGGGGGCAAAATTAAAGTTTAGTGTAGAAACTCTTCCAAAGAGGAGGTGATAAATAGGGAAAAGCAAGGAAGTGATTTTCACAGAAGTAGGGGTAAGCCGTAGATATGACTGAGAAGGAGGCATAGGAGGAGTTGGTCTCTGTAATATGAGCAATATTCAATTTCCTAACCAGGATAGTGGTTATGTAGGTGTTCATTTTATAATACTTTAAGTAGATCATTTGTTTCTTTGCACTTTTTGACTTGTGTGTTAAACGTATAAAATGTAGGTTAAAACTATTAAAATTACATATTCATTTGAAAGTATATTGGGGAAACTAATTTTTTACTAACATGTTTTCATATGTATTACTAAAACAAAATAAGAATATTAAAGTGAAGTTCGGGTAAAGAAAGGAACATTTGTTAGTGTTTATCTTATTATAGCCTCAAGAAGTTCTAACATGTTTATCAAAGAAAAAAATATAAAAAAGAAATAAATCCAAATATGTTTCTCAGTTGTTTGAGTCTTATGGATGGGAATAAGCACTGGTATTTTGTTCTGTGCATGTTTATGATGAATAAATACAATGTAAGAGATATGTTTCTTATTGCTAGTATAATTGGGGAACACATGAATCATCCAGTCTCTTGAAGATCAGTTTAAGATTATTAATCTTCAGACTCTAATTTTGAGCAGGCTCTAATTAATTGCTCTTTACTAAACAGAATTTTCTGAGGTGTCATATTGATATACCCTTTGCAAACATCCTAAGGAAAAACTGCATCCTTCCCTTTGAGTTGTTCCAGCAATTTTTTCTACTTTGTTATTTTTCAGTTAAATAATAGCACATTTTAAGCTACAGTAATCCACATTTGACTGATTATTAATCTTCCATATACAAATTATGCATATTCTTGACAAGTTGAAGGTAACGTAATATAAATGAGGTCTGACATATGAATGAATGCACATCCATCTGTTATAGTTGTTGCACTATCTTATTTATGTTGTTCTATATAGTCTTCAAAGGAGTGATCAGCTTTCTGTCAAATTAATCAGTGTGATCCATTTATAAGACAGCATATTTAGCTAATACAGAGAAACATCGGTTTTTCAATGGAGTGTAGAAAGAGTGTGCTAACAGATTTGACCAAATATGGTGTTGTAAATGCTTCTGATTATTTAAGTATATAAAACCAAGTTGAACCTAAAATCGAGCCCATCCATAAAAACACCAAACACTTAATGCATTACTCATTGACCATTTCCTGTTCCACTTTGATATTCATGCAATAAAAATATCCCATAAAATAACTGCTATATCATTTACCATGTAAATTTAAGTATTACTCCCTTAATTTTATAAAAAACTAAGCCCTCCCCCATCAAAAAAAATTGTAATTTAACCAAGGTCACGTAGCAAGGAAGTTGCAGATAGGGGATAAAAACGAAGTTATTTTATTTCCAAATTAGTGCTGGTTGTGTTTTCAAACACAGATATCGTTTTCCTTTCAGACCACTCCTCCTGGAAATCTGTAGTTTGGTGTTCATTGTTTAGCATTTTTTGTTTGTTTGTTTTTTACTTAAGGAATGAAAGACTTCTCTTTTCAAATGACATAACTACTGATTCTAAATTGTTTCCCAAGGCAGAGTTCAGTATGGTATGTTTCTCACACTGAATTATACAAATAATACTTCAAAACATAGATTATCTATGTTGGTATAAACTAAAAATAGATCTAAATCTCTATATACTTGGTACACAAGGACATGAATGTATTTCCTTTTCTGAAAAATAGAAATTTAGTTTATTTAAAAATTCAAATGATTATTTCATTCAGTTTTTCATCCAAATGCAAACTTTCTTTTAAGCAGTAGTTGTAAGACTTATATGTCACAGAGGAATAATGCTGTGAAATTATAGAAACACTTTATTCGGATTACAGTTACTAAATACATATTTACTTGGTAAGTGTTCTTTAGTAGTAAGAATATTTCCTAATTATGTCTGTACAATAAAACGTAAGGGGTTGGGCGCCTGGGTGGCTCAGTTGGTTAAGCAACTGCCTTCGGCTCAGGTCATGATCCCGGAGTCCTGGGATTGAGTCCCACATCGGGCTCCCGGCTCAGTGGGGAGCCTGCTTCTCCCTCTGACCTTCTCCCCTCTCATACTGTTTCTCTCTCTCTCTCTCTCTCAAATAAATAAATAAAATCTTTAAAAAAAAATGTAAGGGGTCATTCCCTTGGAATTAAGTGTCACTCTGCAAGACCCTGTTTATAGAATGAAACCTTGTTGATTTACTGTTCCACTAATCTCCTAAACCTGTAATTCTGTATTTAGTCTATGTTAGTTCTACTCTTCTTTGCTTCAGTTACTTAAGTAAGTGCTTAAGTTTTCATTACATGTGTATTGCCAAGAATCACCACAGTTACATGAAATTATATTTATAAATATATTTCTAGTAGCGTGCCTGCACCTAGAAGTATCTATGAGTAATTTTCTTTTTGCCTGACAACGGCAACTACTTGTATCATCCTTCAGTGGCTAATATGAGAGCAACTTACATTATAGGAGGCCGACACCATGGTGTAAGTATTAAAGCAGTATCTTTATGTATTTTTTAATGCCACACTCCATCTTTTTGCTCATATCTCTAAAATTCCAAAACATAGCAGTTAACTAGTTTTTGACCTCAGCTACTCTGCAGTCATTTTCCCAGGGAAGAACTTAGGCTTTTTCTGATTTTGGTATTATGAGGCATTTCTGATAATGTAACAAAGGGTTGAGGAGAGTATAATCAGAGATGTAAGCTGGGAAAGACCAAATGTCAAGCTAAATAATGATAATTTGATTACTTAATACCCCTAAAAATATTCCATTAGAATTTCTTAATTAAACCTCCACCCCTAATCCTCAAAGTTTAAGACAAAGGGCAGCTAACATTGTTTAGAGGTACAAAATACTACAGAGTGGAAATTTTCATCTGACCTCAGTGTACAAAAATATCTTCTGGATTTTTCCCTCTGATTTACAAGGTTTATGTTTAGAAATCTGGTTATGGGATGACTTTCAAAACAGCACTCTGAAAAACACACAGTCAGTGCTTAGGCAACTCATACTGGCTCTTATCTAGGACAAGTGCTTAAGTTTTTTTTTTTTCTTAATTCAAAGTCGTTATTTCAGCTTGAAAGTACTCTTTAGTCTCCATAGCAATCCTTTGACTATACAGTAACATGATCTTCAATATCTTTGTATTTGTTCTGACATAAAAGATCCTGCTGTCTTTCGTATTATTTGAACACTTGGAAAGAAAGGATGAAAATGCTCCAAAATAATTCTGTGATTTTATAACTAAAGGGTGGGAGCTCTTCAACAGAAGTTCCTGCTTATTACCTGTTGGAGTTCTAAGAAAAAAAAGAAATCTGGGAATAACTTCTCATAGATATCACAGCCCCTGTTCTCAAAAGTTTTAATATCCTATGGAAGATTTAGAGAACACAAATACTTAATATATAGACCATATATATATATATATATGTATATATATATATATACACACACACAAACTTTATATTCATTTAAATATGTATGCATATATATGATATACACACACCCACACACACATACATATATACTCTATATTGGGAATACATAACCTTAGAATATGAACACTATGTAACCACAGTATATAAAACATTTCTCAACCATATTGTGGACTAGGCAGAACAAAATAAACTGGAAAAGTTTATTGAGATAATTTGAGAAAAATAGAGAGGTGGAGCATTATTTTTTGTACTTTTTTTAAAATGGAGATATTGGTACCTGCCATGTCTATTAAGTACCATGTAGGAGTGTTTGTGTTAGACCTAAAAACTACTTGAAGTCAGAGATGTGCATAAAAGATATCTTGAATGATAAAGAGAATGGATTGTCTTCAGTGAATGATGGAGAGAAAATCAGGTGACAGCAATAAGAGAAAAGCAAGATGGTGAATTATAATGGTGTTAGCCTCAAAGTAGCAGTGGACTTTGCTTGTTCATGTTAAGAAAGCCAAGTCTTCATGGAACAGCTATATTCAGTAAAAACTAGAAGGCAGAAGAGGTGTTCAAGAAGGAAGCTGAGAATACACTGCTGATGACCTCACCAAAATTCTGGGAATGCAGTGAAAGATTTGGGTACCACAGGAGGAGTGCACAGATCACAGCAGCACAAAGGTTGGAGTCCCATCAATAAAGGGCAAATGTGAAACATCAGAAATCTCACAGTGCCTAAGTTAAATGTGCATAGACCGTGGTGGGGTTTTTCTGACAGTTTCTTAGAGGGGAGTGGGTGCTCATTCTTTTCTGGAGTAAGGTGACATCAGTAAGATGGCTTCCTAGAAGCCCTCCCATCATACAGCATCTGGCAATGATTGATGGCTTTAAAAGGAAATGGCACAAGGGATGAGAGTTAACAGATGAACTGGTGGTTGCAGATGGACAAGTTCAGGATGGGCATGACAGTGAAGAGAGTACTGTTAATAAAGATGATTGAAGTGACAACTAGTAGATAAGCTGCCTTTGAGGAGCTAAATACAGTAGGAGGAAAAAAGGCTGGATACATATACATATACAACACTAAAGACAACGTCTTGACTGATTTCTCCATCCTCAGTTATTTGTGCAGAAATGGACAGCTGAGGACCAAGCCATCATGCAACCCCATGACCAGGTTATAGGCCATGTTTTTTGTTTTCCTCAACTTCTTTCTGTACAGAGTGGGACCTGTGAAATTGCTCTATCCCAGAGGTTGGCCAACTATTGTCCACAGGCCAAATCAAGTCTCCACATGTTTTTGCAAAGAAAAATTTTGTTGGAACACAGCCCCGCTTATTCACTTCCATTTTGCCCATGGCTTCTTTCACATTACAAGGCACCGTTGAGTAGCAACAGAAACAATATGACTGGCAAACCTGAACATATTTACCATCTGGCCCTTTACAAAAAAAGTGTGGTGACTCCTCTGTTCCATCTATATTTGTTACATTTGCAGTAGAGATATATTTTCTATTGACATACTTACTTATATAGCTTGCTAATTAGAAATAGGGGCTAGAAATTTTTTTAGCTCAATTCTTTTGCCTCATTTAATTGGACAAAACTGAGACATATTAAAACATTATCAGGGTCACTAATTTTGTAATTAGTACATAGTATTTTGCCTTTTCTCCTACTGCTTATAAACAAATTTGAAGATTATTCTTTGATTGTTCATGAAAAAGTTTGAAGTTTCTTCTCCTTTTCCCTAAATATGAGATAATTATGAGTCCAAATATGAGATAATCACAAATAGAATTGTATTTTCTATCGTAGGAGTTAAAAGGTCAATTATTTGCCTAAAGTGGGTGAAATTGGTGAAGTGTAAAACAATAGGTGCTAAATTTCTAGAGTTATAACTAATTCCACATTTACACTAGTTACAATGCATTTTAAAAGACTTCCAGATATAAAAATAGTCCTAAATAAAACATGTCAAACATATTGATTGGTGGAATGAAGCCATAGACCATCAGTTTGAGACAGCCATCATACAGAATAATTTAAAAATATAATAATGATGGTAGCTACACTGTGGTGAGCATAGCAATGCATACAGAGAAATCAAATCACTATGTTGTTAATGTAACTGTGTGTCAACTATATTCAAATGAAAAAATATTTTAAACTGTAATAATGAAAGTTCACAGAAGTAAGCTAAATTACATCTTAAAAAAACCTATGTTCTTATGAAATATTAAGTCAAAAAGTAAATAAAAAAATTATAAATAATTTATAAAATTATGAAAATGATAGCATTATTTACAGAAATGTTTGTTATACAGTCAAAGTTCCACATAAATATGAAATTATTGCATACATTATTAAATAAAAAGCTATTAAAATAAATTAATATTGTAAGACAGCAGAAAAATAACAGCTAAGTGCATCTAGAGAAAGCAAATAGAAGGCAAGGAAACAAATTGATGAGATTGGTTTGGAGCTTCAGAATAAGAATGGTCACTGTAAAGTGAGAAAATTATTACTATTAACAGGCAATATTTGTCTGCCTATAGCATACATGAAATATCTGCAAAAATCTATTAAAATAAAAAAGAACATGATAAGCTGTCCACTTACAAAATAAATATTCACAAATTAAAATTTACTTATATACGACAAAGCCTCAGAAAATCTAATGGGAATATAATATTGTTTTTTAAAAAAGTCAATGGAGTTATTTCAAATAACCTGTAACCATCTTAATAAGAAATACAAGAAAAGTAAATAGCTCTAAAATCTTTGCTAAGAGGTCTTAAAAGAAGATACACAAAGTGGAGAACAGAGGTTTACTTTCCTGAATATCAAACCATGATATTGTAAAACTTCTTCCCAATAAATATTTATAAATATTTAATGTACTTGCAAATAACATCTCCATAGATTTTTTTTTAATTACTTTGAAGTTCATCAGGATGGAATAAACGGGAGTGAATAAATTTTTTCCTGAAACAGTGACAAATGAGATAATCTTCTCTCTCTAGAATATTAAAATGTAATTTAAAGACAAAATAATTAGGCCTCTGGTTGTAGGCAGTGAATTAAACATGTGCATTTTCTTTTGCTCTTTTCTGAACCCCCGGAGATAACAGTAAAAGATGTTTTTCGTTTTCTGTAGTCACACAATTGCAGGAATAAAGATACTGGGGGAAGAGTTTTCAGAAACAAAATCCCAGAAGCTTAAAAACAGAAGATGAGTGGTAAATGACTTAGCAGAACACAAAAAAGTGAGTCCTAAGCAGGCATGTAGTGAGTCCAGTCGCACTGCAGAACCTCCTGAAGGCTCACTGAGGCCCCTGTGTACAGAAAGTGCTGGACTCTCCCCCACAACTGTGCTAGTGGCTCTGCCAGATCTGGTTGCCGCCACTAGAGAAAACCCTCAGTCTGTTACAAATGAGGTAAGTAAGAGAGACCCTTCTGCCAGGAATCAGGAAGGGGACATAGAGGCCTAATTTCTTTACTTCTCTCTCTCTCTTTTTTTTTTAAAGTAATATCCACCCAATGTGGGGCTCAAACCCATCAAAGTCAGATGCTCTACCAATTTGGCCGGCCAGGCATCCCAGCCTAATTTCTTTTTTAATTATACTTTCAACCAATCCTGTTTGCTCCACTTTCACCCACAATGGATGTGATGCCATCCATTCTGCAGGTCATGGGTCAAACAGAATTACTATAAACAGGGGCCTCAGCGAATCTTTACTCAACAACATACTGACACATCTAGCATGATTTCTCCACTGAGCTCCCACAAAGTTGGCATTTTATACCCTACACATGGCTGATTGAGGGATTCTTTTCTGGGGGATCTGACTAGCCTGAGGAAAAAAGTTCTAAAGATACACTGGGGGCAAAGCAATTCTTCTCAAACTAAGTTCTGTGGGAGAAGTAAACCCTAATGCTCTAGAGCTTCCATCGTACACAAGGAATTAAATTATCTTCTCTGAATCTAGAATGATACTAGCTAAATAACTCCCTTGGGACAAATGAAAAGCAGTCACTTATATAACATTCTGTAGAGCCAATTTCTCTCTCAGACACTGATGAGAAAGGCCAGGCCTAGAAAGAAGTCCCCAGTCTGCAAAACTCACCCTTGCAGAGAAAATGTTAATCAGCTTCTTTGTGTTCTTCTCTCAGGTATGCAAATAGGCGAGGAGAATGTCTGAAGGAATATTCCAACAGAAGAAATGGAGGCCAAAATAAACAAACAAGCAAAGAGGAGGAGAAAATGTAGAAAAGCAAACCATGTGAGATTTCTATAATATTGCATCTATGAAACAAGAACGAAGTGTTTTGATAAATGAATATTTGAGAAAAAAAGAACTTTAGAAATCATAAATGTATTAGCAGAAATGAAAAAAATATAATGATTGGAAGATAAAATTACTACATCATCCCGTTGAAGCGGGAGAGCTAGGTTCTTGTCTCACAGAGTCGAAGAATGAATCTCACGGACAAAGGAGAGTGAGTAAAGCGACAGAAGGTTTTTTTTTTTAAGATTTTATTTATTTGACAGAGAGAGAGAGAGAGAGAGAGAGAGAGCTAGAGAAGGAACACAAGCAGGGGGAGTGGGAGAGGGAGAAGCAGGCTTCCCGCGGAGCAGGGAGCCCGATGCGGGCAGGACTCTGGGATCATGACCTCAGCCGAAGGCAGACACCTAATGACTGAGCCACCCAGGCACCCCACAACAGAAGGTTATTAAGCGAGAATACAGAAAAAGCTCTCAGGAGTGAGAGGGGTCCCAACAGGGTTGCCACTGAGAGCTTTTAGGGTTGGTCTTTTATAGAAAGATAACCAGGGAACTTAAATCTTTTTGACTTCGCTACTGTTGGCACCACTGATTAAGGACTAGTGATAACATCTTTAATGGCTTACTTCTTTTTAGGGTCTGGTTATTTTCTGTTGACCACAGGAGACTGTCATAAATAAGACTTCCCCCTCAGACACCTAGGGCAGGGTGGTCTGGAGTGTTCCCTTATCTCTAGTTTCCTTACATCTCCACAGTTTTGGGATTTCTGTGAGTCTGATCACCGAGCCCTACCTAGCCCCACCTATCCCTTACTCACTGGGAAGCAGAACAGAAGTTTAAAAATGAAGAAAAGCAGTGAAAATATTCTTTTAAATAAGTTCAGTCCAGAAGTTCCAACATGCAAATCAGAGTTCTATAAAGAGAAAATCAGGAAAAAGAATCATCAAAGAAATATCACAGAAATAGGATCATAACCCTCATTTTGAAATGACCCACTGAGTATTCAACACAATGGCAAAAAAATGAACTCACACTAAAGGTGCAGTTTCATACAACTTTAAAATTTAGGGAACATAGAAGAAAAATCAAACAAATACCATTACAAAGGCTAAAGAATCAGAATGTCAACAGCAACACTAGAAGCTTAACCACAATGTGGTATTGCCTTTAAGATTACAGAGTGATAATTCTCTCCAACCTAGAATTCTATCCCCAGCCAAACTAATACAAAAATTCCAGAGTGTTACAGAATATACTTTCAGATATAGAATAGCTCCCAAATCTTACCTTCCATGCCACCTTTCTAGGAAGAAACCGAGAAGAAATTGAGAAAGAGGAAGTCATGGAATTTAGAAAACAGAAGAACAAACAACAAAGAGGCAAAGGGAAGGGAAATTGGTAAGGGAGATTCTCAGATGACAGCCTCACGGTAGTCCCCGGAAGCAGCCAGTCCTGACTGAAGCAGGTCAGGAGACATGGGAAAGATGTCTGGAAGAAAATGGAATTAATAAAATACTGTTGTATTTAAAAGCATCGAGAGGTGATTTAAGCAATTGGAAGAGATTTGGGGAACACACTACATAGAAACAAGTGAGGATGACTATTAAATTCAGGGGGAAAATTTTGTATAGGAAAATAGTGTAATCTTATTGCATCACATGCTTCTGTGAATTCACTTCACATAGTCAAATACGTCAAAAATGAAAAAAAAAAAAAAAACACCTCTGGCCAGTGTTATGACATGACCACTTTGGGAGCATTGGGAGACAGTATGCATGCATATAACTGATACAGTGATAGAGAGAATGATGGTACTTATTTTCAAGAGTGCAAAGTCAACAGATAATGATAACATCATGTAGCACACAGTTTAGATACAGAGGTAAATACCAAAAGAAACCCCTGAAAGAGTTGCAAAATCTTGCTGCTTGCAGCACATAGGCACTCCCCTCTCCCTGTTCTGTGTGTTCTAGGGTCTTCTGCTCCAGAGTCTGTACCTGGGGTTCTTCCTGGGTCTCCAGTCCTTTTCACACATTAACCACTACTCCATTTTTAGCTCTTCTGCAATTGTCACTTCCTCAGGAAAGTCTTTCTGAGCATTCAGATTCTCCTATTTTGTCCCTCACACCATTGTCACCTCCTCTTTGTAAAATACATCATGGTTCCAATTGTACCTTATACTGTGAGATCCAGGAGTTTAGGTATCACACTGGTTTTGTGATCCATTGTACTCCTGGCACCCAGCATAATGATGACAGCAAAGTGAGTGCTTACTAAGTATTTGTGGAATAACAATCAAATACTGCAACTAATTAATTATTTAGCACAAAAATGCAAACCATAAGCAAACTTAAAATATTATGGATTTTAATTTCAGCAGGAGAAAGACAAATACCATATGATTTCACTCATATTAAAAAACAAAACAAAGGAACAAAGGGAGAACAAAAAGAGAGAGAGAGGCA
The DNA here is from genome assembly GCF_003265705.2 of Callorhinus ursinus. Lineage (NCBI taxonomy): Eukaryota > Metazoa > Chordata > Mammalia > Carnivora > Otariidae > Callorhinus > Callorhinus ursinus. The sequence goes on along the minus strand of NW_027397068.1, from coordinate 334,985 downwards.
AACCAAGACACAGACTCTTTAACTATAGAGAACAAACTGATGGTTACCTGCAGGGAGGGGGTAGGGGGATGGGTGAAATAGGTGAAGGGATCAAGGAGTGCATTTGGTGTGATGAACACTGGTGTTGAATCACTATATTGTACACCTGAAGCTAATATTACACTGCATGTTAACTAACTAGAATTTAAATAAAAACTTAAAAAAGTTATGGATTTTAAAATCCTAAATCATATATTTGTAAATAAAATTCAGCCATACATTAACAAACTAATTCACCATAATTTAGTGAAATTTATTCTGAAATGCATTTATTATGACAATGTATCTAACTAACATGATCAATAAGAAAAAAAAATATGTGCTTATGTCACCACCAGAAAAAATATGATTATCTTCAATATTAGAAAGTCCAGAAATAGATCCCATCATTAACCAAATTATATCTTTAAACAAAACAGAAAGAGAAGAATAACCATGAGACCAATAGTCATCATCATTATACTTGTAAGGCACTATTTATTCCCTTTAAAGTAAGGAACAAGAAAATTGTGCTTATTTACTCAACCATTATTTAACATTGCTCTGTGCATTGTAGAGAAGGCAATTGAAAAACTGGAAAAAAAATCCAAAAACTAATAGAAAAAATCTTTCAGTAGGATCAGAATTCTTTTAGTTCCTATCTACAAGAACCAGTTGGAAAAGTATAATGGAAAAGTGGGAAAAGATCCTATTTACAATAGTGAAAACAAATATAAAAGAGTTAGGAATAAACTTATGCAAATGAGTAGTCAGAGATATTGGAGGAAAACCAGTACTGAGGTATTATTAGATCAAAAAGAATAACATGTTTTAAGAAGGAGGGAATTTCGGGGGCACCTGGGTGGCTCAGTCATTCAGTGTCTGCCTTCAGCTCAGGTCATGATCCCAGAGTCCTGGGATGGAGCCCTACATCGGGCTCCCTGCTCAGCAGGAAGCCTGTTTTTCACTCTCCAACTCCCCCTGCTTGTGTTCCCTCTCTCGCTGTGTCTCTGTCAAATAAATAAATAAAATCTTCAAAAAAAAAAAAAAAAAGGAGGAGGAGGAGGGAATTTTGAATAGTGTCAAAAGCTGGTTAGAGCTCAAGTAAAATGGGAGCTTAAATATAAACACTGGACCTGCAAGACAGATAACTGGACCGTTGGTGAAACTCCTATGTGAAGAAAACCACAGAATTTTACTGAAAGATGTCAAATACTTAGCCAGTAAGAAAGTATACCCTGTTTCATGATGAAAAGCCTTTTAACTTCCTGAGACTGATATTTTAAATTAGTGCAATTTCATTCAGTATCATAGTGTTATTGTAGAACTCAGTAATGAAAGTACAGATTATTTGTTTTCAACATAATATAATCTACGTTAGTCCAAATTCTTTATCCTTAACAGAGAAGCACCAGATTTCCTAATTAAATGAAGAAAAAAATAAAAGGATACTGCTATTATCTGATGTTTTACTGCAAGTAAAATAAGCTATTAAAATTGAACAAGAGATAAAACTATCATTATTTTCACATAATGTGACAGAGTATAAGAATTCAGTAAGTTAGCAAGGCATAAAATTGATATACAGAGATCAATGCCATTTATATAATCAGAATCTCATGTGAAAAAAAGACTTGATTTCCTATAGCCACAAAATATATAAATACCCAAGAAAGAAACTTAACTATAAATGTCAAAAACCTCTATGAAGAAAAAAAATTTTTTTTCAAGATTTTATTTATTGACTTGACAGAGAGAAAGACAACGATAGAGGGAACACCAGCAGGGGGAGTGGGAGAGGGAGAAGTAGGTTTCCGGCTGAGCAGAGAGCACTATGTGGGGGCTCAATCCCAGGACCCTGGGATCATGACCTGAGCCAAATGCAGATGCTTAACGACTGAGCCACCCAGGTGCCCCCAAAACTTTAAATACTACTAGAGAACACAGAAGGCTTGAACAAGTAGAAATATGTAACATGCTCTTATTTGAAAATTCCATAATCCACATTATGTCATCACCCCTAAGCTATTTTAACAACTTCATTATGTTTCTAATTTTTTAAAAGAAGATTTCCTTGGAAGTAGACAATTGATGATAAGTATAGAAAAATAAACAAAAAAAGAAGAGTTAGAAAAGCCTCCGCAAGAAGAGCAATGGGTGAGAGATGCTCTATCAGATATTCAAATGTATTATGAAACCTCAATAGTTGAAAGAGTGGAAAACGTACATAAATAGGCAGACCATTGGAATTAGAAAAGGAAGCCCAAAAATAGACTCCCAATAGAGTTGAAATTTAATATATGATCAACGTGGCATACCAAATCAGTGGGAAAAGGGGTTGACACAATTTCATTGCCAATTAAACCAAAAGTATGTCAAATCCATACTTTAAATCATACAGCACAATAATTACCAAAAAATCATTCATTTATATTTTAAAATGAAATAATAAAAATATAGGAAGAAATCATACAATTCATTACAACTTTCAAGAAAGGAAGACTTTTTATGACTCAAACTTCAGAAGCCATGAAAATTTGATATAATTTAACCACACTTCTTTAAGATCTGAAAAAAAATTTAAAGACAACATACTGGGGAAAAGTATTTTCAACTCAATCACAAAGTGTTTTGCTTTTCCCTTATTTGTAAAGAGCTCCTAGAAAAAAAACTCCACTAAGAAAAATTGAAGAAAAAGAAATACAGTAGCCCTTAAACATAGGAAAAGATGTTTAATATCACTCATACATAACATAATAATAAAAAAGTTTAAAAAATATGATACCATTTTTCATGATCAGATTAACAAAAATCCAAAAATTAGATAATACACAACGTTGTTAGCACGAGGAGGAAACAGGTATCCACAAACATTACTAGGGAGAGTGTAAATTTATGTGACCCCACACAAAAGGCAATTTGGTAAGATCTATTAGAATTATACATGCTTGTGCTTTTTGACCCAATAATTCTATCCCCAATAAATTATTCTACTGATACAATTATTCTTTCACTAATTTGGGTATATGCAAGTTGGCAAAAGACTGGCAAAACACAAATGTCCATCAATAGGGGACTAATTATATAGATTATGGTACATCCATAAAATGCTATCAAATTATAAAAAAGAATAAGAATTATAAAAAAGAATAAAAAAATTTTATTATATGAAATTATAAAAAAAGAATAAGAATGCTGCCTATATGAAGATATTCCCAAGGTATATTGTTAAGTGATAGAAGTATATTGTTAAGAAGTAACTTTCATTTAAAAAAGAGGGAAATCAAGAATCTATAATTGCTTTAACATGCATAAAGAAACCCTGAAGGATACATATGAAACAAATGTTAGTGGTTAGTGGTTTGTGGGAGAAGGATGGCATGGGAACCATAAAGACGGCAAACAAGGAGGAGAGGAATAATTTTCACCGTATAGCTTCTGATAGCTTTTGAACACCATGAATGTCAAAAATACTTACTTTCATATTGCCAAAAGATTTTTAGATTTACTAGGAAGAATAAATAAGTAGGAATAGACAAAATTGTGAGAACGATGTCTTTCCCTATTGGATAGCAAAATACCCTCTAAAAATGCAGCTTTGAATTAAAATGAAGCTGTGCTACACATTGGTCCAATGAAGGTAGCCATAGCAATGGCAAAGAACACAGAAACACACCTACATGTGTACAACATATAGTACATCAGAAATATGATATGGGGTGTCTGTATGGCTCGGTCAGTTAAGCATCTGCTTTCCGCTCAGGTCATGATCCCAGGGTCCTGGGATCAAGTCCAGAGCCAGGCTCCCTACTCAGTGGGGGTCTGCTTCTTCTTCTCCCTCTGCCCCTGCTCATGCTTTCTCTCTCACTCACTCTCTCTCAAATAAATAAAATCTTAAAAAAAATATATGATAAATGTCAGGAGAAAAGATAGATTATTCAACAAATGGTAATGGAATCAATGGGCAACAAATGAAGAGAAAAATAAATTTAGATCCCTACCTCGTACCATATTGCAAACTAATTCTAAAAGAATAAAAGAAAAGAATTGGGCACTTGGAATAACTGACCTAGTGCCAAGAGAATTTTAGAGTTCGTTTATGAGGATATGGTGACTATAGCTGGACTCCAAGCCTGAAAACCACTTAAAACAACCTGTGAATAAGCCAAATTAGAACTCCTTCAGAGAAGAAGACTTTCATAACCATCTCGGTCGCAATGACCCAAAAACTCCCACTTATTTCAAATCAGCTCTTCGCAGGCAGTTAAACAGAAACTTCTGTTGCTTATGTTGCAACCTATTTTCCTCAGTAAAAATTCACAGCTATTCTCTGTTGCCAGTTTGAACTACCCAGCAATAGTAGTTTTGAGTATTCTTTTTAGGTTTCATCCTGCAGCAGGTACCTAAGTGGTTCTTAAAATTGGCCCATCTTCTAGGCTGCGCTGCGGCTATCTGGGTGTTTTCCTAAAAGGGCTCTTGATTTGCACTGGAACACTAAACTTAGATTGTCAGCATGAAATTATTTTTCTTTGACTTTTTTTTCCCCCAGCATCAGTTTTCTTCATGAATTTATATTTTACTGCTAACTGCACTGTCTTTGAGTCTAACACTTTATCTTGTAAGTTAGGCAATGACTACAAAAAAGAAAATTACTTTCATCTTAGGATTTCTTTCCCTTTTCCTTGCTCTGCTGTCCTTTCTAGCCATCAAGGACTTTATTCGTTAACCCCCCAGATCTGTCAATTAAATGGAAAGAGAAGTATTTGCAAACAAATGAGGTGTCTGGGTATACGGGGAGAATTTCTCCTTTTTGTTTGTTTGTTTCTCTTCTTGTTTGCTTCCTTGTTTGTTTTAATTAAGCAGAGCTAGGGAGTGTAAGTGGAGTCAAAATATACCTGGGTTCAATTCTCATATTTACCTGTTATATGAGAGATCACAGATGCATTACTGAACCTTGCTGAAATTCAGATTCCTCACCTATAAACTAAGGAGAACACCCACCTCTTATAACTGTTGTGAGGATTAAATGCATGTCACTGTTATCCTAGGTATATTGATGCTAACAATAAATCCTAGTTGTTCATTTTATCTTCTAAATACTTAAAAAATTTGGCAATTATGAATATTGATGATGTTTCCTCTGAAAGACCCATGTGGAACAGTGACCTCAGCAATCCACTGCCTCTCTGCATGCACAGCTCTGCTGTTGTGCAATGCTCATCCTTTGGATGTAAGTCACAAAAATCTATTCTAGACCCTAGGAAAGTAATGTTTTTCCTAAGCTGTGATGCTAAGAGGATGCTTTCAGGGCAGAGAAGCAGAGTTTTTAGAACCATCCTCCTATTCCAGAAGTGACACAGATTGGTTTTTAGCTGCCCACAGAGAGATATATTCCTGCCCAGGGGGAGACATGATCTCTGTGGAGTCAACCTGAGGAAGATTAGGAAATGGATTGTGAGTAACAAATGCATTGTCGCATTGAGCTCTGGTTCAGGAACCCAGCCAGAGGTCCAGAGTGGGACAGCCAAGTGCATAGCGCGGCACTGTGGGTTCCCATGGGAGACTGTAACTGGATGGATGTATTATTCCACAAAAGATTTGCTTCAGGACTGCAAACCTGCTTGTGGATATTCCTTTCCTGAAAGCATGCTTGTAACCTATATAAATCAGTGATTCGAATGCTTGCTTGACTATAACTCTGACTACAAAGAAATTACTCAAGATTCAGACCCAGGTTCACACTTGGAAACCTAAACCTACGTGGTGGACTCCTTCATCCACTTGGCAAAAGCAATTTAGCCTAATCCATGTAACTTCTGACGAAGTAATGCATATATGTTGGTGAGGCTAAGGGGTTCCAGAGGCATGATGGACACCAGAAATTATTAGAAGCCTACAGTAAAGAAACATGGGGGGAAAAAAAGAAAGAAAGAAAGAAAGAGAGAAAGAGAGAAAGAGAGAAAGAGAGAAAGAGAGAAAGAGAGAAAGAGAGAAAGAGAGAAAGAGAGGAAGGAAGGAAGGAAGGAAGGAAGGAAGGAAGGAAGGAAGGAAGG